>NC_051432.1:11781592-11795681 GCF_001649575.2 Kryptolebias marmoratus
GGTGGAGGGGAGGTAAAAGAAGACTTTTTTATATATATATATATGCTTGAGCTGCGACACTGAGGTTCGCTGCTTCAGTTCAAGGCCTAGCTGCCCGTGGAGGAAAATGCATATTGCCCGCCGTCACTCGGCGTTGAGAAACGGAGTTGTGGCCCTTTCGGTCAAGTTACGCTCAGAGTTTTCGCACCACATTTCAGCTCAATCTCCGTAAAGGTTGACTGAGCTGCAGCCGGTTTTTGTGTTGACTGATGCCGGTTAGCCGTGGCAGCCATCTTGAATCCGGAAGTTAATCAGTTGTGGAGGTACATCCGATGGTTACTTCCTCAGAATTCATCCTGTGGTTCACGAGATATTTTGGTAACAGTGAAAACGGACGCACAGGCAAAAAAACCTAATGAGGATGTCAGTGGGGCTTGTGGAGTTTCATACGGTGCTCAGACCTGCAACATTTTGGGGCGATAATGTAGTTCGTTGCGGCGAACACCCGTGTGTGCGAACAGAACTCTGATGGCGTTTCTGTAGGTTTACTGGAGGCTGTTTTATTAAAAACAAATCATCTTCTTGATCACTTTTAGTCACGCAGCCTACCATACTGTAAGATAAACGTTCCAGATGACAAAAACCTGAAATAACAAACAGCTGAATCGTTGGCGCGGCCTCGAGTTTGCTCCTGTGAGTTGAGAGATGGTTTGGCTTTAGCACCAACAAAAAAAAAAGAAAGAAAAGCTAACAGAAAGCCATTTCCTCGGCCTTTGCTCTTTAGTTTTGCATATCACACACCGTGCCTTTTACATAACATGTAAAGGTGCGTGCTCATCTGCTGCGTTTTTACTGGGCTTGCGACGGCCTCCTCCCTCTGAATGATTTCCTGCTCCCGCTGTGCTTCGACTGGAACATTTTTTTTTCCCAATTTGTTTGAATAGCCCAACTTCCTCCACGGCGGAGCGAAGTTCTTTGTCTGCCTTTTTTTTTTTTATAGGTCAGCAGCAGTTTGAAGTCCCCCGCGCTCACGCCTTTTGGGCTCGATTTTGCGCAGATGCCTCATTTATCGCCGGGGGGTGGGGGTTGATCGTAACCTCTTCGGCGGCAGCAGTGGACAGTGTCACCGTGCAGATGCCCCCCCCCCCTCTTCTTTTTGCACAGCTGTGGGAAAACCACTGCTACGCGAACACAAGGGTCCCCTCAGACGGCGGAAAGTCTGAAAAGCCTTGTTGTCAGTCGTCAGTCTGGCTCTTTGTTGTTGCTGTTTTTGTTTTTCTTGCCGCGGTATCCATGACGGTCCCATGAACAGAGGGGCCTGTTTTCAGATGGACTGCGTCTCATAATAAGGGGGGGGGGCTCAGAATAGCCCACACGCTGAGGAATTCTGCCGCGACTACAAGCCTCCAGACGTCTGAGAGGGGTTTTATTCAGCGCCGCCGCCGCCGCTGGTCAGCCAGCGACAACAGCAGTGTGTGATGGATGTACAGACGACCCAGGATTGGGGTCACCAATTCTGCGTCTCGCTCAGGACTACTTTTGCTCTTCCGCGACGGCTGCAACCGGCGCCACGCTTTCGAATTGAACATATTTCTGTTTTGCTCGAGTTATAAAAGTAAAAAAAAAAATAAAAAGCACTATTTAAATATTGCTGTTTATTTGATGAGGAAAGTGTTTCGGTGTAGTGGGATACGAGACACACCCCAAAAAGCAGAATGTTGTGGTTTGATCCCCAACTTTGGCAACGAGTTGTCTGTTCTGCTCCTGCCCATCTCGACTGCCGAGTTTAGCCTGATTTTAAACCTTTTTCAGCCAAACAACAACAACTTCAAAATGTGCTGACACTAAATGTTGCTGTCATAAGCTCACAAACAGTTTCTGGTTGTCACTGGATCACGTCTTTTTTTTTTTTACTGTAAATGGATTAAAATGACCCAGCAGAGGGGCGTTATTGTCGCTGCTCAGCGATTCCCTGACTGTAGGCTGATGATAGAGACCTAAAGACATTAGGTCTTTAGGTGCTTACAGGGGTTTCGTTTTGAGCAGACAATGGGAGCAGACTGTGGCATGCCGTTCTCTAGGAAGTCGTATCTTTGTCCGTTGGAGCGTTCCTGAAGAGGCTAACAATGGAGCTGGCGTTCCACCGCCTCGCCGTGGAAGCGCAGACTTCCACTCACTCCAAAGCACAACATGTTGTCACTTTCTTAATAAATCGTTTACCAGACAGGATATTTTGGACTCGTTTGTTGTTCTTAGGAGAGAGTCTGATGATGTTGTTAGGTTACTTTGTGTTTCTGCTCACTGTCCGCTAAATCAGAGTCAGTTTGCAGCAGATTGCTGCTTCCGAGGTGAATTGTTTCGGCCTTTCTTATGCGTAACGCTTCGTCGTGAAGCAGCGTCGACGTTCAGAAGCCCGGGAGCCACATGAAGGCAGAAGGTAGAGGTGTAGAAGAGTCGAGGCCTTTCTCTGATCTTCTTACACTTTGTTGTTTTTTTTTTCTTCTGACAGTTTTTTGATCCTGCTCTTGATTCGCTCCAAACCAACCTGCTTTCATGCGCCTCACGTCTCGATCAAAACATTTAGCTCTGGTTATCCCACAGTCGTAACGGTCGTGTCGCGTGATTTGAAGTGTCTTTCTCTCTTTAGGGTTATGACTTTCTGCCCTGACGTTCGTCTTTTTTTTTGTTTTTCTTTTTCTCTCTTGCAGATCGTCACACAACGAACTGGAGAAACACAGGTGAGCCGCCATCCGACTCTGCTCTGCCTGCTCTGTGTCACGTGTGTCTGGCGTCTCTGAGCCGCTAACAGAGGAGCCGGGGCCCAGTCCTAAATGTCGGATGTGTCCCAGATGGGGAGCGGAGGTCATCTTTTAAGAGCAGGAGCTTTGTTCGATTAGTTCCCCGCCTCTGAAAAGCAATAATGGGATGATTTCAAAGAGCAGCTTGATGTCCGTTAGATGTGCCTGCAGTGTTCTCCAGCAGAGAGGGGGAATCCTGTCAGAAATGGAACCAGAATAACTCTGTGAACAGAGTGTTTGGTTTTTTTTTTTCTCCAAACAGATGGCACACACACTCTGATCCTGCTTCTCTGTGCGCGCCGCTCACGACTCGTGATTTTTGTTGCTAAATCCGTTCTGGCTTCCATCGAGGGGAACACGAGGAAGCAACCACCTCCTAGAAGATTAAAAAAAAAAAACACAAGTTGTGTAACAAACGTATACGTGAAAACCGTTCGTCATTTTGAAGCGGCCCTCCTCCTCCTGTGGGTTCAGGGGGAAACAGCTGATGTGACTCTCAGCACGTGAGAGCCGAGGCGGAGACGGGGCGTGTCCGGGCTGCGCCGTGTGACACGCCGGCCCCTCACGTTGAGGGCTCGAGGGTTTGCCAGTCACATGTCTGGGAGTGAGTAACAGGGCAAAAAAAACAAGCAGGGACATATTCCTCCCTCTCTGGCCTGAGAGACGCAGGCCCTGGATGATGATTACGCTGCGGCGGTTGAGACACAGCGGTTGCCTCACGCCGAGCGGCGGGCGTGGCTGGTTACCGGCGAACCGATGTCCAGTCAAACTGACAAACGCAAGTGCCAGTAATCAATTTACTCACTTCCCTTGTTATAAAAATCACACACTTGAGTTCCCTTTTTATTGGCTGATACCACAACGTATGAGCTTTACGTCACAATGTCCCGTCTTTGAAAAGTGACGATTGGCTTCACAGAAGGGTTTATTTTTTTATATAGTTTTTTTCTTTTAGTTACCTTTTTAGGACCTTTTCTGGTACAGTCACCTAATTTGTCATAGGGACCAGTAGTCATGGGGACCAAAGCCTGGTGCTGATACTGTGGGACACGACTTTTGGGTTCTGGGTTAGGGTCAGGCATGTGCTGGTAAGGTTAGCCTACCTAAATGAATGGAAGTCGATATAATGTCTTCTCCTCTTCGTACCAACTTTTCAGGCCCTACTGCTTCTTTTGGGGACCAAACCCTGGTCCGCATTTGTTCATTGTTGGGTTAGGGGTTTGGTTTAGGGTTCAGCTTGTACTGATAATGCTTAGGTTTGGGGTCAGGGTCATCGTTAGGCCGCGGAAAAGGATGGAAGTCAATGCACGCTCATCATAAGGACAGATAAATCTGTTTTTGTTTCTGTTTTTTTGTTACCATTTTAGGACTTTGTCAGGTACAGACACCTGTATTGTCAGGACCGGTTGTCATGGAGACCAAGGCCCAGTCCTAACACTTGGGAACATTGTTTCTGAGTTGGGGATCAGGTTTAGGGCTAAGGTGTGAATGAAGTTGAGGTCAGGGTTAGGTATGCAGTGCTAATGACTGGGGTTAGAGTTAGGGTGTGTGTGTGTGTGTGTGTGTGTGTGTGTGTGTGTGGAAATTTTCTAATCCGTTCAAGGCCACGCACAGATGAGGTGTCGTTGTTGTTCTTTACATCACAGTGAGTCGAAGCCCTGCCTGAACCTGCGGCCTCCAGTGACGCAGTCCTGTTAACAAGTTCTCAAACCCCGGCGTCAGAATAAACATGTCCGTGCCGCATACTTTACCTGCCTCTGAGGGAGCAGCCAGCAGAACATTTAACTATGATTTCAAGATTTTTTAGCGCCGCTGTTGCGAGTTATGAATTTTCCTTCATTACAGACGAATTATAAAGTCCGTCTGTTTAGAGCGCTGTTAAAACTCTTACCAGCTGGGGAGAAATGAGTCAAACGGTGAGTCTGGGAAGATGATATGTCTCTCTGCAGGACGGAGTTAGAAAACCGCAGCAAGCAGGTATTCAGACAGGCTCGTCGCAATTAATTGGAATGATTTTTTTGTTTTAGAACCTGTCCAGCACCATCACCTGCTCTTTGTCTTTTTTCGACTTCCTCAGCGTCTTCTAAAACATTTTTTGACGCTTATTCATATGAAAACCAAAACTGCTCCGGTTGTCCTGTTCAACCAGTTCACAGAGCATCCTTCATGGAGCCACAGCCCTTTTTTTTTATCTCCAGTAAAGCCAGTATCGCCACCGAGATCTCTCGCCTCCATCAGACGTCACACCGGGGAGGTGTTGCTGTCTGAGCCCTGACTCACCGTCTTTGTTCGGTCGTGGGTTGTTGTTTTTTTGTTTGTTTGTTTTTTGGTTTGTTTTCTGGTCGCAGCCCAGAGCCTGTGTTGTACTACAGTAAGTTCACGAGGCCAACAACGTGACTGATGAATGTCCGGAAGGCGCTGGGTGTCGTGTTGGGGAGTGGGTCCGGGCGGACAGGGTGCTGACCCGATTTTCAGCCCGAACATGCCCGTTTGTCTGGAAAAATCCAGCTTCTTTAGGAAAAAAAATCATTTAAATGAAACAGTTTTTCATAAAAGACTTAGTCAGGTCAGAGACCCAGACCTGATTTTGAATATTTTGTTCATTTTGCACAATTAGATTCATTTTAACCACGCAAAATATAAACAAATAATCAATAAAATCAATCATTTAAATGAAATATATTTCTTAATTTGATGCCTATCTGTTAGTTTGTCTGTCCTATTGAGAACATGGGACCAAACAGCTTCAAATCCATGTTCATTTCTTTACTTTCAGGACAAATAAAATCAAACCTTAATGATTCCAAGACTGATAACAAAGGCCCAGCATTCCTGGAAGGAATGCATGTCGCCCGCCGCCGTTCCAAAGTGAGATCATGTCCCGATGAGAAGCGACGGAGACAGTATCTGTGATCTCGTGCGTGACCAAGTGACGTATGTGTTGGAAGGTGACTCTCAGCGACTGCCATGTTCAGTTCAAATCATTTAAAAAAAAATTCTGGCTAGATTTAATCAGCTGCGGTGGCCATCTTGAATGGGGCTGACTTCGAAAGCTGTAATCCGTTGCGGATGTACAGCCAGGGATCGCTTTCTGAAAGCTTCACTAAAACCCATATGATGGTTCTTGAGGTGTTTTGCTAAAGCTACAGACAAATGAACACACACACAGTCATTATAGCCCTTGTCAGCTGGGGGATAGTAACGCTTGTAGATACAGTCAGCTGACTGATAATCGATGGTTTTCAGATCGAATGATCAGGGTTTTTGTTTGTTTTTTGTTTTTTTCCCCCCATTTCACGTGAGCTGCTTTGCTGCGGCCCTTTCGGTGTGGGTCAGTGCCGCCTTGGCAGACGTCCAGGAGACGCCCTGCATATATTTGTGTCCTGTTATCAGAGCGAGTCGTCTGCTGGGTGGGTGCAGAGTCCCACAGGGTCGTCTGTCCCGACATGGCCTGCTTATCTGTGGCGGCTCTGTTGAGACCACCTCCAGGATGAGTTCCCGTCCTCTCTCATCTGAGCGGAGAAGCAACGTGGCCTCTTGCAGCTCAGTGTCCCGTCTTCAGTTTTGTTCAAAGCGACTGCCGCGGTGTGGTTGGCCTCCGCCGGCATCGCTTCCTTCCCATTTCTTGCTTCAGCCACTCTCGATTGTGCCCCTCTGACGTCTCAGCGCGCCACAAGTTTCCTTTCGAGCGGCGACCCACGAGCCCGCTGCGTTCCCACACATGCCACCCGTTTTACGGGAAATGCAGATCGAGTTGAGCGCGTGGCACGTCAGCGGCGCCGCTTCTCTGAACCGAAAGGAGGATTTGCGGCTCTGTTCTCCATCGACCTCCGCTCGCTTCCATCGTCAGGTGCGCCCAAGGGGGGTGTTCCCACGGCTGCGATTGGAGGGATGCTCAGAGTTCGGGGATTTATTTGAGCCAACACCAGTTTGGAGGACCCTGCTTTTAAATCGCCACGCAGGAGCGATCAGACCGTTTGTCACGGCCTAATCTTCCTGCTAATTAAATTTACTCTCCAAGCTGAGAGGAATGACTTATTTGCCTTGTGAGGGTCCAGGAGAGCCCGTTTGTTTTTTCTGCTCCCCCTCAAACAGTGTTTGAGTTATGTCTACCCGTCCCCACACTCACTGATACTTTACCTCCTTCTCCCTCTTTCCCCAGAAACCACATCTGGTATTTCTGTTATCGTTTTTTAGTTTTTCTTGTTCTGGTTCTCCATTTCGCCTTCTAAGTGTGTTTGAGTCAGCAGAACCCAGAGGCAGTAAAAGAAAAAAAAATAGGTGGAGGACAGCTTGCCTCTCACAGAGGACCTTTATCGTTTTACAGAGGAGTAAACGCCCCCGCTCTCCTCCCTGTTAGTGTGTGACGGTGACTTTCTATCGAAGGCAGCGCTGCGTTTTATTGTCGCTCGTGAACTGAGCCCAGCTGTAGTTAAATACTGATCTGGATTCTGTTTTGTTCATTAGGTTTTTTTTTTTTTAAATGTCATGTTTTGCTGCTGGGAAACTGTCGCCAAAACAAAGTTTGGAAAGTTTGTAGTTTTTTTTTTTTTTTTTTTGCTTTCAGATTTGGTTAAGGTGTGACGTTAACATTCTTATGTGATTGCTCCGTACTTCCTCAACCATCACAATGATAGTTACGTTCCTCTTTTCTTTTTCTTTTTTTTTTGGTCTGGTTGTCTGGTGTCATAGGATAGGAAGATAAGCTAATACAGAAAATGATGATGTCCAAGTGAAGCGTCATCACATTATCACCTGCCGCCTAAAGGCAAAAGCTTGAAGCATTTTAAACCTAGGATTTTCTTTATTTTTTGGGGTTAAAATTTGATTGGTTTATGATTTGAATGTCTAAAAATGTATTTTCACCCAGTGTTTGACTGATAAAAAGAAACTGTAGATCCCTCACATCTGAGATGAGGGAGATTTCTGTATGAGGCTAATTTTCCACGTTTCTCGGGCAGATGAAACTTGCTCTGCAGGATCGGGCAAATACAACCCATTTTTTGTTTCATATAAACTGGTACGAGCACGGGACAGACTGTCTCATAAGGGGGGACCTGCCACAGACGCATTTCTCAGCAGGGCTGCTGAACGGACGATTAGCTCAGTGGGTTGATTAAAGGTCCCCCTCCGAATAAGGAGAACCCTGTTCATCAAGCTCATTTTGGTCAAATCTGGGCTCAGCTGAATCAGGGTTTTTCATGCCGACATGTTCCAAAGTTTAGTTTTTAGGAAATTTAGCACCGCATTTAGCTAAAAGTGTCCCCTTCTCCTGCTGAAGCGTCGTCGCTGCAGGGTGTCCTCTGGTAAACAGAACGAACTTGAACATAACAGCTGAAACGCAGAAAAACAACAGGAGAGGATGCGTTCGCCCAGCCTTTCGGTCGTGGAAACACAAGTAATTAACGAAAGACACGACAAGGAGGAGAACAGTGTCCTGAACCATTCATGGTTTGGCCCACACCTTATGAACCCGGGGAGGAGGAGGAGGAGAGGAAGACATTCTTGAGTACTGCTGAGGGGAGGAATGAGAGGCAGCATGGGACGTGGCTGCTGCAGCATTTGTGTCAACCAGGCTGCTCGAAATTCAGGTCAGCGGAGCACACGCACATATGCTGGAATGTGGAGTTAAGTAACAGAGGCGGCGTCGGGGGGAGATCTGCTCCACAGCGCTCGCTGGCCGAATCTGCTGTGTCGTTGGGCAGCGGCAGTTAAGCTTTAAAGCTCCAACATGAGGCACCAGTTCACTGATCTGGATTTGAGTAGGTGTCGTGGAAATGCTCAAGTTCTGTGCAGAATCTTTAACAAATATATATATATATATATATACTGGAGAAACTGCCCGTCCTGTGAAAATCCAGTGTGAATGTCGAGTGCTGAATGACTCTGCTGAAGCCAAAGCCGAGTTGTTAAAGTTAAAACGAGCAAAACAGAGGCTGGGATGTGGGATGCCTGGCTGGGATGCTCAGGTTGGGATGCCCGAGTTAGGAGGCAGAACAGGAGCTAAAAACTAAGAAGCACAACCAGCGGACACAAAAGGCAAAAGGTGCTAAAGCGAAAATTCGCAAAGCTGTAACTAAAATCAGTGAAGCGGATGCTAAAATGAGTTAAACTGTTTCTAAAAAAATGTCTAAAAGTAGCATAAGAAGACAAAAATAGAACAAAAATGCTGAAGCAAAGAGAACAATGTTTCTGAAGGAACTGAAGAGATGAATGGATTTCTGTGGGCCCTTTTTTTTAATAAAGTAATTTCAAACGTTTAAAGTTACAAAAACCAACAGTCGTAGCACCCGCCTCCCGGTCGAGCTGAACATTTTGATAGATAGTAGCACTTAGTAGGCAGAAGTAGTTTGATTGCAAAAAACATCTGGAAAAAACCAAACTGTGAACAGGAAAACAATAGTGTGCCTGCTGAGTCAGCGTTCTCACAATAAAGTTTAGTGAAGTCATGTTGGTGTTGCAGCAATGCCCCCTCAGGTTTGAACGCTCGCAGTAGACTCGAGGCCCCCCGCTCTGAAACCGTCCCGTCTGATGTTTACACCCCGGATTCTTCTCTCGTGCCACCAGATTCCTATTGGTAATTATTAACAAGGATGATTTAAAAAAACAGGGGCAGGCTGTGTTTATCGAGCCTGGCAGGCTTGTCTCTGCTCGTCCGTCCGTGGTTTGCAGACGCACTCGGCGTTGCACGCAGCGGAAAGGCGTTTCACGTCCAGGTCTGTCATTCCAGTGCTAAAAAGGTTCAGAGACGCTCGGNGGGGCGGGGCGGGGCGGGGCGGGGGGGGATTCGATGGAAATTCGAGTTGCTCGTGTTGTAATTCCACTACAAGCGAGCGGCGGAGGAACTCCACTACTTCCTGTTGTTTAATAACAAATAAAGCCTGTTTGTTGAGAGGGTTTCTATGAAATGTGGGGCTGCGTTCATGTGTGTGTGTGTGTTTTGGTTTCTGTTTGCTGCCTACAGTATGTGTGTGTGTCACATGTCAGAGTGAGTGACTGCAGTCAGGAGTGTGTGTGTGTGTCTGTTTACTTGGATCCGTCTGCCTCGCCTTCTAGCTGTCACTGTGCTCAATGGGCGTGGCCTTTCTTCGGCAAAAGTGACGTTTCGTATCAGCGTTTCGTATTAGTGTTTCGTATCAGCGCCATAAAAAGGCCTCTCCCCCCCGCCCGGCGTGCGAGCGGCTCGTATCGCTGACAGTTTTACGTGAGCCGTTTCATTTTTCTGCCATCTTGTTTTTTTGTTTTTCTTTTCGAAGGCGGCTCTCCGACTCCCACATAAGAAAACGTTCGGCTCATCCAGGAGACGGATGCTCTGACTTTGTAACTTTGTAACTTTTAAACTTTTCACAATATTTAACTTTATTTACAAATATTTTCCCCATAGAGGTTTACTGAGTTCTCTTTAGTTTCTTAAAAAACAATGTTAGCGTTCAGCTAGCATTTTGATACTTTTAGCTAACCTTTGGCCACTTTTAGCTACTTTTTTGCTACCATTAGTTAGACTTTACTATTTCTAGTTTCTAGCTATTCTTTAGCTTTTAGCTGTGGTTTTGCTACTTTTTATACCTCACCTTGAACAGCTCCGTCCCTGTTTTTTAACGAATCTCGGTCAGGTTCTTCATCACTTACCATCCACACCTCTTCCATTTTGCACAAGGTTTCGGGTTGTTGCCGGAGCTTTTATTTTCGTAGATTTGTACGGTTCAAAAGGACGTCAAGTAGTTCTTTGAAGTCGTGAGCAGTCACTTAAAGTTGAGACACAACTCATCTGAGCAGTAGGCGGGGATTCCGACACTTGAGGTGACACAGCTCCTAAATATCTCCTAAATATCTCTCTGCCTAATTTTAGACCTCATTTAGTCATTCATGTAACACAGAACACGTTCGACTCAAGTCTGTAAAAAAAAAAACACCAGAGAGCCGCAAACAGAAGCCGATGACTGGGAGAAAAGGTGGATCTGCAGTCTGAATGTTTTTCTGTTTATTAGGATTAAACATCAGTGCATCAAAAAACACAATCATTTTGTTTAGTTTATGAGCTGAAGAAGAAAGAGGTTCATGTAGAGACATGGTTATACGTTCCCTTTCTATTGGCAGATGAAAAAAAACAAACACAATAGGTCATTTCACTTATCGCGCCGTAGAAACGATAAACCCACGTACCAGCGAGCAGATTTTATTAAAACTCTCCGAAAGTAATCATTGGCTGTACATCTGCAGCTGGTTCAAGATGGCCGCCGCATGATGGGCGACATGCATTCCTTCAGGGAGTGCTGCTTTCGTTTCTTTGTTTTTATTCCTGCCAGTCTTGAGTAAATACAGGTGTCTACAAGAAAAAGTTTTTTGTTTTTTTTAGTGTGTGTGTGTGAATACTCAAAAGTTTTATTTTTTTAGCCGCACGTCCCCGAAACGAGGCCCTGGGAGTCCGGAGTGAAAAAAACAAACTATCTTGAAACCCCACCTTTTTTTTTTTTCGACTTTTGTGTCGAGGACCTGAACCCACAACCTTTTTTTGAAAATGATGATGTCATAGCCCACCTCTAATTTAACCTTTGACCCGAGGCCGTCCCTTTTTTTGTTGTTGTTGTTTCTTTCTCACTGTGTTTACGTTTCGTGGCAGCGTGCAAGATTTCTGCTCGCACCTACTGTTTTTTGGTGTATTCTTGCTGCGGTTTGATAGCGCGCCTGCAGCGTTTAGGGTCAATTTTTGGCGTTTCTGTGTGGATGACGACATCTTTAGAAAAGGTGGTGTCCTTTCTGAGAACATTTTAGGAAACATGAAATAAAAAGATCACTTTGGGAAAGACCTATATTGTAGCCTACAAAACCTTTCACTTTAACATAGACAGCTATAGACAGTTTAGATGTTATTTAGACATCTTTTCAACCCCAAAATGCTCAGTTGGTTGCCTCCTGAGAGAGCATCGTTGTTCCTGAACACAACCTACAGAGATGGGTTTCTCTGGGCTGGAATTTTCCCGTCTGGTGACGTTGTTTTGGCTCAAGCGGAGACGTATGGTGTTGCACGTTCTCGCCGTAAACTTCATCGGGAGTGAAGGGAGGGGGGGGGGGTGCTAAACCCAACAGCGGAGATTCTGACCTCTAACCTTCGCTCAGCAGGTTTTGGCTGCGCGCCAGACGTGTCACTCAGTCCTGCATGCATGGGAAGAGGAATGCGGTGCTTTAAGTTCACGAAGCAGTGCAGCGAGTGCAGGCCGAAGACTTGTTGTTTTGCACCAGCCTGCCTCCTCTGCCTCTTTGTGAGCGCATAGAGCCGTTCTGGGACACTCTGTGGCCACCAGGAATGTGTGTGTGTGTGTGTGTGTATTTGTGATTGCTGAGCATTGTGTCCCAAATGCTCATGTAGCTGCAGGTACAACTTGAGCAACAAAACAAGATATTTTCACAGACCCAAGGCCTGAAAGAGCAGACAGGATGTGTGCTCAGCAACATCGGAGTAAGTCAGCACTTTAAATAGCTTGTTTCACTTCAAGTGGTGTGCAGCTCATTTGGAGCAAAAGGCAAAAGTTGCTCTTTTTTTCTTTTCTTCTTCCCTGTCCCAAAAGCCTTTTGTTTTGGCACCGAGCTGCTAATGGAGAGGAAACGGGAGTGGGGAGGGCCAGAGGTGGGGCACAAATCATCCCGTGGTGCTCGGCACGTGACGGCAGTCAGGTGGAGGTTTCTGGCTGCGCAACTTTCTCCGTGCCCACACGCTGTTGGAGCAAGGGAACACCGAAGACGGCGTTTCAACTTCTGACGTTCAGCTCGAGAAGCACCCTGCACGCAAACCCCCACGATGGCAGCCCGGTGCCGCGGCGCTGCTTGCTCATCGTAAACTAGTTATTTTTTGTTTGTTTTCTTTCTTTATATAAAAGCAGCCGGACAAATTTGGAAAAAAAAATGAGTAGGGGATTTAGAGGCACTCGGGCCAGACGGCGCACTCTGCCTGCTCTCCTGTCAGGGACACAGCACTCGCGTTGAACACGCCACTCCCCCCCCACCANNNCCCGGCCCCGGCGCGCGAGCGGCTGTTCCAGGCGATCTGATAAACATTGCGTGACAAGGGCTCGGCTCAGGCAAAACAAACGTGAGTGAGCGAGGGACCCAGACCCCACCCCCCTCCCCCCGTACTGCTGTAAATCAGCTGTGTGCTCTTGAGGAAAAGTGGTGAGTGTGTCTCGGGGCGGGGGGGAGCACATGCTGCTGTCAGGGAGCTGTCAGGGTTGAACTGAGTCCTGTTTTGTTGATAGGCATCGGGAACACGGAGCCCTCCTCAAACAAAGGTGCTGCAGGTCGTACGGAGGTGGGGGCACGGTCGTGTCAGGGTGCTTTTTGTCACCGCGGCGTTGCAGTCAGGCTGAAAAACGTTCAGCTTTTAGTGGAAGCCATGCTTTGATTTTGCAGAGATCTGCATTTTGGTTTGGAACAAATAAGATAAAACAAAAGTTTAGTCTTTTTGTTCCCAACATAAACTGTTGTGCAGTTGTTAGAAATGAAGCTTGTTTTGGGAATTCCTACATATATTTCTTCTTTTTTCCACCCCCCTAACTAAATCTGTCTTTTTTTTTTTTTTGTAGATTCCTAAACAGGAGACAAATTAGCAAAGAACTCTTATTTCCAAAGTTTTGTACATTGTCACCATCCTTCCTTCCTTCTGTGGCTGCATTCACAAACAAAAAACAAAAAAAGCCAAAATATAAACACCATTCCTCGAAAACTGTCTGGTTCAAGGACTGGTGTGAAAATAATCGGGGTGGAAAATGACCAATGCCACTCCCCCAACCCACCCAAAAAAGTAAATGAAAACAAAAAGAAAAAAAGAAAAGAAAGACTACAGAAGAGTCGCACTTCAGAAATGACTAAATGTTTGTAATATTTGGGAGTACAGAAATGGCTTCAGGCTAAAAAAACAAATAACCGTGTTGCCGTATTTAAGAGAAGCGCTCCGGAGCAGATTTCTGTTCCCTTCCAGCCACATTAAATACACGATAAAGGGCCGGAGAGGCATGAAGTCCAAAAAAAAAAAAACTGGAGGGGAAAGTCAAGTGAGAGTATTTGGGGAAATGCCTTATTTTATGTTTTTTTTATTACAAGAAGGTGGGAGGCGGGGGTCCGTGACCGTTGGCTCAGATTACCCTTTGGATGATGATGAGTGGCGCTCTGCCGGCTGCAGCTGAGCACGCTACGCTGAAAGAGGCCCTTTTTTTACAACCCGAGAGAACGTCGTCCACTCACCCGGACCCCCACTCCCAGTCCAGAAAAAACACCCTCCGTCCCCTCCTCCTCCTGCTACTGCAGAGACCCCCACCCGC
>NC_051432.1:11795939-11799321 GCF_001649575.2 Kryptolebias marmoratus
GGGGGGGGGGGGATGAGGGCGTGTTGGTGTTGGAAGGGTGGAGCAGAGGGCTGAAGGGGTTCAGCTGAGGGACCACTTTCACACGGCCTTTTTGTGGAGCACCTCTCTGCACCTGTACAATGTTTGTTTAAGCCCCTTTTTTTCCTTTTTTCTATTTTCACATTAAAAAATAAAAGTCCCGGCCGAACCCAAATCCTTCTAAATTATAAAACTGAATTCTCAAAGTTGGTTTTGTTTAGGCCCTTTCTGACCGCCAGCTGTTTCTGATCGACCTGCACCAAAGACCGGAGACAGAGACAGGGTCGTACCCCCAGGTGACAGACGCAGGCGACGCCCTTCCTGCAGAGAAAAAACAGGAGACCTCGGTGGGACCGGTCCACCGGCCGTGGCCCCGTGTGTGTGTGTGTGTGCGTGCAGCAAACCCCAGAGAGCGCTCATTGAGGCTGCGGCGATGGTCCGAGGCAATCTCGCATTGTTGGAGCTTGTTTACCGTTCAGCCGGAGTTAGCCAAAGGAACAGGAGAGCACCGAACAAAGAAACGGTTCATGGTCCGGCTTCACTAATGGAGGATTGAAAGGCCTTTATGAGCAAATCTGAATGGACCAAGAACAGGGAGAGAGGGAGCGGTGGGGATATGGCGATTTAAAAACAAACAAGCCAAAAAAACCCCAAAACAAACAAAACAAAAAAAACGGTTGTGAATCAGAATAATATATAGTATCTAGAGAAAGTCACTGGATGTGCCTGCGGAGATTAACTCTGCCTTGTCCTTGTTATCACTTAAATAAACATCCTAAATGGTGCGCCCAGAGAGCTGTTTGCTCGAGGATCCAGTGTTGTTGGCCTGCAGGGCTTTGGCAGGGATGCAGATGCAGATGCAGATGCAGATGCAATCTGCGTCTTGGATTTCGCTCCGCAGACTCAGGACTGCAGTTTTGCTGCAGTTTTGGTCAAGAATGATTTTTTTTTTTTTTTTTGCACGTGGTCCCTGTGACTTTGAGAGCCCCGCGTTGGCTGCAAAGCGTGGCACGTTTGACTCTTTTATTTTTGTCTGGCAGAGTGCGCCGACACGTGTAAATGCGCGATCAGAACGTACTCGGGAAACAACGGAGCGCTTGGCGACGTGATAGACAGAAAACACGCCTTCGTGCCGAGACCCTGTTTGTCCGGGTGATTGAGTGGCACGTGGGTGTACGGTGCGACCAGATCAGCCGAATGAATCACCTGTGGCTTGTAGATAATGTCGTCAAACAATGACAGTAAATCTGTAAAAATGTTGTTTTTTTTCTTTTTGTCCCGCTGAGATTTGCAGGTGAGTCTTCATGTGTTCTCAACTGTTCACGGGCTCTCGCCTCGTTAGGTGGGTGGGTGGGTGGGTGTGTTGTTGGAGACTGGAGGAAGTATGAAGTCCCTGGGACCAGTGCTCGTCATATCTCTGGTTATAGATGGTTGAGAGGCGTTCAGGAAACACTGGTAAATCGTATTCATTACCCAGCAGCGCTGATTCTCTCCAGTACTTGTAGGAAACGCCGCAGTTATGATCAAACCAGTGGTTTGATAAAAGCCTCTCTTGTTTTTGTTTGTTCCTTTTTGGCTTCATTATAAGCGTTAGCTTTGCTTCACCGTCTCGCTTCGTGTTTTGTGTTTATTAGCTGCAAACGCACTCGATGGCCACTAGTGATGACATCATCGGGGCAATAAGTTTGCTTAGGACTGTAAACATGTTTCATGAACTAATCTTACAATGTGGGGCATAATACGAAGGTTAATTTTCCTTCAGGGGGTCAGTCTGCCGGTGTTGTACTGGGAGAATGCACCCCTGCTACAAAATCCACTCCTGCATAAACACGAGAGTGTGTCGGGTCAAATATGACGCCGTGCTGCCCGCAGGCATGCCCGTCTTTTAATTGTTTAAAAACTGGTGGTGACATCGCCATGCAGTCACGTCAACAAGGCGAACGTGAACATATTGATGCTGTTTTCTGTTCGAATCCACCCGACGCTCGCCAAGCAGAGTCACCGGTGCGCCTTCGTCTGCTTTTTGGGTGAGAATTAGGGCGCCTTTACAAGCTCAAGCGAGTTTAAGTGCTGAAAATCTAAAAAAAAAATCTAAAAAAAAACCTTCAGCGTTCACCATGTAGAAAGGAGTGAGCGGTCCTGCCGCGCACCAACGCACCATGAAAATCAGAACGGACAAAAACAGCATCTGCCTCTGCTATTTAGGGACGTACCGACGAGCTCCTCTCGACCTTTTGTGTGTTTATTTGTGTGTGTGTGTGTGTGTTCGCGGCTGGTGGACAGGTGCTGACTCATTTTGTTCTTGTGTGTGCTTGCAGACGTGCCAAACTACGGCTCTACTTGGAGCAGTTGAAGAAGCTGGTGCCTTTGGGTCCAGACAGCACGAGACACACCACCCTGAGCTTGCTGAAAAGGGCCAAAATGCACATTAAGGTACTAAAGGAAAAAACAACAACACCATCCAAAAAAAGAAAGAAGTCGATGTTCACAAGCTTCCTGTTATTCCTGTTAATTTCAGCCTTTTGACTTTAAGAATATCAATAGGTTTAAGTGCCTTTAATCAATGCAATAATATGTTAATATGCAACTCATATTAGGTGATTTTTTTATACCTAATTTAAATTAAAGGCCATCACTTTCGCTAAATTCAAACCCGAAAAACAATCAACTTCTCAACAAACGAGCCAACACTGTGGACGGCGCCGAGGATTCGGGGGCCAATCTGTAGATAAGGAGCTGAGGCGATGGTTCGTTTGTGCAGAGATAAATTCTCCTCGCTTCAGAAGCGTTTCAGGTCACGGAGACGAGGCATCCAGGCGTTCAGAGGCCAAAAGCCTTTTCGCCTCGTGCACGAACTCCACAAGGGTGCCGCGGTTGCAGGAGGCGCAGCGTCGGTACGGCTCGGGCCTCGCTGCGCGATCGAGCTGTTTACAGGCAGCAACAACAGTGTGTGCGTGTGTGTGGTTGGTGGGAAAATCCAGCCGTCGAGCGCTTTAACCCTTCACTTCCTGTTTGCCGCGCACGTCCTCCTCTCCGCTCAGGCGGTACGTGATCGATTTCTCGTCACCGCGCCGTCTTCTCGCGTGGCGGCGGGACTCGCTTTGATTCACCACTGAGAACTTTCAGATGCAGATAGGTGCAAAGAAAAAAAAAAAAAATATATATATATATATATATATATATATATATATATATATATATATATATATATATATATGATGGTTACAAAGAGAGGGAAGGTCATCCACACAGAAGGGATCTCACTCCCAGAAGGAAAAATAGCAGACATTGAGGACAGTTACAAGTACCTGGGAATACCACAAGCAAATGGCAACCTCGATGAGGCCACAAGGAAAGGAGCCAC
>NC_051432.1:11800390-11803588 GCF_001649575.2 Kryptolebias marmoratus
GATCCCAGGAACAACATCAGACATCTCAGTCCAGAAATGTGCAGTTCTAGGCACAGCCAAGATACTGCGCAGAACCCTCAAGCTCCCAGGCCTCTGGTAGAGGACCCGAGCTCAGAGGATGAAACAAAGACCACCCGCGGAGGGTGAGAAGGGAATTTTTTTATGAGCCCCTGCTCAGAGTCTCATTTTTTGCAAATGATTCAGGTTTATTTTTAGCTTTTGACCTGGAAGCTTTATCCAGAATTTGGGCTGTTTTAGCCATAAAATGTTGACTTTTTAAAAAAAAAAAAAACTTTCTTTTTGTGTCTTTGGCAGAGCTCTGACTGTGTTAAAGCACAAAACTAAACCTGGTTTTAAGTTTTCAAACTTCTTTTTATAACCTCAGCACCAGCATCAGGAACGTTATCCACAGCAAGAGCAGCATAAATTAATCCGTTTGCTTCGGCTGTTTTGTGCTTTTGTTCACTGTGTTTACTGAACGGGAAGACCCTTGAAGGGAATGCATATCGCCCGCCGGATGAAATGATGGTCGTTTTGGTCCAACCTTTAACCGACTGACGTCACACACAGACTGCATGCTGCTAAATTCTAACCGTTCTCGACTTGCGTTGACTCCAAAAGTTAATCAGTTGCAGAGCCACATCCAGTGGTTGCTTCCTGAAAGTTTCAGTAATATCTGTTGGGTGGTTCATGAGATATTTTGCTAACAGACAGATATGTATATATATTCAAACAGTTATTGGTTAAATTTTAAAAACAAAGATCTTTTTACGATCTGTTTGTGCTCAAAATCCGCGTTGTGGCACCTGTCTCCACACCAAATTCCAGCGCAACATTTGTGAAACTGACCGAGCCGCGGCCACCTCTGTGCTTTTCGAGATCAGTCGGCTGTGACGGCCATCTCGATTTGAGCTGACCAAAAGTTAATCAGCTGAAGATGTGCATCCGACGGTTACTTTCGGCATGTTTTGTTCACATTTGTCCAGTGGTTTGTGAGATATTTCACTAACAGACAGACGCACACACAAGCAAAAACGGCATCACCTAAATTTTGACCTGTTGACAGCGAACGATAAACAAATACTGCAGTAGTTTCCAGTTTAGACAACGTTTAGTCCTACTATTTGCTGTGTAGGTATCATTTATGAAGGCTAAGATTATCCA
This sequence comes from Kryptolebias marmoratus, assembly GCF_001649575.2. NCBI lineage: Eukaryota > Metazoa > Chordata > Actinopteri > Cyprinodontiformes > Rivulidae > Kryptolebias > Kryptolebias marmoratus. The sequence goes on from NC_051432.1 coordinate 11,801,555, forward strand.
CTGGTGTTATTTATTTAAATGAACCCATGCAGATTGTCTTATATGTCTTTAAAACACTTATTTTATGTGGTTCTGTAGTTTGTCATTTTCTGTATCCTTCAAAAAGGTCAGAATTTGGAGATTTTGTTCAGGTCTCCCAACATAATTTAGGTAAAGGTTGTAATATATTTGGAGGAAATCACAACAAATGAGCATGAAACACGTCTATTTTTTTTTTTAAATTTCTTTAACGTAAAGCACATGTGATCTCAGCTGTGCGCGGGCCGAGTGATCGCCGTCGCTCAATCGTTCGGCGCCTCACGTCACCCCGTGTGTGTCCGCAGAAGCTGGAGGAGCAGGACAGGAAGGCCCTGAACGTGAAGGAGCAGCTTCAGCGAGAGCACCGCTACCTCAAACGCCGCCTGGAGCAGCTCTCCGTGTTGGGGTCCGTGGAGCGCATCCGCACCGACAGCATGGGCTCCACCATTTCCACCGACTCGGAGCAAGGTAGCGCTTTCGTAACTCTGAAAAGCTCTGAAAAAGATCCCGCTTGTCCCAAAATTCTGCGAAATGAACAGTTGACGTCTTACCTGTTGCTGCATGTCAGGCATTCGGCTCATTACGGGCTTTAAGTGATTTTTTTGAAACAGCCTGGAGTGATTATACAGCAAACAACCTTTAGTTTTTGGAATTTATTGTAGATTTTTCTCTAATCTTAGAGTCAGAATTATACTCCTAGTCTCAGATACATACATACCTGCCCGCTAATATTTGCTTAAATCTTCCTTAGAAAGTCGCCCCTCTGCCACATGCCTTCTGTAGCTGTCGACACGCTCCTGGCATCACTCTAGTTCAGGGGTGGCCAATCCTGGCCCTCGAGGGCCACCATCCTGCAGGTTTGACTTGTTTCTCTGCTCCAACACACCTGGTTTGAATCAATGGGTGATTAACAGGCTTCAGCAGAACATGAAGAGGTGATTAAACCACTGAATCAGGTGTGTTGGAGCAGAGAAACAAGGAAAACATGCAGGATGGTGGCCCTCGAGGACCAGGATTGGAGACCCCTGCTCTAGTTGATATTTGACCTCTCTTACTGGCAGAAATGGTGGATTTCATTGGGCTTCGCGGAGGTGATTCCAGAAGCTTCGCGTTAGCCTGACTTAGCCAATCAGAAACCAGTTGGGACGCGTTTTGGATCGTTGTCCTGTCGGAACGGCCAGATGTGTCCAAGGTTCAACTGTGGCGTTGTTGGTTTGAGGTGGAGTTGAAGGATTTGGAGATAGACACCCCCTTTCTTCCCTATGGCAGCCACAGCACTATGCTGCCGCCTCCATGCTTCACAGTTGGTGCAGCGTTCTCAGGTCTGAAAGGCTCACCTACATCTTGTCTTGTCTGATGGTCAGACTTTCCTGCAGAAGGCATTTAGGCTCTTAAAAAGGCGTCCCTTTTGGGGGAAAGGGGGCTTCTCTCTCGGTTAGCTTGTCAGTCCGGTCAGGATTAAGCTGTTTCTTCAACCTGAGCTTGTTCAAAGAGCGATCTGCAGCACGGAGCTCCAGATCTGAACTAGAAGTCGACAAAGATCTGAGAACGTTGCAGTCTGAAAGCCACGCAGGCCCGCAGCTGCACCCATCTAAAGTCGTTCGGCCGCTCTCCCTTTCCGAGGAGTGGCGTGCTCAGACGATTAGCCCCGGCCTCCCGTCCTCAGGCCGCTCCCCTGGGTTAAAAGGTCAACGCCCCAGATCACAGATAAACGGACTTGAGGGGAGCCATCGTCACGCGGCGGCAGGAACGACAGAAGTGCGGCGACCCGAGCTCGGAGGGGTGCTCTGGCGTGAACCCCCCCCCCCAGGCAAATCTCCCGAGGCGTCAGGCGTCGCCGGGTTTCCTCCGAGGCGCTCGTTGGCTGGTTGAGCAGGTGTGTGGAGATAAGAGAGCTGTCGGCGCCCGGAGCTTCACACAGCTGCAGCTCTCCTTTGATCGCCTCGCATGTGTGATTGTGCGGCGAACACTCACGCCTTATGTTGTGGTCATGCCACATGGTTGTACGAACTAGTC
>NC_051432.1:11804763-11806422 GCF_001649575.2 Kryptolebias marmoratus
GGGGGGGGGGGTAAAAAAAAGCACTTGTTTGTTCAGCAATATAAGCAACATTAGAACCTCAAAAGTCGTTTTAAGCCTTCATCGTCATCATCCCTTTCTACAGTAAGACAGGCGCTCCAAAGTTCAACACGAGTTTAAGAAGAGGACTTTTTTCCTTAGAGGGAAATAAGAAAGACAAGAAGACCTCCAAACCTGCTTATAGTAATAAATGATCTGTTCGATTCATATAAAACCAGAACCAGGATCTAAGCTCCAAATTGGTCGACTTGAAGCGCATTTCTCTCGCCCGTTTCTGTTTGGGATGCTTCGTGGAGCTGCTGTCAGCCTCCACCAAACGGGATTACCTCCCTAATGTCCACGAAGGCGTGACGTGTAGCCGGGCCGTCGGACCCAGAGGACGACGGGTCGGGGGGGAAACAAGGTAGCGGAGCTGCAGCGGGGCCAGACAGCATGTAAATAGATGTACAGCTCCTGTCCAAATCCTCGGGTCTCCCTCCAGCTGGGGTTGCCGAACCACTACTCCACACTGCTGACCACTACACTATTACCACCCTGCGGTGTGGACGGACTACTAAGTCAGAGCAAAGAAGTTGTCGTCTCACAACTATAAAAAACGTAAATTTGTTTTTTGTTTTTTTTTCTTCTCAGTAGCTAACTGATGTAGCAACGGGTCCGAGAGGCTTCCTCTGAGTGTCGAATCGATTCGGGCGGACCCCGAGGTGTATATGGGAGACTTTTTAGTTTTTTGTTTTTAAATTATTATTATTCGTTTGTCCCCTTTCAGCCCGCGCGGGTGGCAGAAGCTGACCCGCAGAACGCCTGGGGCGCGCCGTGCTCACTAATCCGCGCCCGGCTCCGTCTGCGTGGCGCCACCCCCGCCCCTTAAATTGACGTTTCCCTGCAGCTCCGTTGCCGTTTTTCCCTCCGTTTGGACTTGCGTCATTTTTGACGCGCCGACCAACGGGTCAAAGCTGGAAACAAGTGGGTAATGGGTGGGGGGTTAAGCTAACATGGCTAACTAATCAGTGTTAAGCTCAGTTTCCATTTCTCTAACACGAATAATAATCTTCTTCTTCTCTATTTGTTGCTTGTGGGCTCAGTTCCAGTGTAGAAGCCCCGACCCCAACCCGACTGTAACTTCTGCACAGTAGTTCCTTATTGACGGACGAGATGCTTGTGTTGCTCTCTGATCATTTATTAATATTAATAATAATAATAATCAGTAGCCCCCCCTGGGTCTCTTGCGGTCTTTAGAGCTTGGCACTTTAAAATGAGAAAAACAAACCAAAAAAAACCCCAAACAAACAAAAATGTGGCCAGTCCACCGCGGCCGGTCTGACCAAAAAAATACAAAGCTTAAAAAAATAAATAAAATAAAATCCAGAGAAAACCCTTCAAAGAAAAGAAGAAGCTACTCGTCACTCAAAGTGATATCACAGTGTAGTCTATATTTCTTGTATTGAATTTTGTATAATATTTTCGTAAATGTTCTGTTTATTGGAGGAAAAAAAAAAAAAGAAAAAGAAAAAAATTGTGAGTATATCTATCTATATCTATATCTATATATCTGTATGTGTATATGAGAGACAGACAGCCAGGAGGCCAGGCTTGTTGGAAGGAGAGAGAGGGAGGGGGAGCTCCTACCCCCCCCCCTCCCCC
>NC_051432.1:11806500-11807455 GCF_001649575.2 Kryptolebias marmoratus
CCCCCCCGTCTGCCAGTGCCGCCTCTGTCATGGAAAACGAAAACGAACACTGGTAAAACTCCCATGGCAGCTTCCAGTCGCACCACCACCCCCCCAGCTTCGAACAACCACCAACGAGGAAAGGGAGGGTGGGTTCTGAACGTCTGGGCTTGAAGCGTGGTTATCTTTGTTTTTTTGTTTTATTATTATTATTTTGACATTTTACTATTATTGTATGTTTGACTATGTGTTTGTTGAATGGGAGCCACTGGGATAGGAGCGATTTTTAAAAAAAAAAAAGAATAATTCAACCAATGGCAGCTTAAAGGTGATGTCCTCCGAGCTCCCGGTGGTCCGTCCCAAAACAACAACAACAACAACAAAAAAACTATAGTGTTACCCATCGATCAGGGGACCTCTTGACACACAGCAATATTACCATCTTGTGCTTTCTGAGGGGAGGGAGGGTTGTTTTTAAAAAAAAAAGACAAGCAGGTGGTTTCTGTTTTTCCTCCGTGGTGCATTGTCGGTGACCAACACGTTTTTATTTTATTTTTATTTTTAACCTCCTACCTGCACTCTCTCCACACACTGCAGGAGGTTAAAAAAAAAAAGATATTCAAACATTAATTTTTGTTTGGTTTCCTTTTCTTCTCGTCCTGAAGAGTTTACATCCATGTCAGACGAAAAGCAAAAAGAAGAAATAAAAAGGTCGGTCAGATTCATTAATAGCAGAAGATGATTCTCTTGCACAGAACCTCTCAGTGAAAAGTGACGCAAAGACGAGGCCAGAAAATAGATTCTTTTTGTTTTCATTTAAAAAAAAAAAACACACACACACACACTCTGAATGAGTGGTTACTGAGCGGCTGACTGAGACGTGTTGACATTCTGAGGGAAAGTGTGTAATTCTTTTAATGATGTGCCTTGAGGAAACAACTACTTTCCTTTAAAAAAAAAAAAAAACAGAGATTGT
>NC_051432.1:11807778-11824664 GCF_001649575.2 Kryptolebias marmoratus
GCGGAGGGGGCGAAGGCTCGAAAACGCCGGGCGAGATTCGACGTTGCCGTTGCACAGAGATTAGCTTCGGTGTTTTTTTGTTTTTTCCAGCGAGAGCACAGAAGTCGCAGCCTGTTGACTCACGGTGCTTCTAAAAAAAAATAAAATCAAAACAAAACAAAAAAAAACCCCACACGATGACTTCCATGAAATAATATTCCTGCCAAACGAAAAGCCTCTTTTTTTTAATCCTTCCGCAGTTTAACGAGGAATGTGTGTTTGTGGTTCACCAAGAATAGCTTTAACTTACCTGTAGGCTTTATTTAGGTCAGCTTCCCGCTTTCTGCACTTCATCTCTTCTTTTTTTTTTTTAATTTTTATTGTTGTCCCATCTTCGCGCGTTAGTCGACGCTCTAGTCTCGGCTGAGATGACTCCACGCGAGGACAGGAGGGTCGGGGCCGACGAGAGGTTCGGGTCTGAAACGCTGTGCAGAGGAGGGAGAGTTCTGTGCTAGAGACCTGTGAAAATGTTCCCTTATTATTATTATTATTATTTTTTTTTTTTTTAGCGAATGTGTAATCTGCATTCACCAGATGTTTTGTTTTGTGCGTATGAGGACGTGTACACGAGTACCTGGTGCTGGCTACGTTACGGCAAACACTTGAAGGTATTGTGTATTCTCTCATTGTAATATAAATAAAAAATGTTTTCTACATAAATCCATCACTGTGACAGTTTTTTTTTTTTTTTTTTTAAATGCAAACAAACACAAACCGGCAGCTTTCGACTGAACCGAAGCAGCAGGAAAATGAAGATTATAGATGCTTAAATGTTACGGAGCTTCCTGTTTGGTTTGTGCAGCTGCAGAGACGTTTTGTTTTTTTAAAGTCTGGAATATCAATTTCTTTAAAGGTCAGAGTTCATCGCTCGTTTCTGTAAAAGCAGAGAGACGACAGAGAACGCCATCAGATAAATGATCAGCTTTTATTTAAGCTCTTTTTTTTCTGACAACAGTAAAACCAAACAAATTAAAGAAGGCTTTGAAATGTTTTTTTTTAAATTTGATACTGAGCATCTATATACAGAGTTTGGACACTTGCTTCAAAATAAATCTGCCTGGACTCATTATTACAAATGTCTAATTCTACAGGAATAAAAATACATCACATTCACTTTAGTCAGTCTATAATCCAAGTCTTAAATAAACAGAAACATCCAGCTAATTCCAACTTAAAAAGGGAATGCAGTTGTTGAAATGTTTACATCATCATCATCATCACTGGATAAATGTCAACAAAAGAAAATAACACAGAATTCAACGATTTCATTTCACTATTGCATTTCAGAGGCAGGCGACACAAAGAAGGTCTCATTACAGACTAAATTGGAGCGCAGGTATAAGCGATATTGTGATTGTCGGCGTCAGTACAGGAGAACTTCTGCTTTCTGATTTAATCACGAGAGCAACATTACAGGGGAGAACAAACGCAGTGTTTTCAAATCTGACTCATTTCAAACTTGTCAGGGAGAAGAAAGTTCAAAAAAGTTACACGCTACAGTTTTAAATTGAGGTTTCATCTCTGAGAACATCACACCAAAATATATATATATATATATATATATATATATATATATATATATATATTTTTTTTTTTCCTTTGCCTAACTAAAAATAAAACGAGATGTTATGATTTGGTCTAATGTGTACTTGTAGTAAATATGACAAATGCTAAAATAGACGTAAAGTTGATATAAAATTCCTAAGAAGATGTCTGGACACAGATGTTATGTTGCATCTGACTGTTAAAGTTGTAGAAGAAGCTGCAGGTTTAAAAGGCAGAAGGTTTTATATATATATATATATATATATATATATATATAATAAAAAAAGAAACTTTGAACCTGAGAATTGAGACATTGTGAACAGAAATGTACAGTAAGTTTTGACAAAAAGAGAAGACGATCTCACAGCCTCGACGGAGGCCGGTCCACGCGTCGTTCTCGGTGCAGCGCCGTCACACGTACTGCCGGGGCTTCTGAGGGGCCGAGGCAGCGGCAGAGGCGAGGGTCTTCGCCGCCTCTTTGGCCTTCTCCGAGGCGTCCTTCATGGTGTCCCTGAGCAGCCGCTGGGGCGTCTCTCCTGAGAGACCGGAGGGACAAACCACAATGCAAACCACTTTATTTTTTCATGGCTTCTGACAACAAACACAAACAAAAATCCTACCCCAGCACCCGGTTTTTACACCTTGATGGACTTTTGGCATTAGATGCGTATCGCCCGCCACCTTTTATGTCAGAGATTCAGACTAAAATCCTCTTAAATGAAGAAGTTGTAGCTATTTAGGTTACGTGTGAAGATGTCACGCTCAGAGTGTGTGTTGGTAATGACTCTCAGCTTTGACCACATCCAATTTGAACTGAATAGCTGTGAAAATAACTGAGTTACAGCCATTTCTGTGTTGGTTAATGTTGCTCAGCTGTGGCGGCCATCTCAAATTGGACTGACTCCGAAAGCTAACTGGTTGTAGATCACTTCCTGAAGTTTTAATTGAAATCCATCCAGTGGTTCATGAGATATTTTGCTAACAGACAACAGGGCTGACTCAACCTGTTAATGCTACCACAGCAGATGTTAGGTCCTTCCAGCGTTCACGTGACCCTGACTGTCCACAGTTTGGATCAGTGCGATGTTCACACACACACGGCTTTTTCAGTCCGAGATGCTGCATGAATATAACATTATGGTCTGCCCAACTTCAAAACAGAGCGACTGTGTGAGTTGGCGCCCCTCCTTCCTCATTGGTATGCTGCTATGAGCTGCCTCCCGGTGGACTCGGGGCTGCGGAGTCTATTTGCATCTGCCCCGACGGTGAACCCTTCACCTCCAGAGAAAGCAGAGCGAGCAGAATCGAGACACAGCGGGCCCGGTTCTCTCTGCGCTGCTCAGCTTAAAGCCCCGCGTACGAGACGAGAGGAGAACCTGTGTTGGTGAAGCGAAGGCGTTTCTGCTTTAAACATGGAGGAACTGGGGGCTTTTATTCCCACCTATCACGAAACATTTCTCCTAAATCTACATTTTTACTTTTTAAATCAAAGGTGCTGACAAGTTTCCTTATTTTAAGTTCAGAATTTGATAACACATTACATTTTTAATAGTAAGTATTGTCATTTATGTTTAAATTTTCACTCTAATGAGATAAATTCACAAATTTAGGGCTTGTCTTTCCACAAACATCAACTAAATTGTAAGTAAAACTGAAGAGCGAGGCAGAAAACTGACTTCAGATGTCACCTTCACCACTTTACAATGTTTAATAAATAATAAGAATATCTTAAAAAGTTACCACCAACTAGTTGGGACCTCAGAGTTACCGTGAAAGCACCTAAAATGAAGCGAGGTGACCTTTTGTCGCATATCGTCGCATATTAAAATTAAAGGCCTGGCATTCCTTGAAGGAAGGCATTTTGCCCGCCACCCTTCAAGCCAGAGTTTTAGACTAAAATCATCTTATAAGATTAGGCACAATCTCATGCAGAATTGCAAGCACTCGTGCTCGGAGTCTGTGTTGGGGATGACTCTCAGTTACATCCACACCAGATTTTAGCTCAGTATCTGCAAAATTGACTAATTGCTAACAGATACAATGTGCAAAAAAAAAAACCTTCCCATTCTCCTGATCCGTTACTTTTCACAGAGTTTGTATTGGCCGGTTACCTACGTCACCTGAACCGATAAAAAGCTTTTGCAGCTGAAGCCGCCGCATCCTTAGTCTTTACTCTGAGCTCTTCCAACAGCCGATGATGGCAGCGGTGAAAGGTTGTAACAGCAGATGTGCAGCTAAATGTTCGGAATAACGTGCAGGACTGAGATTACTGAGGCGGGGAGGAAAAAGCTCCAACCTGTTTTGTTCATGGGGCAGAAAGCGAGGGGAACACGTGCAGAAAACCTGCACGCCTCAACATGTCCAATCACAGAAGAAGAAACTTCTAGGGAAGAATAACAACCAAACACTCTGCGCTACATCACTATTAACAGCATCGTGAGGTGAATTCATCTGTTGTTCCAGGACTGAAAAGTTTGACTCCCTCTAGCCAATAACCAGGAATGCAGAGACTACAAAAACAGAACAAGAAATCTGAAACATGGCACACAAAATTAAAGTTTCTGCATTTTGGTTTTCATGTCTAACACCACAGAACTACTTCATTTTCTGTTTATTCTAATATGCGGCCATATATTTGCTGCAGCCGGTTGAGAGACACCTCATACTGCAAATGATTTAGGACAAGAGAAGTTGGTTTTAGCCTAAACGCCACAGACAGGGGACAGGTCGCTACCTCAGCTACAGTCTACGGTGTGTGAGGCTCGTCTGTGGCATCACGAGACAACCTGTGGGCACGAGGCCTGGGGTGTCAGATAAATGCCTCCCTCCTGACATACTCACCGCAGCGCTCAGCCTGATGCCAATTCCTGCAGCGCCATCAACAACGGGGCGACAGGGCAGAACCACAACAATGGGCTTTTTAGACAACTACACGCCTCATCAGCACAACACACACAGTTCAACACCGCGCTGAGCACTGCCTGCTTTATGCCAGTCAAAAACACAACTACAGTTAGAAAACGTTTATGAGAGATAAACTACTCTTTAGAGCTTGTGTTGTTTTAATACCTAAGTCATATTAGATTGTGTTGTTTGTATGTTGTACTATTTTATAACAGTCAGTGGCTGTTAATAAACTGTTCTGTTCTCCTTTTGTGCTGGTCTCCAGTTTGTCTCGTCTCTGAAACACACGTCGAGGCGTACGTACCTTGTAAATTGGACAGTGCGAATTCCAGCCCCTTCATAGCTTTCATCTGGTTACTCTTAAAGCGAGCCAATCCAAACTCCTGGGGAAATACGAAGAGAAAATGGATGAAAGATGCATGAAAAGAAATTAAATAAACCACACCAGCTAACCCTCAGGTCTGGTGGTGTATTCCAGATATATGTACGGGTACAAAGTTTTAGCACTAGTTTCAATTACCCATTAGATCAGTGGTTCCCAAACTTTTTAGCTTGCGACCCATAAAATAACTGTGACAAAGGTGTGTGACCCCATCTGTCAGAGTTTAAATATCCAAAACGTGCTGATGAACCGATTAAATAAGGGCATAATGACAACTCAAACAGTCTTAGCATCCATTTTGCTATTTTTTAAATCATTAAATGACTTGTATTTCAATTCTCTGTAACAATTATGGTGTAAGTTTACCATAAAATCTGGGTTTTTACTTGTAGGTTGATGTCTGGAGATTATCTAAGGACCCCTGCTTGGTGTTGGGTGACCCACATTAGGGTCCCGACCCCAACTTTGGGAATCATTGCATTAGATCTCCTCATAGATTATTATTGCATTTGCATCTAGGCTCCCAGCATTTGACCAAAAACAAAGTAAAACATCATAATTAACAATAAAATGATGAATCTTTGGCAGTGATTCTTGTCCTGAGGCTTAATTTTTTTAAAGGGACACAAAGATCAAATCAGTTTAGCACATGTACTCAATAATAACACTCAAATGTGACCCCTGTTGGCAAAACGAGTCCCAATGAGGAATTTTTAAATGCTGAGTTATTATTTTTATCAAATTCCCCATCACAAAAGCTTCAAAATGATTCACAGTTTGTTGAACTTTTACCACCTGACTTGGCAACGAGGTAGTTTTTGTTTACGGGAGTGTCGGTTTGAAGACTCAGATTTTATTGGTCTGGAGTGACGTCGTCAGGAACACCAGCCCCAACTCCGTGGTTCTGCGTGCACGTCTTTACACACCGATTTGCAACATGCTCCAACAAGAAATTAAGTTTGAACAAATATTAACGAGTACTTCTAAAGGAATCAAATGTTGCACATCTGCATCTCCGGGGACAGAGGACAAATAACAACATGCTCCGCCTCAAGTTAGTTCAGCGTCGCAGAGATGTTTCCAGAAAAGGTTATGAAAAGGTTTTTGGCTCGTAGAAGGACAAACTGTTGCAAACATGCAGTTTCAGGTCATCCTCCCATTCGGTTTTATATGTGCGTTTCTCCCAATACGAACAGAAGCTCTGTTTCTTCCTGCAGTTTGAGGACAAACGTACCTGAATGGGTTTGGAGAAGCCAAAGATGCTCGAAGAAATCCATGCCTCCCGTTTCAATTGCGTGGCTGCCGGCTGCTCCGCTGAATCGTGGAAAACACACCGCTCTTCTACAGACTAAACCGAGAGAAAAGGGATGGCTGACTGAGCTGAGGGGCACTGCGCCGCAGCATTCACAAGTTCAGGACATAAAGCACAAACTCAGACATGCTAGGAGGATTTATGGGTTTTGGATACATTCTTTGAATTTGTTCTCGGGTACCACTTTGTTTAAAGAAAACAGCCCACTAGAAGGAATCTACAGAAACATACAGACAAAAGTGGGTTTCTGACATGGTTTTCTATCAGTGATTACCTCCTATATCATGTATGTGAACTAAACATTTTGGTTTATAAAACTCACTGAAGATAAGACTCTTGATGTAAAAGCTTTAAATATAATTTATATATTTCTGTTTTGCATTCGTCAGGAGAAATATTTGATCACAGGAGGTAACTGTTGATCACTTGGTTGCCTTTTATTCTACATTTGTTGGTTCGAATGCATTTCATTTCCAACTGATGTACGATAAAAACAATACAAATCATTATTCATCCAGAAGCAAAACGTATTTTACAATGTTTAGTACGTTCCACACATTAAAGCTGCACAACATATCTGTGAAGGTCCTACTTTATAGAGAATATTGCATTTGATAAGCAACAAACTCTTATTTTCTTTGAAGATTTGTCTGACTTTATATATCCATAAAAACAGGATTTTTAAGCTCCACCTGACAGCACTCTGTGGAGATCACCAATAATTCAGTCGGTCAGCATTGACTGAAGTAAACCATGACAAGAAAGCAGAAAAATACACTCATGCTCTCCAATATCGCTGGAAATGAGATTTCTTTATGAAGCCTAAAGCATGTAAGCTGTAATTAAATCTGTATTTTTCTGCTCTGAATAAACAAGGAAAACTAAAAGACAATTATTAATCTATAATCAAACTTATGGAGCAGTATTTTCTAAATGTTGTCTGTTACAGACTTATGTTATGTGAAACCTGATCCATTGTTTTCAATATTCAGTCATTTATTGATGATAATACCTTCAATGGCTCCACTGCCATAGTAGCAAGGTTCATCACCTTTTCAAACATGGAGCCTAATCTTATTATACTGGAAAGGAAATCCTACCTACAATTTGCTGCTCGGGGATATTAAGTAACATCTTAAACTGGAAAAGGCTATATATATATCCTACAGGGATCTACAATCCTGTAATCCTTCATTGAACGTGCTGGAAAGTTACAGAATATATCACCTTATGTCACGTTTAAGCTTTCAAAGTGGTGTGGACACACACATGTTCAGATACGTTTTACTTAATTTCCCGGTCATGACAAATACTGCGCTGAAATCTTGATGTTGATGATTTTAATCTGTTCAAACCTAATTACCCAGCTGTTTTTATTCTGTGGTTCTTGTTGCTGTTACTTTAATTTACTTTCTTATTATTATTTACATTAGGTTTTAGTCCTGTTTATAATTGTTTATTTGTCTTTCTGTGCATTCATGCCAATTAATATGCATGAAAAAGGACAAAAAAAAACGGTCATGATCTGCTTATGATGCCACTGAAGTGAGCCAATAAAAGCAGCAGGGCACAGAGACTCACCATGACTTTTGTGTGGTTGAGGTTCCAGGTGTAGGTGGTCAGGCTCCTGTTGACGGGATCCACGATGGAGTCCTCGACGATGTACACGGAGCGAGACATGCCGGAAGGGAAGAAACGCTCTGCCCAGCGAGGCAGCCGATTGGTCTTCATCAAGAGGCGTCGGGTGAGGAGCCGGTGGTTCGCAGTCAGCTCCCGGTACACGACGTCTTCTGTGAGAACATGAGTGCTGGGACACAAACAAGCAACCACGTCAGCAAGATGTGTTACGAGATGTTGGAACTTGAGATCCACTATAAAGCCTCCAATTTAAAAAAAAAATGTATAGAAGTGTGAAGTTAAACCAGGCATTCTTTCACATCTAACTAAACTCTCATTTTAACATTGCAAACTAAACCTAATTTTACTTTTCTGATACCTTCTTCTCTTCTTTCAGTCTCTGCAGGCAAAGTCGCTGAACTGCATTTTAGAGAGGACCTTTAGCAATCTAAGGAAAATATTTCACCTCACACTTTAACATAGCATCAGGCACCAATAAGAATGGTGAAGGTATTACAGGTTGTAATTGGTCACACACAGGTTGAGTAATCACTGTTTTAGTCAAGCTTGTAAGCACTGTAACATCAGCAAATTATAACTAAAAGAAAAAAATGGTATATATTTAATAATAACAGACACATTTAGTAGTTACTGTTTTGTTTGTTGAGAAAAAACAAACAAAAAGTCTTCCTCAACGGTTCAAATATCTAATAAATTTCAAACCAACACAGACAAACGTGGTTCCAAAGTCTCAATAACAACAAAAAATGTCAATTAGTTCATGACATATTTGTCCATCTAATGTTTGTTTTGTCTCTTCTTTATATATTTTATTACAATAAAAATATGAGTGTTGGAAGACGGTGGCAGCCTCGAACCCTACTCCTGCGAAAGTGGGGCAACACGCGCAAGATCATTTAACAAAAGGTCAAAAGGCGACAAAAAGAGTGAAATTCGTTTTAGTACCTGAAGGGATTTGGGTACCTCTGCCAAAAAGCAGAGACAACATGGTCCCACGTACTCTTGATCTCTGTCTTACTACAAAAATATTTGACCATTTTCCCCACACTGGTGTCCACGACAGCCCGACTCCTGAAACCTGAGGTCCCTCCGTGTGATAACGCCAAACAGCAAGATATTTGACACTGACTCCATCCAAGGTCTGGGGCAGTCCTGCAAAAGTAAAGAAGAATCATCCGTCAGAGGAATAAAAACAACTCACAAAACCATCTGAATGGGTTTACTTGCTTTGAGGCAATATTGCATTGTAGCAAACAGGACAATAATGTAATATTTACGACCTATTACACCATTTGTTTGGTCTTTATCTAGCTGCAATATACTCAGAAAGTCACAAACAGCTGTTAAACCTCTTCTTACATTATATTCAGTGTACACGGGTTACTTTAACCTCTAGTTTGGTAGTAATAATATGACTGTGTTTTACAGTGTTTCGTTAAATATCTCAATATTGTGAGCCAAGTGTGCTCATAACAGCATATGCATTTTGACAAGTTACGGTCATTGTCAACTATTTTTTAACATTTCATAGAGACTTTTAAAGAAGGGATGTTTACTGAGCATTATGAATAACCCTAATGAATCAAAAGGCTTTAATAATATAAAATAGGATCTGGATATTTTTAGGAAACTTCGAAAAATCAATTTTGCATAACGAATGCTAACACAATTAGCACCACGATATCCACAGTTCTATTGAGATCTTGACCACAGACTTATGTGCAATAGTATGTCTTAAAAATAAGTACAATCTAACTGAAAATATCCCCTCGTTGTATAAAATATATTGCATGTTAATATACTGTATGTTTCAAGTCTAGCTTGTTATTCTTTACCATGAGTGCTAATACAAGTTTACTGTTCAGCTAACAATGCTAACTAATGCTGAAATACAAAAATTAATTTCCTTAAATATTTAACAGGTTCATATCTATGTAGTAATGATGATAAGTAACAGGTTTAATAGGTTATTTAACTCATTCCGTGTCGCGACCTGCTGGTCGCTTTTAATGTGACCAATGCTAATACAGTTAGCTTAGCTAGCGTTAAACAGCCATTTTCAAACGATGTTTGACATTAAAGAGTCTCACCTTCATAAAGTATTAATGAAAGTCTGGTGGGTCAGACATCCAGGACCTCGGTGTCCGACGAGTTTCGAGCCAGCAGTTTCAGAACGCTAGCTAATTCGACACATTATTGCTAAAAAGTGACAGACCACAGTCACAAGCCGGACATCTTACGGTCATCGGGGGCTTCTTTCACAATAATAATACCATTTCCGCTTGGTATTTCAAAGTAAAAGATTCGGCCTTAAAAATAAAAGAATTGTGGGTGAAATGATCTAGAAATGCTTTTGTGGCAGCTGTTCGACTAAAAGAACAGGTTGAGCTCTCTATATGCTACGAAAGGGAGCTTCAGTACCTCCTTTTAATATTTATTTTAACACTGACGTCATGTTAGAGATACAGTCCTGTACAAAAGTTTTAACCACCCTAATTCCTTCATGTCTTGCGTCCAATGAGTCAGAGTTACTTGAAATATTTTAAAGTGTTGTTGATCAGTAGTTCTTCAGACTTTCTAAAAGTCAGTTTTTCCTTTTTACTTTGGCTGCTTTTCCACTACTTTTATTTATTCATTTATTTTGTCCAGTCCTAGTAGCTGTCAGTGACAGCGACAGTGCAATGGGCTTTACAATAAGATATGTGGAGGACAAATAAGAAGTGTGAGGCTGAATAAACATATATTTCCAGCAGATTAACAATATCTGGAAGTCATGCCTTTAAGAAATAGGGAAAGAAAAATCCTGACTGTGTTTTTTGAATCTTGTTTTTGTTGCCATCTAGAGAAATAAAGTGAGTATCGACAAGATACTGTAACTGGTCAAACGTACTCACTGAAAAGTGTGAAATCTAGCATAAAAGAAGTTGTCCTGAACTATATCAAATGGTGGAGTGTGAGAGAGTTTACTCCGGCAGTTTTCCATATATACTAATATGCAATTCTAAAAAGCAGGTACGCACTCAGCGTAAACAAAGCACTCGCCTGAATTTGCCGAAAACCAGGTGGAAGCTTGAGTTTTGTGACTGACTGAAACATGTTTAAATGGAAATATAAGAGAAAGAAAAGAGATGGACGGGTAAGACAACTGTGAAGAATAAAAATCAGGGCTCAAGCAGGGAGGTAGAGCACCGTAAAGACAGAGCTCAGCATTTTGCGAAACCTTTGCTAGATCAGTAGGTTCTATTGGTAAACCTAACCAAACAAATCTGAGCATAAATACGTACCGACTTGTCAGAACTGTTGCACGTCTCCATCCCAAACAGTTCGTTCATGGTTGTAGACATCATTGAACTATTTTGTTGAAATTATTGACCTATTAACACATGTGGTAGTTGGCATTCATTACCAAATTTTGCTTACATTGTTTTTAATTTAAGGACACGTTTACCATCGTTATGTAAAATATGTGCAGATTTTGTTTCCTACTTTATGATTTTTTAATTTGTTTATTTTTCTTGTCTTGTTGACAATTCTGTCTCTTGAGATAGATAGATAGATAGATAGATAGATAGATAGATAGATAGATAGATAGATAGATAGATAGATAGATAGATAGATAGATAGATATTTTTCAACGTTGCTCTGCAGTACACACGATTGGCCGCTAGGTGTCGCCCTAAAATTTGTCCAGCCTTCTAATGCGTTAGGTTTCTTCTTCTACTACTTCCTCTTCGTCCATTTGTCAGCTAGCTCGCGAAGTGTCCTCCACGGTGTCATTGTGGGTCTGCTCAGATTGAATATCCAGAGGTAAACAATGTCTGGCTACGCACCGGACGAGAAGCTGCGCTTCGACCAGCTGGTGAAGCTCCGGAGGCGGTGGCTGAAGGACCAGGAGCTCAGTCCCCGGGAGCCCGTGGTTCCTGCTAAACCTCTGGGGCGGCTCGAGAAGTTCTGGGCTGGCTTTCTGGAGCCGAAGAGCCTGTGGAGGCTTTATGTGAGTACACACACACACACCAAGCTGTTCTTTTGCCAGAAACCTTAACTCGCAGTTATTACGGAATAAATATGCTAGCTTTAACCTAAATGCGTGAGTATATGAAAACTAATGTTTTATTGTAGATCTTGGCGCTTCTGAAAAAAAGGAGGAAAGATTATTTAAATAAAATTCATCCGGATTATTTTAAGTTTTAAAAGGAAGCAATAACATTGTGAAATTAATTCAAAAACAGGCAAAAGGTATATTTAAAAACAAGCAAAGAGATGCCAAGAACAGGGTCCTATTTACATTTTTTTCAGTACTGGCTTAAAGATGAGATGATGTTTTTTAAAGTATATCTAAATACCACGGAGATGACTGAATTAGACCAGTAAATATATATATATATATATATATATATATATATATACATACAAGTCTTCAGGTTACACCTTTTGATTTTTTTTTAGCTCTTGTGTGTGTATTTAAACATTTAAAGCCATAATAGCTGTGGAAATACACAACTTTTTAAAATGTTTTTTTGTGGTTTTACAAATCTGTATCATCTATGATTTAAAAAAATACTAAATACGCATCATTTGCTACCAAAAGTCTACCACATAATTTGTAATAAATGAGTGAAATCTGCAGGGTCAGGTTTTGTTGCCAACACTTACGAGCCGCTTGTTTACATTTGAACACTGACGAGCTCATGTCCGACAGTCTGAAGGATATTAAGTCAGTAAAATAATCCCTGGCTGTAAACGGAGTCAGAGGGAGAACGATGGAGTCAGACATCAAGTTTTTCTCTTTCTCTGAAAACAAACGACGACTAAAAGCCGTGAAGACGAGAGCCAACAGAAGGAGAGTCATTTTAAGGGAGGAAATCGAGAGGTGGAGAGTGTTAAAGCAAAAACTGGAGCTAAGATCAGATGTAAATGAGCTGAGCTGAGATATTCTGGACTCTTAACAGGAGAATTTAATTGAAAACAAAGGTGAGGAATATCTGCTGTTTTCTAACACAATCTTTACAAAAACCTTGATGTGTTTGAGTTACATTAACCACCAAATAATCATTCAACGATGTAGAAACTGTTTTAAGGAGCTTAAAAATTCCAATCAAAAACATTGAACATTGATTTTCACAGCTGTTATGACTTTAAGCAGTAATTATTAATATTTTATCATTTATCATTCCCCTCTTTGCTCTCTCTCTGTTTCTTTTTTCTTCTCGCAGACCTACAAAGTGTACCGGGGTGGAGTTTTCACATTAACGCGCTTGCTGATACCTTTCTGGGTTATCCACTACTATGCGAAATATCACGCCTCTGTAAGTTGAATTTAACACGCATGCGGTATCCTCGTCCATTAGCCTCGTTTTTGCTTTAATCAGTACACACCTGCAGTTTTCTGTTCATGCCTTTTTTAAAATAGCTTTTATGTTGCTGTACGTCTTTTTCCCTGTTTAATTAGAGTTATGAAAACTTGCAGCTGCTCTCACTCACCTACACTTCAGTACTTTAGATTTTTTTTTTTTGGCTTTCTAAATCCAGGTTATAAAGAGTCGCAGCTGTATTACTGTTCAAACGTTTGATTTGATATTTAACCTTAAAGTCGTGTCGTAGCAAAAACCAAATCTCCAACCTGAACATGCTAACAAGGTGATGAGCTGTCTTTTTGTCAGACGAGGGCTTTTCTTGTTATTAGTTCTTCTTTAGGGACTGTACAGCCCAGCTGTGTCACGAACAAAGAAACCAGCAGGATGGGCTTTGTTTTTTTTTTTTTATTTTTATCTCGCCTGTGAAAACTGTTAAGAGTATTTCACTCAGTTTAGAGATGACAATCTCATTACCTCAGCATCCGTCATCTCTCTAAATGAAAATGTCTTTGTTCCCCCACAGCAAAGGCCTTTTGGCCTCATGGAGCGGAGACCCAGACTTTTCCCAGTAAGTGCCACTGATTTCCGACAGCGTTCGTGTTGCTTTTTGTTTAACTACTGAAACTGGCCTTCTGATCCAGCTGTTTGAAATGTTGATGGATTTTTAAAAAAATATTATTTTGTGTGTGTGTGCTTAGGGTGACACCATCATGGAGACTGGTGAAGTTCTTCCTGATCTCCCCGACACCCATGGACATCACTGAACTTTAAATGTTTCATTTAAGTTTTTTCTGTTCCTGTTGTATAAACTGTGCATAATTCAATAAAATATGACAAAATCCTTTACATAAAAGAGCTTGTCTTTAATTATTTTGAAGATCTTTTTTTTTTTTTACTTTTACTTATTTTTTGCACCAATCTCAAGGTTTTCATTCAGTTTCGATGAGATGTCAACTTACTAAACAAGCAGGATTGGCCAGCAGGATGTGATCTGAATCCAGAACGTTGTGTAACGACTACATATTTTCAACAGAGAAAAGAAAAATGACAACAAATAAAAAAAAAATCAATAAACAGAACTGAATAGAATACCTTTATTGTAGAGATGCAGATCTTTCAGTGTCCAGCGATTCAAATCTGATTTTTAGGGTCACGATTCGATTCAGAAACCAATTTTTCTAATCAAACTGTCCAGGGATTCAGTTTAAATTATGTGATTGACAAGAGGAAAAGACTGTGTTAGAACATTTATTTAAAACAATTCTATAAGGTTCCATGCTGTATCAGATTATCAGTTTATAGTTAAACAAAGAAAAGGTTTGTGCATAAAATTCTCTAACTTAAATTACCTTTATTAGGTTAGCTTAGCTGCCTGGCTTTTTCTCATATAAAAAAACAACCATAGAATTATTAAAAATATAATCTTACAAAGATTAAGCAGACTTCAGTCTACCATCGTGCATTGGCCTTTGACTGAAAATAAAACACAGACATAGTTTGTATGTTTTGTAAATCTCTAAAACTTTACCTTTAAACAAAACAGACTTTGCTGTCTTATCCAAAGTGCGTTTATATTTGTTAAATCTTGAACAAAATGTGAGTCTGTGCAAGTCTCTGATTTATGAATCACCCAAATTATATTAATTAGTATTTTAAATAGTTTTAAAAATCGATTTTGAGCATTTTGAATCGATTCAGAATTCCCAGGACTAGGAATTGCAATTCTCTACAGAATCAGATTTTTTTCTTTCTGTGCCCCAACTTTATTGTCATTGTTTCATGTACAACGAAATTTAAATGCCATCTGGCCCGTGCATCATTTATCAGAAATGGATCAAATCAATTACAAAATCTAAAATCAGAAATAAAATACACAATAAATAAATACTGCTCAGTAAAAGATAAAAACTAGCACAGACACACACACTATGCGTTCTGCTTATATTTAACAATCCCTCAGGTTATGTTTTTATTTGTGTTTAGTGAAATCATTGCTGTAGAATAAAACAGTATCAAATTTCTTATTATTTTGTGGGTCAGACGCTGATAGTTGCACTTCTGGAAATAGAATTATTTAATTTGTCAGTGGTTTACAGACATGCCTAGATATATGGTGCTATAAGTATCATTGTCAGGAATTAAAACAAACCACATGGAAAATAAAACATTTTGGTGATTTAAAAAAAGACCAAAGCGGAAGTATTCAAGGTCCGCTCTTATTTTGAAGGGCGGAAGTGACTCGCTGAGTCGTTATGAAATGTTGGAGAGGAAGCGCAATGTCACGGTAGAAAGAGTGGATTTCTAGAAGAAGAAAAACCGTGATTAATTAGTTACCTAATAACTTATTGTGTCCCTGATGAAGTCACAGGTAAATGAGTCTTACTTTTTATTATTTTCTCAAACAAACTCCTAGCTTTTCTGGCTTAACTTTAGCCACTTCGTGCTAGCCCATGTAGCCACCTTGCTAACTCAAAACTATTTAACACGTAAACTACAGTTTATAGTTTTCTCTTCTTGGTAGCATCTGTGTATTTACGACAAGAAATAGTTAGTATTAACCTCGAGGTTGGTAATGTATATGTAACGAGCCTTTAATTCTTATATTTACCGAAACAGGTTAGTGTAATCTAAAGTATAGAAACCAACTGGGTTAGCATGTCCTGATAAGAGACACTGAGCTGTATGGCATAGGCGAGTTTTAGTTTAGGTCAAACTGGGTTTGTTCGCATGCCTTCCCGTTTTCTGTCTGTTAGAAATGGTCAAGAGCAAGACAGACATTTTCTCTGTAATCTATAAAACGCTAATGGAGGTGATGTTTGGTCCTACTGTGACCAAAGAGGAAATTACGTGTCATCTGGCTGCCCTGTTCTCTAAATAAACAAGACATGATCCTTTTTAAAAAATGTTTTAAGCCAATAAAATAGCAGTTATTACTGAAAACAAATTAAAATATCTGTGGACAATTTTAAACATTACGACTGATTTTTGTCCACGCTACAATATTTCAGCTTCTAAGGGATCTTAAAGCTGAGAAAATTTACAGCAAAATGGCAAGCCCAACTGTACAACTATGAAGTTTTACTTAAACACACAAATACTAAGTTTTTTTTTGTTTGTTTGTTTTTGCAGTTTCTTGATTACAGAAACACTTCGAAGTGGGAGATTCTGCATGAATGATGACTGTGATCCGTTCCTGCAGCTGTAAGTATACCTTACTGAAAGCAGGACAAGTTGCAGAAAAGTCTGTTTGGGGAAACTGCAGCCTATTGATTACAAAGCACTAGCAAGAGCAGATAAAGTCCTCTATCTCATTGAAGTCATGACTGTTTTAACATTAATCAGATTCATTTTTAGGCTCCCATATCCACCCTTTTTTTTTTTACAAGAAAGTATAAAAATCAACATATACTGTAGGTCAGCAGAAAGTGATGAGAAGCAGCAAGTTTGTCAATATGTGCAAATGTAATTGTAATTAAAGCTGCAAGCAGCATTGGCGGCCCTCGCAGCTCAGCGCCGCTCCGGCCTTGCGACCGCGGGAGCTCTGGCGACCGTCGTCTACGGTCTCGCGCCTTTCCTGCACCGTCCACTAGGTGGCGTTTTCAGCAAAAGTCCCAAAATGCCTTCAGTCAGGATCAGTACCAGTCCTGTGCCATGCTGTGAACTTTGACCTTCCTACGTCAAACAGTTGAAGAGTTAGAGCACATGGGCTCTC
>NC_051432.1:11826178-11862832 GCF_001649575.2 Kryptolebias marmoratus
AGATATAACAGTTTCATATTTTTTGGCGTGATGCCAATTTTTGAGGGCTGGCCACGCCCCTTCAGCATGCACGAAAACTCACCGTTTTGATAACTTTTAATCCCCCATGTCTTATGAGCAAACTGACCAAATTTGAAACCGATCGATCAAAATCCCTAAGAGGAGTTCGATCAAATGCGGAGCCTATAAAAGGCCAAAATGGGGTAAAAATCCAAACTTTCAGACAAAAAGGCCGAC
The DNA here is from genome assembly GCF_001649575.2 of Kryptolebias marmoratus. Classification (NCBI taxonomy): domain Eukaryota; kingdom Metazoa; phylum Chordata; class Actinopteri; order Cyprinodontiformes; family Rivulidae; genus Kryptolebias; species Kryptolebias marmoratus. The sequence continues at coordinate 11,826,416 of NC_051432.1, forward strand.
TTCCTGTTTGGTGTAGTGCATAGGTGCAAGAGGGCTTTCTGTGCGCCTTGGGGAGTTCTACAACTGTACAAATTTTCGTGGCTGTACGTTAAACTAAGGCCAATGTGGAGGGTATTTTGAAAGTTTCCAGGGGGCGCTATGGAGCCATTTTCGTTGCGATTTTTTTGACGACCTTAAAATACGTAAATTTTTCACCGCCCCGATGCATCCGCCAAATTCTGTGACTTTTTGAATATGTTAAGGCCTCCAAATAGCCATTTTATTTTGGGTACAAATAATAATAAACAGTAGAGATACAATAGGCCTTCGCAGCCGCTGTCGCTGCTCGGGCCTAATTAATTACTTCTTTATTGTTCTTTTAAGTTAGTGTGAAATTGTCCAAACTTGGCATGGTTTAAACACTTTTTTTCCTCCGTGTCAGATCATGTCAGCGGTTAAGATTGCCCTGCCTCACAGCCAGAAGGATGGCAGTAGACAAGCCTCGAAAACGATGTCTGCAGAGGTGTCACCGGACTCCAAGTGCCCCATCTGCTTGGATAAGTTCAACAACATTTCTCACCTGGACCGCTGCTTGCACAAGTTCTGCTTCCGCTGCATTCTGGAGTGGTCCAAGAACAAGGCCGAGTGTCCGCTGTGCAAACAGCCGTTTCATTCAATCTACCACACCATCAAGTCAGATCAAGACTTTCAGAAGTATGAAATTAAGCAGCATGTGGATAATTCTTCTTTTGGTTACTTTGAGGGTGTGCGCTTCAGGTACCGCACAACTCTCACTGGAGTTCAGCAACAGATGAGGAGGACCGCCCCCCCTCCGGACAACGGAGTGATGTTCGAAGCCTCGACCAATCTACCCCAGCAGCAGCACGATCGTTACATTCGACGCATGATGCTGAGGTTGGAGGCAAAGAGGAGAGCTGCGAGGGAAGGCAGGATGGTGAGCAACGTCAGAGAGCAGGAGATGATCAACTTCAGGAGGGAGCTGTACCGCCGGGGGGTGAGGGTTCGAAGCGTGAGGGACGGTGGCCGGTCCCGAGACACCTCTGCCGAGTTTTATCGACGAAATCCAGCCTGCCTGCACAGACTGGTCCCCTGGGTGAAACGAGAGCTGATGGTGCTCTACGGGGCCCACGGCTCTTTGGTCAACATCGTTCAGCACATCATCATGTCACGCATTACACGTTATGATATGGAGGACGGAGCCATTCAGGAGGAGCTCAGGCCGTTCCTGCAGGGACGAACAGAGCACTTCCTGCACGAGTTCATCAGTTTTGCAAAGTCCCCCTTCAATACGGAGGCCTACGACCAGCATGCTGTGTATGACTGCCCAGCTCCCTCCTTAAACGAAGGCGGCAGCTCCAACTCATCTGTGATCACCATCTCTGAGAACGAGGAAAACTCTGCAGAGATGGACCTCCTGGAAGACTCCACATCTAATCTGAGCCACTCCGTGTGGGACGATGAGACGCCTGGGCCATCCTATTCCACAACAGCGGAGCAGAGCAGGGCAGAACCGCTGTCAGTCCTGGACCTGGACTCGGATAGCAGTTCGGATGAGGAGAGGCAAGAGTCTGTGGCTTCTCCGCAGCAAGAGGGCACACTTAACCAAGCTGACGTGGCTCTGAGCGACCGTAACGACGAAGACTGCGTGTCCTCCGATAACGATGACTGCGTTATCGTCGGGTTCGTTAAGCCTACGGCAGAGAGGACTCCTGAGCTGGTTCAGCTCTCCTCTGACTCGGATGAGTCGGCCTTTGAAGATACGAAAGAAGCACTCCTCCTGCCTCATCACATCCGTTTTGCCAACTGTAGCCCCACTCCTACACAGCGGAGTGATTCCAGTCAACGGACAGAAAATGTAGAAACGGACCGCCATCATCGGTTGGAGTCGAAAGAAAGAGCTAGCTCTTCACCATCCTGCAGACCCAAGAAATCCAGAAAACCAAACGGTACAGAAACGGACAAAAGTCAAAGGAGGGGGCACAGGTCAAAGGACAGAGATCACCAGAGGAACAGGAGGAAGTCAAAGAGTGGAGAGCGCAGGCACTCCAGCAAAAGCCCAGTGACCTCCAACAGCAGTGTCAGTTCTCATTCTACTGAAACAGATTATTCTTATTTCCATGGCAAAGACTTCTCAAAGTGTGACCCAGTCTATAAAAGGGGGGACAGGGACCACAGGTACCAGTCTTACAGCCATTACAGGCGAGAAAAAAACGGGAATGTGATGCGTTTCACGCACAGACAGTCCTACTACTTCAGCAGCCACAGGTACTCACGCTCTCGCTCCAGGAGCCGCAGCAGGGACTCCCAGAGACCGCACAGGCGACGCTCCCGATCCAGGAGCTATTCCAGCAGCCGCTCCCCTTCGACCAAACGGAGGTCTCATCCCAACAAGCCGGGAGGGAAACGGAAATACAAAGCGAGACATTTGGAGGAGTCGTCCACGAACTCGGCCCCGAACCCGAACGCAGAAGGCGACTCGGCGGCGTCAACAAAACACAAGAAAAAAAGCAAAGAAAAGCACCGTAAGAAGTCCAGAGAGAGGCCCAGAAAGAGCGACTGCGGCGGCAGCGTGGCGCTCGCCAGGGAGGGAAAAGAACACGACCGAGGCAGGCACCGTCACAAGAAGAAGAAGAAACACAAGAAAAGCAAAAAGCACAAGAGCGCTGAGCAGAAATCAAAGCGCTCGCCGACCATCATCAGCATCAATAGTGACTCGGATTCTTTTGCCAATAATGATAATATTGCCCATATCAACAGCAACGATGGAAATAACATCCCTGATTGTCCCACTGATGAAAACTCCAAGCCTGAGGACTAATCATCACAGTTATACTGATGGACTTAACAGTAGCTGCCAAAGACTTACCACAAGTATTTCAGACCCAGATCGATGTTTGGTAAAGATCACCAGATCTTAGCAAACTGGACGTTTGTATTCTAAATGCACATGTCCCAGTTTACGTTTTGTTTTTTTTTTACATGGACGTTTCAGCGGTCGTAGGTCGCTGAGACAAGGAAAGATACCCTGTTTAGTTTTCTGGTGGTGTTAAATACATCCTAAAACACCTCCATTTTATGTTCACCATGCCACTACCAACAAGGAAGGGATTTTCTTTCTTTTTCCTTTTTTTTTTAGATTTGAACTCCTTTAACAAATACGAGCTCTTTCTCTATCGTTTCTTGTGTAATACGCTGGGATGTTTTCAGGGAAAAAGGAAAAATGTTCATTATGTAAAAAGTCAGCAATATTCTTGAGAACCATCTTTCTCCCGCCTGCCTGTCGTGGAGGTAATGAACCTAATTCATCTCAGACGTGTCTGGATTTTAATACAGGCTCTTTTGTATTCAATTTAATGTAAGAATAAATGGTGTTGAGTAAATGTGTTTGCTCAACTTTGATTGTCTTTCTTTGAATTACGTCAGATTAAAAATGGCCTTTTCATAATTATTTTTAGGACAGTTATATATTAATATGGGACAGATCTTGTCATAAGTTGATAGGTTGTAAATAAAACCAATTTTGGCAACATTATAGCGTTGTAGCGTATGTATTACTTCACAAACATGGACTAATCTCTACTTCACCAGTTGGTTTGAAGGCTTATCAATAGACAGTGAAATTTTTAAAACTAACACCAATTTGTCATTTAATTTATTTAATAATCCCTGTGATAATGGCACCACACTCAAGATGTTTATTTATTTTTATTTTAGCCCCTTTTATATCATGTTGAACAATCTTGACAAAGGGAAGCTTGCATCCATCAATACTACAAATATCTAAGTTTTTAGCCATTCTCACAGTGGTAGGAAGGTTCCTGATAAAATGCAACATTAGTAGTATAAGTGCTCACACTCTTGTGTGGATATTTGATAAAATAAGAATAGAAAACAGGAGAATAAAAAATAGGTTAAACAAGTGAATTTAGTAAAACAGGCGATAAGGTCAAAAGTAAGAAGAGGAAGATTTAAAGACAGTATTTATTGGCAGTATGTAAATTAGGTGGTAATAATAACATGTATCATATAGCTTACAGATTCAAAGTGCAATGTTTAGAGATTAGCTGTCGTACAAATGAATGGCAAATTTATGTGTACGAATGCTTTTTTTAAAATGTTATATTAGATAAAAAAATAACTTATTAACCATCAAATCCCAGAACACAAAGCAGTCATTCCCACAAAAAAAAAAAACCTAAAATAAGCCAGGATCAGCAGTTTGATGAGGTTAAACCTCCAGCCAGCAGGGGGAAATCTACTGAAGCTGTTGACAACGGTACTACAGATCAGTCCTTCATACAGTATTTACATTTACTAGATTTAAGGAAGATGTACTCCATTTGTTTCTAGAAAAAAACCATTTTATTTATTATAAATAAAAATAAATCATAAATCCTGGAGACTGAGCATTCTGACAGCTGTTCAGAAAACTAAACATTGTGACCTTTTACTTTTTTTTTAAACCTGGTTCATTTCTATGCACAAAAGACATGGCAATCAAGTCTATTTAAAATGTTTTGATGAAGGCTTTCAGGCCAAAACCTCAACCTGTTGGTCAAAAGAAATGTAGGTGAAGTTGAGGAATATTCAACCTTGTCTGGAAGTTTTTCCTTTTCAACAGAAACAGGCTGAGACACTACATCGTTTTACGGCGGAGTTCGTGCGTTTAAACAGAAAGACTAAGGCTCTGTTCAAACTGTGCTAATTCTCCTGTGTGATCTTGTATCTGTAGGCAGAGGGACCTTTAAAAACGAGCGTGGAAAACATTCAGAGGTGATCTGGGACCCTTGTGACCACATTTGTCCGGGGCCACACTGAAAGACCACCCAACCAGAACAGCCAATACCATCAGGATGTGTTCTTCCTCTTCCAGCTTTAAGGCAAAATATATATTCTCTGAAAATCTGAGTCAAGTTTAGGCAGCAAGGTTAAAATAATTTATTGGCAGTCTGTTGGACTACACCACAAAAAACACATTTTTGGACCAAGCTTGCAGTTACAGCTGTTGACTTGTAATACACATTTTCACTGGTATGAGTTATCTAGGCTTTAAAGTTTTTCATCTTTGAGATGAAAAACTTCTGTTAAGGCTTTACCTTGTAGCAAATATAATTGTGCTACAGTCTTAGTGGTCAGCTAAGGGCTATTAAGTTTAAAATCTATGCAGAGCAACTGAAATAAAGCTTAATTTGGAGATTACTAGTTTTTTGCAATGCAGTATTGTTTTGTTTATTATCCCCAGTCAAACCTTTTTCCTTCATTCATTCCAATTTTCGTGCACCTGTTATCATTTTCAGGACCAAAACGCTTACATTTGTTGGTATTTTATAGTGAGAATGAAAACAAAGTTGTGTTAAATAATAATAATTTGCCTGGGCGAGAGTCAGGAGTGTAAAAAATGGAGACCAGTGCTGGTTGTAACTTAGCGCGTCTCGCGGTGCTTTTGTTTTGAAAGTAACCGCACCGGAAGAGAAACGTCTCGCGCTCATTTTGCTGACGGATGTTGTTAACGGCGGACCTTCTCTCCTCCAGTTTAGGCGAGCCTTCACTTTTTTTTTCCTCTAAGAAAACAGTTGCCATGGCGTCTTCGTTGCCCGTGAAGGTAAACAGACTCGTATCTTAACGTGTCATTAACCGAGTAAGTGCGAGTTATGGACGCGCCGACAGGAAGGAGAACGACTCGAAAACGTTAAAAATTATAGCCGACAAAGCAGCCGTTACAAGCCTGGAAGTGAAAATAAATAAATAAATAAGAGCTCGTCGCTTTTAGCAGACTTCCCTCGGTAAAGTACGCCGCCGTGGCCTGATAAGAGTAGTCCACATTTCTGTGTTGAGTTTTAGGTCTCTAATAATCCGAGGTACCTTTTTTAAAACCTTGACTTGAAGGTAACCTGTCCCAGGAGGTGGCACGTGGCACGTGCCTGGGCGTGCACGCTGCAGCCTTCAGCCATCACTAAAACACCTTCATGTTAACCACTTATAGGACATTTATTTAAGTTATATGCTTAATTAGGACAGATTTACTGAAGTGTGGCTGTTTTATTACTTGTAATAGCTCCACTGTAATGATCTGAATATAACACAGTTAGTTGCTTTTAAAGTAATTTTAAACTTTAACACACACACACACACTGCTGATTAGAAGTCTTCAGCAAACACTTGTGTTTTTCTGTATTTATGCTTTTATTTGCTTTCAAAGGAGCAAGATTGCATTGTAAATGTCTTGAAATGGTCTTGAGGAAAACCTCTCTAGACCTAAAGATCTTTAAACATTTCTTTTAATGCATTTATTTCACCAGATCACACTCCCAATCCTGTTGTTAAGCTTGTGAATCGCCGTGTGATTCCAAATGAAAATAAAACAAAAGTGTGAAACAGTGTTGCGTTGACACAAAACAGAAAACCTAGGAAATACTCTGGAATAAACTACCTTCTGGTGCGTTCTTACTCGCAACTTGACGCAAAGACACGCTGTTTCCTCCCATTTCTCTTGTTGCATCTGTTAAAGCTGTCGGAGATAACACAGCTTAATGGATGTCATTTAAAGGTGATGCATCTTTTCTCTCTCCCTTCCCTAACGTCACTCTCAGATGATTCTCTGTTTTGGGTTTCTTCTTGTTTATTTTGACAGCGCATCAATTTCTTTTGTTCTCTGCCAATAAAAACAGAGTGTTGGGCTGCATTCAGATCACAGTCAGCTTTTTAAAAAAAAAAAAGTGTTAAGATTGTGCAACACGTCGCCACCACAACCAAAGGGTTGTATCTGTTGTCTGAATTTGCTGAGACAACCGTTGAGCGATTAACACAAGTTTTATTTGATACCTCTGGGTACGTCAGCCTGTGTCCGTCTCCAGATTGTGATGAAAAATGGCCTAAGAGAGAAAAACCTTTTGGAGTGACAGCAGCGTTGCAGTTTTGAAGCTGAGACCGATCCGCGGGGGCTTGGCATGTTTCACGCGTACTTCCTCTTGTTCTTTTTGAAATCCAGGTCTCTGTTAATTTATGTCTTGAGTCTAAGTTGGCCAGTTGTGTGCACGTGTTTACGGCTGTTTATTTCTCCATGAAGGCACTGTTACCTGGTCAGCGTGAAATATAAATGAAAAGAAAACACTCAAGCTACAACCAGGGTTTCCTCTACATGTAATTGATGGTGGCGCACTGCCACGGTAAAATAAAGGCCGCCACACCTTCAGAATAAAGGTATATAAATTGCTTTTTTTTCATTGTTTGACCAGTCCTGCGACGTATAGTCCGAAGCGACTTCTTTACAATTTTTTTGCCCCTCTTATTGACGCAATTTTTGACTGACGCGTTAAATGTTCATTTATAAACATGAACCAAAGAGTAAACATTACCATTTGCAGCCTCGAGAGGGCCCTCTAGGCTTTTGACAACTATGTTGGTCCTCTACCGCTAAAAAAACCCAACAACAACAAACATTCACTTAGAGGAAACTGAGAAAGACTTAACACAAATGACATGCTGCCAAAAAGAAAATCCTATTCTGCAGGTAGTAAAATATGCAGCCCAAATCGATGATCGAGCAGCAGAGAGAAAGTTTGGAGTGAGTGAGGGACTGGCGAAAAGCAGAGGTTACTGCTGTGAAGAAAACGAAGAAAGCTAATCGAGGGCTGAGGGCAAGACGGCCAGAGTCGGACAAACAAGTCAGCTCGTCGAGCCGCGTTTTCCCAGCACGGGCACGCGTGTGGGCGGCCACAGAGACAAACATAGTTTAAGTTTAATGTTTTGACTTTGAAAGAAGTTCATGTTTTGTTTGTTAAGCGTCTGGTTTGAGTTTACTTTGCGAGCCTATTAGGCTTCCGTAGTTCGCAGACAGGATGCTTGTGTTCTGAAAAATGTAAAAAAAATAAATAAATAAAATGAAGGAGCTGCGGCTGAGCGACGCGGTTGTTTTGGCGTTGCAAACAACGCGTCAAAACAGTCTCCTCTCCTTTATTTATGATTTAAGGTCGATAGACAATATTATTATGAAGATAAGAGGACAAAAAAAATGCACAAACAGATCTTACAGATAGCTTTGAAGACATGCACCTTTTTATGGCTTTGCTCAAAATTTGTTCCAGATCGGCATCATTGGCGGTTCTGGTCTTGACGATCCAGACATCTTGGAGGGGAGAACGGAGCGATATGTTGACACCCCGTACGGAAAGGTGAGTCGTCTTCTCTGATGCCTGCTCTTGTTCAAGCCTCTTGCGAGCTCTTGCCGCGTCACATATGGCGAAAGAAATGGCTGCGGGGCGAAGCCAGCCTGCTCTGCGTCTTTGACGCAGCGATGGCGTTGGAAAGCCCAGCCCAATGTTTCCCCCAAGTTTCCAGCCTTGATGTTTGGAGGGTCTCAACAAGACAAAGAATTGGAGTTTGTTTTACTTTTTATGACAGCAATAAATGTAATATTTGAATAATAACAGAAATAGTTCATTCAAATACAAAATAATAAAATAGTATTTTACTTGGGTGATTTATTTACAAATTGTGCAGCTTTTCTTGCTGCAGTCGATTTTTTTTTTTTTTTTGGGGGGGGGGGGGGGGGGGGGGGTTAGATCTTTTCAAGAACCTCTATAAAAAAATGCTTTTTAAATAAAAAAATAATTATTATGGTTTTAAATAGATTGGGACAAATTCTAAGTTATGTAATTCAAATATTCTTTGTTTTTACATTGATTCTGTCAATTTTGGTAGTCTAGTTTAAATGTGTTATTACCAATTCTGAAGTTTTTTTTATGTCCAAGTACTTTGAGCAACAAGAAAGTCCATTAATTGGGATTTTTAAACATAATGTTAACATTATGAGTCAAAATGTGATTACAATAATAAAACACCTAAAGCTTGACACTGAAAGGGTGTTTTTACTGTTATATAACTTTTTATAATCAAAAGGGTGATATTTAAAAACTTATAGCATAGTACAGAATAACTTAAAATTGTCCTTTTTTGCCAGACTGACAGGTTTCTGCCTTAAAATGACTTTATTTTAATCAAAGAAAATATATTTTAAAGATTTCAGCTCATGTAGACATTTGATAAAATGTATCTTTCATATTTGATCGTTCATTGAATCTCAAGCACAAGAAGATTCAATAAATGTTTAAGGATACAAATTTCCATCTTTTAGTGTCAGGTAATTCAGGGAGAAACACTGAAGCCAATTAAAATGTGAAACATCTTCTCAGTTTGTGGGACCAGGGTGGAGACTTGAGTTTAGTGCAGTCCTGCACAAAGTGGGACATAAGGTCACCCTAAGTGGTCTCCTGTAGCTCCTGCTATTTTCTTTATTAAGTCATTCATTAACTTCTTCTTTTTTTCCAGCTGTTCCCTTTTCAGGAGTTGTCCTCCTCCAAATAACTCTGTCTTCTGCATCCTCTGTCCTCACATCGATATGTATCCTCTTTGTCTTGTTCCTGGCAGCTGCATCTCTAACGTCCTTCATTTATTAACTCTAGCATAATTAATTTCTTAGCTGTTATTATTAAAACATTCAGCTACAGTATAAACTCTTGCGAACAGCAGAATAGCTTTTTAAGATGGCTTTTTATTTATTTTGATGAATTATGTTGTCTTTGTCGAACAGCCATCAGATGCCCTGATACTGGGGAAGATAAAAAACGTGGACTGCGTGCTCCTTGCTAGGTGAGGTGATGTTTTCTGCTCTGGGTTTATAAGAATGTCCTCTCTATTGGCGCCCTCTAGTGGGACGATGTCGCAACTTGAAAATACAGTGGCTGTGACCAAAAGATATTCTGTTTGTTTTGTTTTGTTTTGTGCTTGCCCGAACATTAAATCGGAGTTTCTGTCAAATACAGACACGGGAGACAGCACACCATAATGCCAACAAACGTAAACTACCGGGCCAACATCTGGGCTCTCAGAGAAGAAGGCTGCACACATCTGTTGGCCACCACGGCCTGCGGCTCGCTCCGGGAAGAGATTCAGCCCGGGGATATTGTCATCATAGATCAGTTCATTGACAGGTGGGTGCAATGCAAACATTTAATCTGACTGGTTTATTGTATTGTTTTGGACTGAAATTTGAATTTACATATTTTGTGTGAGTATTCTTTCTTTTTATTTTACAGTGCCATTAGCTAGGAGTCATATTATTATTGTTAGGCCTTTATAAAAATCAGCAAAGATTAAATCTACGTGGATACAATGGGCCTGTGGCTGTTTATGAGACAAATCCCTAAATATGCCTTGAAATTTTTTCTCCCTCGTTTCCCTCCCCAGTCATCTGACTCAGACCTGGGCGTTTTACGGCCTGCAGGCCACACCCGGCCTGATAGCTGTCTCCGCTTTTCATTGGCTGCGTGCAGTTAAAGGAATATCAGAAGTCAGATATAAAGAATCCCGCATACAGATTGAAAAACCCTTTTTTTTTTTTTTTTTTGCTGTGATTTTTATTTTAAAGGTCAGCGTTTTGTCTGTGTGCTCTAGCTGTGTCACAAGTTTTTCTTCTGGTAAGTGCAGATTAACAGAGATTTAGGATTTACTGTCATGTCAGCACATGGTAAAAAGGCAAAGACTGATACAGGAAGTGGAATTGTTAATAAAACGTAGAACATGACGTTCAAAGCCAACAAAAACTAGATTTCAGGAATCCCAGTTCCTTATGTGGCCCTTTGAAATTAATTTTCCACGTCTGATCTAATTCCTGGTAAAGGCTGTGGATGGGTTGGTATTTTTTTCACTTCATCTCAAATATCACAAAAACTGTGAACTATCTGTAAACTGCTGCGACTTTTTTTCTCGTGTGTCTCTCGTTTCATTCAGGGCGTCACTTTTCCTCGTCCGTGAGAATTTCTGCCTCCGGTGGGTTTAATTTCCACAGCCTAAACGTTTTTTGCTCCCTGCCACCCTGAGTGTTTGTGAACCCTTTGGTTTTGAGTCATAAGTTTGACTACATGACTCTTTCTGTCCCAACAGTTCCACCCTAAATTATAGAAGTAGGAAAGTTACAATGTTTGCGTTTTTAAAGGTGAAAACTTGAAACTTAGCAGAAAGGTGGTGAACCTAAACCATTTTAAAAGCCCCCTGAGTGAAAATAGTTCTAACAAGAGCTAAACAGTTCAACAAGGGACAACTTATTTATAATTTGCATCATACTGTAGCATGACATCTCTATTTTTGGCTTAATTTCATGCCTAAAGATGTTTGTTTAAAATAGATTTGTTGAACTGACTCTGAGCAGTTTTCTTTTGTTACTTTCTGCGAGCAGCAGAATCCGGCTGGGGCTTGAGGACAAGCAAATACAGATGTTACCAGTATATCAACAATGACAGATCAAATAGAAAGAAGGAGCCAGTGTTTAAATAAAAAAAAAAGGAAGGCTTGGAAAGCATACATTAGGCAGCCGAGCACAGTCGTTGCTCATAACTAGCAGCTATAAGGCCTGAGGGGCAGCAAGACGCTGATCCACGACCTTCAGCTCCTGTATTCAGTGTGCTGATGGAGGAGAGCGAAGAAAAGGTTAGGAGTAACTAACATTCAAGCATGAATTCATCATTAAGTCACTGTAAAATATAAGATAATCCAGCAGGTAGTTCAAAGTTCTCAATCATTTATTGCGTTCTTATTCACGCCAGGTGGTTTGTCTCCGTGGTTAAAATTACTGTCTGGGATTCTTCTGTGAACGCGCTCTCCGCTATTACAGAATCGCATCTTTGTTTTGTGAGAAAGAGTTATTCCTCAGCTGTTTCTGGCCTCGAGGCCAATAAAGGATACTTGTTGTTCAGCGCAGACAGATGCTGATCCTGCGAGTCGGGGGCAGCAGCGTTATTGAGCGTACAGTTTCATGTTGTGTTCATATGGAGACGTGTCACCTATTGGTTCACACATAGCTGGTTGATCTGCTGGCTGTAATAACCCGCTTTCCCACATTTCACAACCTGTTTTTCGTGTATTTGCGAAGCAGATGAACTGTAAGCATGGTGACTTATCTAAAACGAGGAAGTTGCTTGTTGGGACTTGCTCCGACTTGTCGCAGGGCTTGTAGCAGCACGCGGCTAGCAGCATCATTTCATCTTATCTCAGCTCTGTAATTTGTTGTGAACAAGTACCCACTCGGCTGCAATAAGATGCCATCATTTGTCGGATTTGAACAGACTTTTACTTCTCCTAAAAGACTTTTACTTACACCTGATCTTTATGTTTGATAAAATAGTTCACTTTCCACCTGACTGGTCAAAGGGCACGTCAAGACAAATCAGTTTTAATGCAACTTGTCTGTATTTTTAAGTGTTAAATGTGAAAATTTACAAAGCAAATGAACGTGACAGGACTTACTGTAGCACTCACGTACTTTAACAAATAAAATGGCCTTGTAAGAGGTTTTTTAGGGCTCTGTTTTGTGGCAGCAGTGGCTCAGGAGGTAAGGGTTCGTCCTGGAGGGTTGCCGCTTCGTCAGTCTCAGCCGTTGTGTCTCAGCCTTGGGCAAGACACTTCACCCGACTACTGGTGGTGGTCAGAGGGCTCGGTGGCGGCGGTGTACTGGCCGCCTCACCTCTGTCAGCCCGCCCCAGGGCAGCTGTGGATACAATGTAGCTTACTGCCATCAGTGCATGAATGATTGTAGTGTGAAGCGCTTTGGTGCCCTCGGACTAGATAAAGCTCTATACAAGTTTACCATTTTTACCATAGCTAAACACAGCTCTGTTTTATTTTGATGTAGCACAAAAAGCACATAAAATCTTAAAATCTTCAGTCCAAACCAACAGGTAATACTCAACCTACAATCCTTAAATTTAGGGGAGTTATATTATTATCAATAAATTTTAAATAGAGTAAATTTGAAAAGCTTTTGGAACTACATTATCTAATTCATGGCTGCCAGCAGCATTTTTAATTATTTTTTTTTACATTTCAGGAACAATTAGAATATTTGCTGAAGGTGTGGGAGCCATTCTCTTCAACAAGGATTCAGAAATGTCATTGCAAGTTAAATGCCAAGCCAAGGATAGCTCAGTTTCTCTGGTATTATTAAGCATCAAGGTTATCGGCTTCAGGCACAGCAGAGCTTACAGAGAGTAAACACTGGCGCTAGTTTTCTAGGTGATAAGTAAGACATAGGGGCAGGGCATCAGAGGTGTTCATATTTTGGATGTCTGAGATAATTATGTTATGACTATCACTTAAAAAGTAAAAAGAAACTACAGTAAAGCCTTCATTCAGCGCCACTGAAAGTCTTTCTTCTTCCCACAGTGTCTTCTGATTGTCAGTAAAAGCAGAAAGTTTGGACACCCTTACTCTCGCAGAAGTATTTCCAATTAAAAGCTATCAAACATATTAAAGACAGATACGAATGTATGTGCAGTATGTACAAATCTAAAATATAGATTGTGTTTTCGTGCCTTCTGCGTCGTGTTGCTCTACGAGGACAAAACAAAATGAGTCGTGTCCAAACATTTTCCTCATTCTTTATACCCCAAAGAATGAGGAGCCAAACTTATGGGAAACCAGACAAAAAAAAACAACTAAAAAGGCTGGAAGGTTTCATGGAAATACTGGTGTTGTTGCCTCACTGGAATAAGTGAGTAGATTGTTTGTTTGCCAGCTACAGTCTCCATTTTGAGCAGCGTGGGTACAGGCAGGTACTGTTTCTGTTGCAGCACTGCTGACTCGGCACATCTGCACACAGGACAGCAGCTGTTGAAGTGATTGTTACCTGAGGAAGAACCGCAGGGTCACTGTCCCAAAGAGCTGCTGAAGATCTCCATTAGTTATTAGTCGCTGACGTCCTCTGTGTTTTACCTCCAGTTTTAAAAACCCTTTTCCTGTTCTCTGTTCAGTTAATTTTATGATTTCATCAATATTTGCTTTTCTTTGTTGAGGCGATTTTTCAGGTTTTTAAAACATTTATTTAGCGTCATAACAATCTTGACAAAGTTGATCAGATTTCTTGTTTAATGTGACTTGACTATTGTCGACATCAACGTCTGTAATTTGTCTCATTTGCTCTGAATATAACTTTCAGCTCCCTCCTTTTATTTTGTCCTTGCCAGGACCACCAAGAGAGCTCAGACACTGTACGACGGTCAGCCCACCAGCCCACCCGGTGTTAGTCACATCCCCATGGCTGAGCCCTTCTGCAGCAAGACTAGAGAGGTTAGTTCATGCGTTTCACGTATTTTAACCAAACCAACGGCGTACAGTCAGACTAATTTCACCAACATACAGCTCATTCTAAAACCCGCATGGCCGGCAAGTCCTGCCAATAACGCAGCTGGATTTGTATCTGAACAAAAAACATGGAGGAAGAAAGAACTAAACTTTAGGCTCTATATCTCTATATTATATCTCTCTCTCTATATATATAAATATACTCTATATCGTCAGCTATAAAATGACCGTGATATAGTGAGTTAGTGAACATTTCCAACACAGCCCATGTCACTTTTCCGGTCTGACAGGCATTTATTTAAATGTTTGATGTCATGACCACTTAAAAAAAGGTGCATGCTCATACATATTATATTGTGGCATGGATCATAAAACTGGTTGCTCTTCAATGACAATGTTGACTGCACTGTCCCTCTGTATTTTGACACGTCTTTGGATTGCGCTGTGAACGCCACATGTCTTTCCCTGCTTTCAGTTTGGCCATAAAACTGCAAATCATTAACCATGTTTTACACACACAGTTTTTAACTTTTCAGTCACGAGGTAGCCCAGCCCTAAAGCGTATGCAGCTTCTTTTTTATTTGTCATTTTACTGTAAATGGGAACAGTTTTATCAAATGAACATCATTTTGTGCTAAAAAAGAAAACCTTTTTAGTCATAAACTAACTTGAAAAAGTGGAAACTTTAAGTGTCGTTTCCTGTTTGTCCATTTTTTGTGTACAATTGGTTCTTTTCTTAAGACCGAGATGTTAAAACTTCACTGATGTGCAAATATGATCGATAGATAGCTTTATTTGTCCTCGTAGGGAAATTGCTTTGTAACATTGTCAGCAGGCATTTACATAAGGACATCCAGTGTATCACAGCAGTGAGTACACCCCTCACATTTCTGCAGGTATAAAGTGTATCTTTTCATGGGACAACACTGACAAAATGATACTTTGACACACTGAAAGTCTGTGTGCAGCTTATATAACAGTGTAAATTTATTTTTCCTGCAAACTAACTCTACATACAGCCATTAATGTCTGAACCACTGGCGACAAAAGTGAGTTCACCCCTTAGTGAAAGTTCCTGAAGTGTCAATTTTTTGTGTGGCCACCATTATTTAACTCTCCTGGGCGTGGAGTTTACCAGAATGCTTTTCCGCTCCTCCATGGCGACACGGAGAACATTTACCGAAAATCTGCGTACATTTCAAAGTAAAACAAATGGTTCAAAATTGACAGAAAATGGAAGAATATGAAAAGGTGTGGAATTTAAAAATGAAAAGGCGTTGACTAAATCAGCACACAGATAAGCAGCCACCATGCTCCTAGGTGAGCAGTTATTTATTCAAGCAGACCAGCTATTTAGAACGTAAACTAATTTTCTCTGTTCCTATGGTAACGGCGGCGGCACTAACTCCCCATCCTGTAACAGGTTCTAGTGGAGGTGGCGCGGAGTCTGGGCATTAAGTGCCACGTACGAGGGACCATGCTGTCTATCGAGGGACCTCGCTTCTCCTCGCGGGCAGAGAGCCTGATGTTCCGCCAGTGGGGGGCTGACGTCATCAACATGACCACCGTGCCAGAGGTGGTCCTGACCAAAGAGGCGGGCTTGTGCTATGCCAGCATCGCCATGGCAACAGACTACGACTGCTGGAAGGAACACGAAGAAGTGGTGAGTGGAGAGCTAGAGGTCTTAACTCTTGGTTTTATTACCTTGGTTGTCCCAGAGTTTTGTGACTCATTGGATGATCCCAGATATACAGCCTGACCGACAAACCCTAAATAATTCTGTTCCTAACTTGTCTTTTGGTAACACTCGATCAGACGGTTCACAAGGGAATAACACAAGCAGCTGGTCTTCTACTTTGCACCAAGTGAGGATCTTACTTGCCGAACCCAGAAAAATATGGTGTTGTTTTCATTATTTTGAGTTGTTGTTTCTGACTTCTCAAAATTTCCCTGTGGTTGTAGTGCTGTAAGATTTTCGCTCATTATTTTGCTAAGAAAACTGAGGACATCACAGAGCAAAGCCTTTCTGGAAATATTTTGGGTCTTAAAGCACATGTGGCTGAATTCTAGCAACAATATTAGATTGTTTGGTGACATTAGCAGCTGCATAACACACCAACAAAATGACCTTTTAAGATCAGAGGCTGAAGAGGGAAAGCTAAACCCCTCATTAACAAGTCTAATTAGCTTCTGACAATAAAAACAATGTGTTAAATCACTTCGATCCAGTTAAAAATAACTATTACATATCTAACTACAAAATGATGGTTAAAAATCTATCAAAACACCTAAAAGCATCTAAATCAGACACAGTAATGAGACAGCACAACAAGAAACTGTTACATTTTAAGACAGAGTAAAATTATCGGAATGTTTCAAAGTATGAAAAGTGGAAACCGTGTCCACTCAGCACATTTCCAGAAAGGTCGTCACCATTAATAATGTTTGCGTGTTGTCTTTAAACAAATCATTTTACATAAGTGGTAATAAAAAAAAGGTATCGAGAAAATTAAAGGTCTGACAGATACTGAAACTACTTACTGTGCAAAACGTAATCTTACTGATAACACTGTTTATTGCTGTTCAAGTCCACAAGCATGGGTTTTGTTGTCTATGCTGGGTAATAAATCTATTATTTTACAATTATAGCCAGATGGTCTGCAATAGCTCTCAGTAGAGTTTGATATGGTTTTACGACACATGGAGACGGTAATCCTCGGCTCGGTTGTCACGTCTACACATTTGCATACATTTATTTGATCAAAGTCCCATGCAGTTTACATCTGATTTTCCATTTTTATGACGATAGATTATCAGAGGTTTTCTCCTCAGTGTGAGCAGAATAAGACAGAGTATCTGTGGCTTCTGACTGACCAATTTTTTGGCAGGAGATCTGAATCCCACAGTTGATATAGTCGTGCGTGGGCGAATTTTGGCTCATTTGTCACCGATCCAGCTCCGGTCACAACTTCACTTCCGAGTTCCTGCAGCTGACCTCTTCCCCCTCCTGTTGCATACTGCTCGCCACATCCTTCCGCCCACCCACCCACCCCGCTCCCTTTCACTCCCACCCAGCCTCATACTACCTCTTAGCTTCTCCCTGTTCACCCCCCCCCCAATCATTTCAGCCTGCCAGCCTCCGGTGCAAATCCTTCCAGAGGAGGTTGAGTCACTCTGAGTCATCAGCTGCACTGTCTTCAAGCTAACAAATACCACCGAATACTTGTGTGTTCAGAAACACACAAGTATTCATGAGGGAGACATAAAAACAAAGGAAGGTCACAGAAGTTAGACATAAACACAAGATAGACACAATGGTTTAAACTGCTTTACTGTACGCTTAAATATAATCACCTCATTTATATGTGCAAACATACAATTATTTTTTTTTTTTCCTCAGCTCTGAAATGGTGATCAGAATCTAGACGAGCCCGTTTATTGTGCTGTGAGGATTACTTGTATGTTTTCCCTCTACTTACAGTGCTGTGAGTCATGTGAGTAATGTTTGCTGATGCAAGAGACATGGTTCCCTTAATGATTCACCAATACGGTGGGTCTTATGCAAAACAATAAACTGCTGTTCTCTTTTGTTTCTAGAAGAATTGTTGCCAACTTCGAAATCTTTATTTTGCTTCATCGTAAAATTTGTGGCACGATTAAACTTGAGATGAGTCGTCACTTTCAGCTGCACATCATGCTGACCACTGCGAAATGTTCGCGTCTCGCCTCGAGGGCAGCTCATCCTGCGTGTGTTTTCTGGCCTGCAGTTCACGCTGCATTCACAAGGCTCTGTTCACACCGCAGGCCTTGTTGCTTGATGTCGATTTTCTTTTATTTGTTATGTTTTGCGTGGTCATTCACAATAAGGTTGGGCATTTGGACGAATTTATCAACGATAGGCTGAGCCATTCGAGGATTGTTTCATTAAAAGCGCTTTTTTTTGCTGTTGTATTGATCCCATCACGCCAGTATCGATACGATTCGACATGATTATGTAGGTTCTCTGACATCCAGAACATGGCAAATCTGAAAACTTTAAAAATATAAATAAATAAAAAAGACAAAGCATTTGGACTTCTACTCTGTAGCCGAAGCCGTGGAGAGTTCTACACTTTAAACTCCTTATTGATGGTATTGATTGTTGATATTAGGGTCGATCAGCGTACCTCTACTTCAGCGATGTAAAAATTGGATGAAATGCAACATTGAATGTTTATCTGATTCAGCACCACATGTGAAAGTGACCTGGATCGTGTTTGAAAAAAGTCAGATGTGTCACCTTCAGACTGTCTTAAAAAATAAGATATGAGGGAAACAATATAGAATTTGGGCCACATTTTCCTGCAGTATGAACGTAGCCTTATTGTTGTCACTTTCCAAACACTGGAGCAGTCACAAGCATTGATCGCACTCACACTGAGTAAAATAAAACACTGATTATTTAATCAGCCCAGAGATTAGTAAACGATTCAGACAGACAGCTCAGTCCCCTCTTGTTTTCTCTTCCACCTTTTACATCATTCCATTGTTAGCCACGTGACCCAGCTTAAGTGACATAACAAGGAGGCATGCACTCCGCAGACACTCAACACAACGGCTTTACTTAGCAAAACTGAAGCTGCAGGCATAATGCAGGAAATAAAGAAGAGGCAGCGCAGAAATTCTCAGTGGCGACGGCAACGTTATAACTGTTGATGCCTGGGAAAAAAAAGCACTGCTTTCCGTGCAGAACGTCTGTTTTAGGTGCTGTTTTCTGTGAGCCAGCTCGTAGTGCAGCAAGATAACGCGCTTCTTGATGCTTCATACCAAGAGCATAATGGTGCCCCAGTGTTGGACTTAAATCTTTTTACAAAAACTGTGTTTTATGAACATTACCTTGAGTTCATGAGGGAGTAATCTGTCTGTGGCGCCAGGAGACGTGTCTGCAGCCGCGTAACAAACTCCACCACGTAATGAGTTCACGACTGGAGTGAACGCATGCAGTCTTCCCAGAACCTGGCCATTGAAAAGGTTATCACTGTGGTTGTTGTAGTACGCGAATGAATAAAAAGATTGTTTGAGGAATTGTGATCTCAGTTGGAAATAACTGTAATTAATATTTCAGCAACAGTTGCAGCTCACAGAAAGGCATTAAAAACCACCAAACTCTAATAAAATGTGTTTATTTCCATAATATGGACATATATATATATATATATTAAACCTTATTTTTTTAAATATGCGACTTCCTTGAATAATAAAAAAGTAGATATTACTAAGCACAACATTAATCTACATTATTAAATAAATCAGCTCCAAAAAGGAAACTCCATAAACCGTATATTATTTTTTTCTTTTGCCTGTAGAAATACTAACAGGCACAAAACCTTTTTCAGTATTACCTAAACAAAGTAAGAACACTGTGATCAGCGCCGGCTAAACCGTAATTTGCAAGGCAAATGTTGCAAATGAGAGGCACAGATGGTTCATAACAGTGTCTGAGAAAGAGTTTTATTTTGTCTTCCAGTCTCCGTTTTGTTCCACATTTCAGTCCCATTTAAAGACATCTTAAAGAGATTATTACAGAACAAGAAATCAAACTAATTCTTATCAGTCAATTTAATTTATTTCAGCATTTAAGACTTTATTAGCAGACTCAGGGTTTATTATATACATAGAAAATACACAATACATAACACACAAATAAATTAAAACAAACTCTATCCTAAGAAACCAGCGACTAATATCATTGCTTTACTTCATGTGCCAGGTTTTCAGAAAGAAGTAAAAAAAAAAAGAAAACATTGACAGCACAGCCTGAAAACATTGACAGCACAGCCTGTAACAGAAGCCCTCTTCAAGGCTCAGAAAGCAAAAATGAATAAAAAAAAAAACAAAACACGTCATTTGGGGGGATTTGCCTCTGACATATTGAGGAAGTGAGAATGGCACTGCTTTAACAAGACCTCCTTCCTCCTCTGCCCCCCCCAGGTCTGCGTGGATAACGTCCTGAAGACGATGAAGGAGAACGCCAACAAGGCGAGCAGCATCTTGCTGACTGCCATCCCACAGATCAGTCAGATAGACTGGACCCAGACGATCAAGAGCCTGAAAGTGAGCTGGCAGCCGAGACATTACTCTCTTTTTTTTTTTTTTTATCTCAGTAACATTTTTTTTTTTTTGAGAAGATGGGACACCTTTCTTTAGACGCCAATCTGAAAGCCACATCTCATCTCGAACGTTTTTGTTTTGTTTTTTCATTTCTTTCCTTTCCTCAGAAAAATCAGACACGTCAGTGTACGACCGCTTGAAAACCACAACTACCCATTCTTCTGTATTTCACCTTAAAAAATTAATATGACCATGCATAATGTTCCCAAAACCCATCAACTTAAATGGCAAAAAGCCTCAGGCACATTAAGAAACACAGACATTACTTTGATTTTGCATTTGGGGAAACCAAAAAAAAACAAACAACCTAACTCTGTTTTTTTTGGGTTGTGTTCATAGTTTGCATTCATTTGCAGCAAAGCTTTGATGTGCCTAATGAAGTAAAATACCTTATTAAAACTTACTTTTTTAAAAAAAATGGAAATTCTTACTGTAGAAAAAGTAAATTTTGATGTTGATGACAGACATGTCTGGTCATTATCGTCCCCATTTTTCTGTGCTTCTTACTAAAAAAAAAATTAAAAACACCTCCTCAAATAAATCTAAACAACTCATTGACAGCTATCCTGTGATTAAATGGGGTTTATTTTGCACGACATACAAGAGGAAAAGGAACAAAAAAAGTTTTCTTCTTTATCTTTCAGGCGATGGCACAATCTTCAGTAATGCTCCCGAAACACTAAAGGAGAAGGAAAGGGGAGAAAACGACCAGACGCCGCGTTCGCCCCGTCCCACCCCATCACAGCGCAGCGGAGAAGGCGGCCCCACCTCAACCTGTAAATTAGTCGGCAGTGAATCACAATAAAGTGCCTCACAAACTGAATGGACCCGTGTTTATTCAGCTGGAGCTTTAGACTCGGCACCGATTCACAGGTCACTCCTGAGCAGGTATTACTGTCATCTCGTTTTTTTTTTTTTTTTTTTTTTTTGTTTTCTTAATTAAAGCATTTCAAAAAGAGTCCTAAGCTTATCTTGCACTCATTGTGTGTGTGTGTGTGTTCTGTACAAATTTCATGCCCCATAGCTCGTATGTACTACAGCCTTAAGCAAAACGTGACTTTTTAGAGTTAAATCTGATGTCCTAAACATGTTTGTGGGACCCACTGATTTAAAATAATTGAACCCTCTTTGTTCTGGGAATGTTCCTCTGCTTTTTGGGATTACTTTTTATATTTTACAGGAGGGTAGAAAAAAAACAACAAAAACAACTTCAGTTTTTTTTTTTTTGTCTCCCCACAATTGTTAAAAAAAAAACTGTATTTGATCAGATCTCCTGCTCTGTAGGCAAATACTTTTCTACTTAATAATAATAATAATATTCCGAGGCATGTATTCCTTGTATTTACAGTCACCAAGTATGCACCTATAATATCACAACGTCTGACAGTATTTGTGTGGCGAAGCCGGCATTTTATAAAAGTGTTACTCTCACATAAATCACAATGTTACGTTCATTTCTCTTTCTTCCTTTTTTCGCCCGTTCTGTCGTCGCCCTGCACGTTGCACAATGTCACCGAGCTGCTTTTATTTCCTCTTTGTTGCTTTTTGGACTGAACTGTAAGTGCGTCACGCCTACCACGAAGAAATGAATGCTTGATTGTTGGACCGATTTAATATGTACGTTGTATATGCTGTTGAATAAACAAGTTTCTTTTCAATTAATGCTTTTGGTTAAATGTTTGTTTTCAATTATTGACTAATCTCTAAAGATCGGGTCTGCGAGTTAGTTGTGTAAATCTGACCCAGTAAAGTTGGGGGTTTTGGAAGGGGGATTCTCTTTCATTTAGTAAAGCTATAAAAAAACAAACGTGGCTAATATTTACCCTGCTGTTAGATTTTTTTTTTTCCCCCATAACCCGTTTTTGTTTCGGTTAAGACGGTAAATGAAACCGTAACCACTTTCCAGCGTTAAGATACTTTTCAGTGCAACTACAGGATGTAAAAGTAAATTTCTGTCCCTTCAAGCAAACTCTGAATGTTTTCATTGAGTTTTTTTGACGTCGCAGAGATTTACTCACATTTGAACAGAGACACTCTCACTGCAGCTATAACAGCATTGTGAGCCAATAATTACAATTGTTTTATAGGACAAACAATTCTCTTTATGTTCCACCTCTTAAACAAACAATAAAAAAAAAAAAAATCACAAATGAAGAAACAATCTTATCAAAACTCAAGAGGTTTTAAACAATCTCTTAAAAACAATTTCAAACAGAGTTGGTTAATTATTTTTTTAAAATATTTTGGAATATATATATATATATACATATACATACATTTAGCTTTTAAATGTAATTTATCTTATTAAAGTGCACAATATCTGACATGTTAGTATTATTGCTTTACAGCCTGCATGATTGTTTAAATAAGTGCATCCATTAAACATACATTTCGAATGTACAAAACTAGGCTGGTATTGCTTTTTAAGTTATTTTGGTTATATATTTGACATAAAAAGTTAAATAAACAAAGTCCCCTAAAACTTTGATTTTAACATTTGCAATATAAATAGCCTACAAGCTGGTATAAAACGTCAAGGAGGAAATATTCCTTATATATACACACATATAAAAGCAACTTATGGAGCAGAGTGGTTGTCCCTCTGCAGGCCTTAATTGAGGGCCTGCTCCGCGGCTCTCGTCCAGAACCCAGCTGGGTTAATAAATACCATCTGTGTGTATGTGTTAAAATAAATCACAGCAGTGAAAAGGCTTTACACGCTCTGCAGCAACTCTGCGATATCCGTGTGGCCGTTCTCCAGGGCCAGGTCCGCGGGCAGGCGGCCGTTCGAGTCCCGGGCCCGCGGGTCGGCCTGGGCCTGCAGCAGCAGCTTCACCGTGTCCGTGAAGCCCTCCCGGGCCGCGTCGTGCAGCGGGCTGGTCCCGGTGCTGCGGTCCGCCACGTTCGGGTCGGCTTGGTGCCGCAGCAGGATGCTGGCCACCGCGGTGCTGCCCATCATCATCACCTTCATCACAAGAGCACCGTTATTCCGGAAATTCTCACACACGGATGAATATTATTATCATAAAAATAGAATAGATGGACGCACGCTCTTTAATAATAACAGTAATCTGGTTATTATTATTTTTTCAATATTCGACAAAACTACAATACAAACTTAAAAAAAAATAAAATCAAGACAGCGCAACAAATTGATTAACAACTACAAAGAGATTTAAATTATCCAAAATTTTTATCAAACTGTGCAAAATCCATGACTTAAGTATTTAATCCCCCGCGCTCAGGAGTAGTGAATTAAAAAATTCCAATGGGGAAAACAGGTCATTGAAGGCAACACCCCCCCCCCCCACACACCACCACCTTTTATTTGTTTAAATATAAATCCAACATTATGACTTTAATTTCGTCCTTAGCAGGTGCAGAAAATGCCCTTTAAATGTGGTTTGTAACATTTTTTCAAACTATAATAATAGCACATGATAAAGAGGTTAGAACCTCTTTTACAAGTGAACTGAATCAATTTAACACTGATGAAAACTAGCTTTATTTGAGCTAAAAGTAGCTATAAAATATGCCTCACTACTATTGTAGCTGTAGGAATTATAGGGAGTATGTAACACCCTGCAGGCATCTATTATAATCTTTTCGAGCTAACAATAAAGATTTATTTATGCTTCCTTTATTTTTTAAAACTGCTAAGCTGTGCAAAAGAGCAGCTAGCTAACACGAACATTTAGCTTAATTGTTAAAAATGTTATTAGCCTAAAATGTCGCCCGGCTACACGGTTTCGTTTCATTGAGCTCCAGGCGGCCATTCATTTTATTTTTGGCATTATTTTTGCAACAAATACTCAATTGTTTTGTTGTTGTTTGGGAGTAAAAAAAACAAGCTACAGGCTGAGTTTGTTTTTAAACATTTTCTATTTACAGACGCGCGGAGGACAGCCTCCTCTCTCGCCGCCGGGGCAGCTGCTGTTGTCCGCCGGGCGTTCCGCGCTGACACATGCAAATGTTTCACGAACATATCCGATGATCCGGAGGCACCGACCTGTATGGCCCTCCGTCCGAAGGAGTTCTCCACGTTAACGTCGGCTCCTTTCCGCAGGAGAGCCTCCACGCCGGCCGCGTCTCCCTTCGCGGCGGCTGTCGTCAGGTCGTCCTGGAGGGTCATCGTCCGGGGGGGTGTGGGGTCCGCCAACCCGCAGCGGGGATATCCGCGCCGGGCTTCTCGCTTGACAGGTGTCCCGCCGCAGTTTTTTTTTTTTTCTATTTAAAAAAAACAACCGCTTCGAGACAAACCCCTGATAAAGTCCCGATGAATGTAGTTAGTTACTTTCTTTTTGTTGGTGGTGGTGTTGCGGTTTTTCAGCCCGGTCGCGACTCGTTTTGTGCACCGGCTGTCTGAGCCGTGGCTGCCCAGCTGACAGGAGGTTGTGTCTGGACTTGTTTTTGTAATGAATGGGTGGCGTCATCTTCTGTGGCTGAGGTGGCGCGTGCGCATGCGCGAAAAACATAGGGGAGGGACATCCCCTCAGAGCGCCGCTCCCATTGGCTCTCTCCATGAGCGCTGTTGCTGGAGCAATCAAAAGGCCTACCGGTGCCTATAAAAAGATGTTTCACCCTTTCATTGCTATGTAAACCAGTCACGGTAAATATAAATTGTGGACAAAGTGGAATCAGATTTCTACAAAATGTAAAATAAATGATTCACCTCCTTTGAAGTGAATGTGCTAATTCAGCTCAAGAGAAAATATTATTGAAAAGTACGAGTCAGGGGATGATTGTAAAAAGATTTCCAAGACCCTGAACGAATGCTTAAACTCTTCAAATCAGGTTAAACAACTGTGAGCGGAATTCCCAAGCACTGTCGTTATATTATTGCTAAGTTAGTTAGTTTATTTATTGTTTGCATCAAAGGCAGGTTGGTGCCCGAGCAAGGTTTGAAGCGCCATTCTTTGGTAAGGTTAAAATAATAATAATATCTTACCTGTTGTAGGCTGACCTCAGTTTGGAGAAATAAAGTTTTATTCTGACCAGACTGATGAGCTGACAGCTATTCTGAGCAGAGCCAAGACCAAATTGGATTACTGCTGTCTTAAAAGAGCTTTGTTCTTAAAACTGTTTGAGGGGTTTGTGTGAATCCTATTTCATACATCTTTGCACAATCATCAGTTTCACATTACACTGTTCAGCCATTTTCCTTACCTGCTTGTTCCTGCTCAGGGTTGCAGGGAGCTGGTGCTTTTTGACAAAATCTCTAATAGTTTTTGAACCACTCCAGCCAAAAAATAATAAATTAAAAAAAAATGCTATTACAGATAATCATGTCTTCTGTGTGTTTCCTTAGCTGTTATATATCAAAAGGATGGTTCAGATTTTTGAAGTGGTTTATCTGAGGAACGGTTATATTAGTAATTTGCATTTTACCTGCAGTAGACAGCAGTATCTGTTCAGAGAATCAGGGAGGTTTTTCTTACTGGAAATCTGCTAATGGCTGCTCAGGTTAAAGCACGTTCAAGAACAAATTTCCACCATCTCAGACATGTCAGACCTAAAATAAATGTGAAGTGAATGCAACCGTTTACACTGGAACACTTTTCCACCAAACCACTTTTTAACCAGAGTTACCTTCTGGAAAATAATTTTAAAAAAATGAATGCATAAGGCTTGGCAAGAAAGTCGGTGGTGGTTGATGGTGGTGGTTGGTCATGAAGTGTAATGTGTAATGTCATCAACCACTGACTTTAACTGTTTACAAGATAAAAATGAACAGGTCCCAAATGAATACTTAAAAATTCCTAAACATCAACTAAAGGCCTAGCATTCCTTGATCGATTGCTTATCGCCTGCTGATAAGCAATCTCATGCAATATTGCGATATATCTCGTGTGATCTGTTAGAGCTTGGGATATGTGTTGTGAACGACTCTCAGCTGTTGCTACACCGTATTTTTAACTCCGTCTCTGTAAACTTCACTGAGGTAAAGCTACTTTTACATAGGCTTGCATTAGTTGTGGTAGCCATCTTTAATTGGGTTGATCGAAAGGTTAATCAACCATTAATGCACGAAATTCTAGCTCAATATCTGTAAAACTGTCTGAGTTATAACCACTTTTATGTTTGTTAAAGTCCAAATGTCACAAATCTGACTTTTTCAAGCCAGACCCAGGTCACCTTCATGTGTGAGAATAAATCTGATACATATTCAATGTTTCTTCTTCTTCTGAAGAGGGGTTCAGTGGAAACATTGTGAACAAGTAATATCTTACTTGTTGTAAGATATTATTACCGAGTTAAACCCTACTTCTTCAAACTGGGGTCCCTCAAAGAGCTATCTACAACAGGTAAGAGATTAATTACTTATAACCTATCAACAAAACTCCACTTCAAAAAGCACAAATTATGCATTGAACAGCATTTAGGTGTTAAAGATTTATCACAATGTAAATCATCGGGTTTGACTTGCTGCTGATAACTCAAGTTACTTTTTTTTTGTTTTTGCTTGCTGTATAAATGCTATAAGTACGAGATTAGTCATATGTTGAGTTCTGACCTTACATTTTATTATTTTCCTTTTTTTTTAGTAGCAGTTCGAGGCCAGAGTTGGTCCAAGCATTAATGGGCTATTGCATTAATGTCTGACTATAACCTCACACTGAGACAAAAGAACCACTTGTGATTGTATTTCCCCAGCTCCTAAGCACCATGCTGATTTCGCGTAACACCGATCACCTGATGTAATCAGAGGTTTATGAGTGCCATTGCGACAGACGTTCACAATAACGAAATGTGGTGGCGTGTGTCAATAGTGCTAAATCTCAGTATATCTGAGTTAATATGAGCAGACCGGTGTGGAATGCTTGCCTGTCTCGATGTTCAGCCCGTAGCGGCGGAGGCTGAGTGTGGGTGGAGATGTGTTGGCCTGGAAGTCCCCTAGACTGTGTGTTTGTGTGTGTGTGTACGTGAGGGAAAAAAAAAAGGAGCGCTGTGAATGATTCTAGACGTTGGTGTTTTTGTCTTTTGTGCCCATTTTTAAAGTATAAGAAAAATTAAGAGGTGGCCTTTACAAAGTAGAAGAAGGAGACAATTAAAGACTGCTTTTAATAGCAGCCAAGAAATCATCAAAACGAGTTTTTTTTTTTTTTTAGGCCTTTAATGACATCTCTTCTTTAGTCGAAAAAATGCAGAAGAAGACACCGCCCCTCTCTTGTTGCTAAATTTAGCTGTTTAGTTGGAGATGAAAGAAAAAGAGGTCAATAGTGATGTGGTGACGTGTGTGCTTTATACCTCCTCTGACATGCTGATGTGACACAATATGTGTATTTAGGCAAAAGAACAAATCTTTTACAGGATTTGGCTGCTCTGTTTTTGAATTTGCTTTATGCCTTCATTTTTACCAAACAATGCAGATGCACAAACATTACTTCTTCTTTTGGCTGTTCCCTTTTCAGGAGTCGCCACAGCGAGTCATCCTCCTCCATCTAACTCTGTCTTCTGTGTCCTCTGTCCTCACTCCAACTACCTCCATGTCCTCTAACTACATCCAGATATATCCTCTGTCTTTTTCCTGGCAGCTAACATCCTATTAACATGTACTCACTGTCCCTCCTCTGCACATGTCCAAACCATCTCAGTCTGGCCTCCCGAACTTCTCCATTCCTCAGGCATTTTCTCACTCTCGAAAACGCCATTGCATGATTGAGCCAAAAGTCTCGCCGCCATCTTTCCTAGACATTCCCATACCTCCACTGGTATGTCATCAGGTTCAACTGCCCTCCCCTCATCCTCACTAATGTTTCCCACTTCCTGCTCCACAGTCTCTATGACCTCTAATTTTCTTTCTCTTTTCATTCTCTTCATTCATTGGCTCCTCAAAGTACTCCTTGCTCACCAAACCTCTGCCCTCCACAGCTGAGAAGGGGACTTCTAGCCAAAAAAAACCAAAAAAACCCCCAGCTCCTGCTGACTGTTTGAATTCCCCATTTTATTGCCATTTTAAACTTTGCCCCTTTCATTCCTGAATGTACCTGCTGATGGATCTCACCAGTCTGGATTTACACAAATACAGCTTTTTATTCCAAATACACACATTTCCATCAGAACCTTAAAATGCTGGATTTGCAGTGAAAAGATTTTTAAACATTTTTAGCATCCTCCTAATAATTTCCTCACAAGATAGAATAATACAGAATAATTATGAATACAGGAAAGCACATTTAAACATAAATATAAATTTAAATACTGAATAGAAATATCACAATATGTCCAGCCAGTGGCACCAGGAGACACTGTTAAGCTAAATTCCTACAAAGAACCGTACAGCTATAGATAGCCTCACATAACAAGTAAGCAATTTTACACAATATGAGGTATTTCACCACAACGTGACAAGTAGAGGCCTGGCCATTCTTTCACACAGCACTCTCAGATTGTTTTGTATAATTGCATGTCCCTAATGCTTTTCAGAAAACTTATAATCCATGCAAACCTTTTTCTAGAGCTGAGCCTGATCATCCGTCCTCAAGTCGAGTTTAACTTGCACCACATTTCGGTTGAGCTCTTTGGTACGGTTTGCTTTGACTCAACGCGTGTCCCGAGAAGACCTACATACCGATCCCCTGTTTGCTGACTGTTACATCAAAGACACAAAGCTGACTTTGGTTGAGCACACATAATTCAGAGTACTGCATTGCTGATAGCACCCTTGTCATGCCCGTGTACAGGGGCTGCTTTGAAGTTTTTTTTTCTTCTTCTTCTTTAAACACTTTAAGCAGATAAAAGCCAGACAGAGGAGGGCCAATTATCATAATAGCCATACCTGTGGTTACTTTTTAACATTTTTTATGACTGGACTATTTATTTCATCATGATATTCAAAATTAAAATGTGTGTTTTGATTCTAAATACTTTTTTTAAAAGGATTAAAAAAAAAAAAGCTAAACTTTGAAGGCATGATGCAAAATGGATGTAATTTGGTACACATGCATGTAAGAGATGAGTCTGGAAATGATTTGATTTACCAGGAGCTCTAGGGCAAGCTCCAGATGGCATAAATGTTGAGTTTTCAAGTGGTGTTAGTGTTATCGCTCCAAGAGCATCCAAGAGTCAGTCAATAAAAGCAATCCAAGGTCACCAGACACAAAGGATGTCTCATAGATGCATTAGGCAGCACTACCAGCACTTGGAAGAGTTTGACAGGGGTCACATTGCAGGTTTGCATGAGCCTGGGTGGCTGTATTGTAAAAATTTCTTATTATGTGGAGTTTGCGAACATTCCAGTGGTCCGGTGTTGGAGCCAGTAGTTACCTGAGTGCACCTGTATATGTTCTGAAGGTTTGGGTTGCTCAAAACTCACCACACTAAGGTAGGTTTGTTCTCTTGTGCAACATCTGTGACTGCCACTTGGATAAAAGAATTGGAGGAAGTGGACTCTTTTGTAACATTACGCACCATGTCATGTGTCGATGACCGCCATCAGCCAGACTATGAGTTCACCGCTCCGTGTTTAGGCTGTGTTGAACACCAGAGCAGAGAGGGCTGGGTTTGGAGTGGTGCCGTGACCCGCAGGAATGAACTGAGGATGAGTGGTGTGGTATCGTGTTGAATCTCAGTATTGCATTACCTTGGATGACCATTGTGAGTGCATGTACAGCAGCGACGAAGGGGACTGGCCCAAACAGACCCGTGTTGCTCCTGGCATCATGATATGGGGAAACCTTAATGTATGACCTCAGCTCACCTCTGGTAGTGGTTCGTCAGTGATGTTAAGCTCAGCTCAGCCTTCAGCTCCCACTCAGACCTGACCTGTCTGATCTCAAAGGCCAGTTCCAACAGCTGCGGTCCAACTTGCTGCAGGAGAGCATACAATCATATGCTGGATATAATCAGGCCTGCAACGATGGACTATTTTAAAAAATTTTTGGGGGGGAAGGGGGGTGACAGCTTTTTATTTCTTTCCTTTTAAATGGGAACCATGAACAAGTCATCTTATTGTGATCGCTGCGGCACCAGTATTTTCTTTATTATCACAAATAGGTGCACTAGTACAAAAGTATTGCGGGTCTTGGGTCTCCTCTGTTTAAACAAAGAGTGATAAAAGTGTCTTGATATTGTGGTGTTAATATTTTGAGAATTGTTTTCTTGTTTGTTTCTTGAAAGAGACAGAAAAGGGGCACTTACGTGGTATTCGTTTCCATTTCTACAGTGAAAATCAGGGTCTGTGTGCTGTAACATTTCTTTTTGTTCCAGTTCGAAGGAGGCCTTAACCCTTTTGGAAGTGTTGTAGTTATTTTTTTACTTGTTTTGTTGAATAAAAATATTAAATAAAATAAAGTTGTTTGGTCTGTGGTTCAGAGGAACTTAACACCTAAATGGTGATAGTGCAAAGGGAACCCAGGCGCCCTATCAGGATGGAGTTACAGAGAAAATGCTGTGGATGCAACATATTCACATGAAAATGAAACGCATAGGGTTTCATTTTCAGCAGCTCTTTCTAGAAGCCTCACTCTTATTTTCTGGGTACGTGTCACTCAGAAGAGAAGTTTTAGCAGACCCAGAGCTCGCTCCTCTGGGAACACCTTGGGAGTCTCCAGGAGATGCTGGAGAGTGTTGCTGGGAAAAAGGATGCTTGGGTTTCTCCCCTGGACCTGTTGCCTCCGTGACCCGACCACAGATAAGCAGTAGAAGATGGATGTTTGGCTCATTTTATTGTCAGTGAGTGTATGTAGAAAACAGAAACTGTTAATAGAATGAGCGGTATAACACTATAGAAAAGCTGCAACGGTTTATTAAATCAGAATTATGCCCCTAAAAAAAAAAAATTTTCTTAAGTTTTTTTTTTCTGAAGCAATGCCTTTTATGACCATTTCTCCACGGGATGCATTATTAAAAAGGTCTTTTGCTGAATTTTGGTTATACTTTGAACATATTTAGAAAGAAAAACAAACTCTAAAGTTAATTAAGTTACTTAAAAAAATAAATACTGGTATTTAAAGACAAAGTCCCAATTGGGATTGAAAGTAAGTTTGAGGTGAGTTATTACAGTCATTTATTATTATTATTTTTAGCATACCTCTGCTCTCTTTAGGCTCTCTGTCTTCATGTAAATATAATTAGCAGCAAAAGTAAAGAAATTTGTTTTTAGCTGATTATTTCTTTGTTGTATTGATGCTTTCTGACAACAATCCTCCTGGAAAGCCTGTTTGTTTCCCGTCAGCAGAGTTGAGTGTGTGTGTCGCGCCCATGAAAAAAAAAGGTGCCAAGTCTTCTCTGCCCATTTCTTCAGACTTCAATCATCCGATCCAACAAACGACACCAAACGAGTCAATATCAGAGTACGATGTTTGGCACTGGCAGAGAAGACTTGGCAAGTTTTTTCATGGGCGCAACCCACACACTCGACTCTGCTGCTCAATCCACAAATACATTTTCCTAACAAATGTGGCACCATTTAAGGTGGAAATAAACAGGCTTTCCAACTGTATAAGATTTCTTGCCATAAAGTGTTGTTACAAAAAGGAAACAATCAACTAAACACAAATTTCCTTACTTTTTGTCCTAAGTTTATATATTTACTGATGTGTTCATCTCAGCCTGAAATCACCTCTGCTGCCCTCTATAATTTGCATTTACTGCCAAGTGCAACACTGTGGGCCACTTTTGGTTTAACTTCTTCACACAGACAGCATCAATAGGCTGATTGTGGCTGTGTCACAGATTCTCGGGGAATTGGCTGCAGGTCACAGGCGAAGACAGAAGCGAAGTAGGTGACATTTTAGCTAACGCCTTCGTATGAATGGCTGTCTTAAGTTCAAACACATAAGTGAAAGGAGGAATTTCAAGAATGTGTGACTATCTAACTTTCTTTTTTTTTTCTGGAGCCACTGAAACAGTTCTTGTGATTGTACGCTTGTAGTTATGAACTTTTTTCAGAATGCCCCAAACAAACTGGAAAGGAAAGGCAGCAATTCCAAGGTTAGATGATGACTACCTGGAAGGTGACATCCTTCCTCATTATGGCCATCATTACTGCCAACCTTTAAATATACTCACTCAAATCAAACCGTTGTCTGTGTGGAATATTTATTGTGGAACTACATTTTATTTTGGAATAATAACGAAACAACTATGAACACTGATTATTATTATTTTTTAATTTATAAAGGCTTTTTTTTCATCTTTACAAGAATAAATTAATTTATTTTTACATTCGGAGCTACGTTTATGCTAAAGAGCAGAGGGGCGATAATGTTTCTGCCCATGCCCGTGTGTGTTCGTTTGTCTCTAGCATTAGCAAAATCTCCCGTCAACCCTGTGGACAGGTTTTACTGAAACGTTCAGAGAATAATCACTATGTGTACCTCTACAGCTGATTCAAGATGGCCGCCACAGTCTGCTGACCTTAGTAAACACAAAAATGACTGTAACTCAGCCAGTTTTACAGATAATAAGCTAAGACTTGGTGTGGTAGTAGCTGAATATCATCCCTAACACATACTCGGATCCCTTATTTCTTGGAGTGGACCTTGTTTGTCTGTTATCAAATTATCTCATCAACCACTGGATGGAAGTTATTGAAACTCTCACAAAGCAGTCATTGGATGTACATCTAATGACTGGAGTCAGCTCTATTTAATATGGCAGCTAATTGACCTTAGCCGACAAAAGCATAGCTAGAACAGGTGATTTTGCAGATGTAGAACTAAAATTCGTGGTGGCACAAGCTGAGAGACTCAACCTCCAACACACTCCGAGTTCTTACACATCTCAGGAGATCTGACAGTATTAAACACAATTAAAAGGATTTGACTAAAACATCATTTTTTAAGGAGATCTTGGTTTATAACTCGGACACAGAAGGTGGTGAGTAGGCCTACTATTAATTTGTTCAATGAATGCTCGTCTTTTGATTGTGTCTGTAGGTTATTTCCAGTCTGTGAAAGCAACAGTTTAGGTTTGAAGGGGAGTTTTGTGGAACAATTATGAACAAAGGATATCCTGCAGAAAGTCTTTCTCTTTTGAACAAACTCATTTTGAAGAAATGAAGCTCAACTCTGACCTGACCGATGAACAAGACCAAAGCTGATTGCTGCTGTATTTAAAGGACTCTAATCTTTAATATGGCGGTTTGGATAAGAATGTCCCAGTTCTAACAGATCTGATGGATTCCTTTAAGCAAGCAGGCGCAAAGGTTTGCACCAACCTGAAGCTTAACATTTACTGGCATCATCTTGAGATGTCAGCAGCAGACAGCATTTCTGTGTATTCTCAAGCTCAAGGTTGATCAAAAGAATAAAAACGTTGTTTATATTTTAGCTGACAGGATAAAGGATGTTTCCTCAATTACAAACTTCCAGCTTTTCAGATAAAAAAATAACTCCACAGATGTTTTTGAGGTTTATTTTGAATACGGTTGCATGCACTTCCTCTTAAGGAGTTCCTGCTGAAGTTAGTAATGTCTGCTCTGAGATGTGTGGGAGGTCCAAAATGTCTTGGCCTTTCAGAAAATGCGTGCTGGGATGCTTATTTTCGAAAAACGCTTATTTAAGACAGTGGTGTGAGATAAAAGCTTATCAGCTTGTGGTGACGGCCTTCCTTTTCTGCCGGGCTGTTGTGTGACTTGTGTCGTGAACAGAAAGAGAAACCCGTCACTTCAAACACAATAACATCACATGATAATTTGACAAAGTGCTGTCAGTGACTCATACCAATAAAGTGGAAGCTCGTATTCGTGGTGACCTTTGCAGTTTGATGTAAACTTTGTTTTAGTTAGCATGAGCTGCTCTGACAATCATGCGCAGTTTATGATCATTATTTCGCTATCAGCTAAACTTAAACTAAACAGTAAAATTCAGATTTAAAATGGATTTTGAGTTTTTTTTATGTGGCCACTAGGGGGCATAAGTCACCTAAATTTACACTGAGCTGAGAGAATAAACTTGAATTCTTTATTTTATCCCCATTCACACAAAGATAGTCACCATTTACTTTAAAAATCTATCAAATAAAGTGATTACAGTGGAAGAAAAAGCACTTGTCAGGATATAGTACTGTGTTAAATACATGTGCGAGACAAGTTAGAAGTTGATATAATCTTTAGGCCTCCAACTCCTTCTTGTCACATCCAAAAATACTAACAAAAATAAAAACAAACAAAGCCGACCCGCTGTAAACAAAGAAGAAGCAGGTGATGCTCTGCCCTGCCTCCTCCCTCGTTTTGCCTCAGTGAATAATCAGCTCAAAGGGGAATATTTCCAGCACCTGGTTAACAAGAGCAACGCGCCGTTGTTTAAAGCGAGTGTTAGATGTGAGAGTCAGCAGAGAGGAGATGGAGAGGCTGCAGCCATGCGGGTTGAGCTTCTGAGACAGATAATGTGGGTGTTCACCTGCCCTCCGCCTCCCACATCAACACCACCAGCCCCGAGGGCTGCGAGACGTCTGGGAGAGCAGAGGGGTGAAACTAGAGTGATGGCGCACTCACTGGCCCATGTAATAGAACGATAGAGAGGTGTGCAGGATACACACGCATACACAAATGTGTGTGTGTGTGGGGGAGTAAAGCTGAATATCTGGAGCAGGAAGATGGTTAGACAGCAGACTACAGGGGTTTAGTCTGCAGCGGTGACCAACTTCCTTCTTTTATTCCCTGAATTACTTTGAGTTTTTGACCGCAGGCGTGATCAACTAGTGCGTTGATTTGGTAACTTTTTTTTTTTCAAAATGAGGAAAGAAAACCTGACACGAGAAATGCTGCTTGAGCAAAAAGAAGATGAGAATAATAATAATAACAAAAAAAAATTCCTGAAATTTAAATGTTGTTTTCAATAATTCATACAGTCTAAAAAAACAAACAAACAAACAAAAACTCCCATAACAGTTTTTTAACAACTCATCAGCTCATGTCGTATGCTTATACTGCATGGATGGATGGATGGAAGGATGAATGGATGATTAGATGGATGGGTGGATGAATGGATGAATGAATGATTTGTTGAATGACTGAAGCAATGGATTGCTGAATGAATAAATGAATGGCTAGATAAATGTTAAAATGAACTGACTGTATGCATGTATTTGTGTGTGAATGAATGGATGGATGGATGGATGGATGAATAGATGAACTGAATTGAATGATTTTATAAAAACACCAAATTACATAGGTAAATATTAACAAAGTAGAAATATTTCTATTTTAATAAATATTAAAACTATATCCATTTATCTTTCATAACATTTGCCAACTGTCTGTTCAAACCAATCGACAGAATCACAAACCTAACAAATATCTGAGTTGATGGTCAGAAAAGGCAAAAAAAAAAAAGAAGGTTTGTTCGATAAGCTTTAGTCTTTTACCGCATGAAGTTACCCAACCAGTGTTTGACTATAATATACAGATAGAAAAGATTTATGAGTCTTAAACTAAGGAGTCACATTGTAACATGAACAAACTGTGTATTTATCAAAGTAATAAACATTCTAAAGCTGCACAGGCATGTAATGAGACGTGCAGGGCGAGAATACTCTGAGACCTGCAGGGTGGGATAACTTTTATGTTTTAACAACTGGGCCAACTATTTCAGCAGCTTCCTGTCGTGGGGATTCAACTGTCGCCAAGCAGTCTGGATCAGAGCTCTTCTGACACGAAGCATCGCTGAGAGGCCGCATGACCCACTGCGGCCCTGTCACAGCATGCATGCAAACACACTGCCTGTCCGTCTGAGGGGGATGAGGGGGGGGGTGACAAAACAGGAATCGTTCCCAAAGCCAAGCAGCTCAGCAAATGCAAAATCAGCTGGCGAAGAGTACAAGAATTGTTGAAGACAAAAAAGCCTCGCCGTTTGCCAGTTTTCTTTTTGTGACAGCGGCGGAGCTCGAGAGGGAGACAACCGCGAGAGACGTCCCGCGTGAACGAGAACGAGGAGCCATAAATCACTGTTCTCCCTTTTAATTGCACCCCCCTCCCCCCCATTCCCTGCACTAACTGCCCACCTGAGAGTGAGTCTTGCTGTTCACACCTTCACCACTAGATAGCACTGTCCCAACAGCAATCCAGCGCCGCTGCCCCCCCCCTCTCCGCTCAGAGCACACTGACCTTATTCCCTATCTATCTAATTACACATTAGACCTGTAATACGCCATTCCACGTCTGTGGGCCTCAGATGAATGGCTCCCCCC
>NC_051432.1:11863267-11929162 GCF_001649575.2 Kryptolebias marmoratus
ATATATATATATATATATATATATATATATATATATATATATATATATAATGACGCCAGTTGCAATGATTATTCAGACATGTTCCATTTGCAGGATTCACTGGGAAGTACAGTTTGTAGAGGGCGGTTCATTTACTGCGGGAGAGCAACACATCCTTCATGTTCACTTTGGAAATATTTAACTGAGTTTTTAACATTTCAGCCTGGAAAACACGCAGAACATTTTAATATAGTAGCTGTTTTTTTTTTTTTCTTGAACAACTTCTCTGTTTGAAAGCGTTATTAAAATAGTTGCGCGGCTTTGAAAGCTCAATTTGACAAATTCTCTGCAAATCTCAAAGAAGTTTCCAGTTCATTTACTTCAGAAAAGGTGCTTCCTTCTAAATCACCCACATAATAAATCAACAGCGCCGTGAGCAGCACACCTGCGGCGACAGTTGTGTTTTGAGCGCCAAAAAGCTTTTGCCCGTGTGTCTGTTAGCAAAATATCTCATTAACTACAAGACGAGTTTCAATGAAACGTGCAGAAATGATTCAATCAGTATCTTCAACTGATTACCTTTTGGAGTCAACCCTATTTAAGAGGGTCGCTACATCCAACTGACCTTAAAACCCACACAAATGACTGTAACTCAGACATTTTTACAGACATTGATCTAAAATTTGGTGTGGTAGTAGCTGAGACCGATCACTAACACACACTCTGAGTGCTAACAGCTTGTGCAAGATCTTTAAAAACTTTGCCATTACCTATTTGGAGTTAACTTTGTCTGTCTGTTAGCAAAATATCTCACAAACCACCTGACAGATTTTAATGAAACTTTTAGAAAATAATCATTGGATATATGTCTACAGCTGATTAACGTTTGGAGCCAATGGAATTCAAGATGGCTGCCACGTCCTACTAACCTTAGAAAACACAAAAATGGCTATAAATCAGTCAAGTTTACAGATATTGTGCTAAA
Organism: Kryptolebias marmoratus; assembly: GCF_001649575.2. NCBI lineage: Eukaryota > Metazoa > Chordata > Actinopteri > Cyprinodontiformes > Rivulidae > Kryptolebias > Kryptolebias marmoratus. The sequence continues at coordinate 11,864,232 of NC_051432.1, forward strand.
ATATGTTGTGTTTGTAGTTGAGAGTCCTTCACAGCACATACTCCGAGTGTCACTCATTTCACAAGATCTTTACCTAAAACTGTAGCAGGAACAGCTGGAGTCAATGCTGCCCAGCTTTTAGCAGAACGTCTCATGAACTGCCAAACAAATTTTAACAAAACTTCCAGAGAGAAATTATTAGATGTACGTCAAAAACTGGTTTATTTTGCTAAGAGTTCATCATTTAGACACAAGATGATCTTTTTCTATATGCATTCATTCAAGATATGCTAGGCCTTTATTTGGGTTTTGATCTTTTGTTTTTTACTCGCAGTCAGTTCTTCAATAAAACTACTTTTTTAAGAGTGAGAAAACACACACACACACCAACTAGTATAGCCAACCTGATCGGAATATTTGGTTGACTTTGAACAGCCTAACACACGTTTAACCCTAACATTAACCTCTTCTCCATTCACACCTCAGGCCTAAACCAAACCAGAGCAAAAAGGGATGTTCTGCCTCATTAAACTCTGGTTTTGGCACACATAATGACTACAAGGTTGGTAATTTTTCCCAGGAAAGGTCCTAATGAGGTAACAACAACAAGAACACACACACACAAACATTCTTTAGGCATTCAAAGAGTGTACAGTAGATTGTTTTTCATGGCAGAAAAAGAGAGATAGCAGAACAAAGTACCAAATGTCCCCTGCTGGAGTCAAACAGCAGTGTGCATCTTGGAATATAATGACTGACAAATATTTTCTTGCACATACATAAAAAAAGGAAATGGTGGCGTTTAGAAATCTAAGCAGAAGTTCTGTTTGTGTGAATAATTCTGAGAAACAAACAAACAAACTAACGAAAAACCTAAAGATTACACCATTACTGTTGTTTTTAACCATTTTAAAAGTCATGAAACTAAAAAAAATAGAGCAATGCAAAAGACTCGACACCTAATGAGATTTTAGTGAGGTTTCAGACGATGAAGAAGCTTGTCAGGGTTGGACTGTGATACTTATTGTGGGGAAAATGAGAACAGCGAATTCTCAAATAGGAAGAGAATGTCACGTTATGACAGCAGGGGGATTGTACTCATGGTCATAGTGCAGCCAAAAAAAAAAGACAATTAATGGCGAAATTCAAAACGAAGACAAACGTTGTCCAGTAAAAGGCTTTTAAGAAGCTAAATTATGGCTAAAGGCACAAAACAAGTGTTGATCTTGGAGCACCAGTTTTAGTTTAGTAAATTTGGGTCTCATCTGCAGTTTGTGCATCCAGACGTGCAGCAGTAAAGTTTCAGCAGCAATTAGAGTGAAACACTTTTAAAATGCCACTATTCCTGCTTCCCAGCACAAGTGTTTCTGGACGGTCTTCCATCAAAATAAAAACAATTAAAGGCCTAGCATTCCTTGAAGGAATGCACGTCGCCCGCAGCCTTCAGAGCCAGAGTTTTAGGCTGAGATCATCTTATGTTGAGAAATGATGGAGTTGTTGTCATTTTGGTCAAACCTTGAACACAATGTTACACTCAGTCTCTTGCAATATTTACTTCTGCCACGGAGGTCATGTTTTCGGTAGCATCTGTCCGTCTGTCTGTTTGTGCACAGGATTACTCAACAAGGTATGAACGGATATTCATGAAATTTTAAGGAAACATCACACACGGTACAAGGACAAGTGATTAAATATAGGTGGTGATCCGGTCCAAGGTCAAGGTCACAGATGACCCAGTGCTCTAACTCTGCAGCTGTATAACAGGAATGTTTAACTTCCACAGCTGGACACCTCATGGCTCAAGGGTGATCCCTGTTGATTTCAAGGTTCATGGGGTCAAAGGTCAAGGTCACAGGTAACCCCTCTGTTAAAAACTTGTCTCTGCTCCTACATGTGACCCTTCCGTTCCCTCCACCAAGGAAGTTATGTCTTCGGTTCTGTCCGTTGGTTTGTCTGTCTGTTAGCAAAGATCAGGTAAAAATTAAGGAACACATTTGGAGGAAATTTTCAGGAAATGTTGAGGTTGTTACAAAAAACAGTGGATTGAATTTTGGTGGTGATCCAGATTATGATCTGGATCGCACTATTTTTTTAATAATGCTGTGATCTTGGTGGAGGTTTGCACTCTCTGCGTGCTTATAGTTGCAGATTCTTACGTGATCTCGCCTGATCCGTTCGCCCTCTAAGGATGTGTTGTGAGTGTAGTGTCAGCTACAACCACAGCAAACTTTAGCTCCATGTTGTTAAAAAAAAATAATAATAACTGCGATATATTCATTTTTGTGGAGGCTAGGGTCAACTGTGGTGGCCATCTTGAATTGGGTTGACTTAAAAAGTCAATCAGTGATAGATGTACATCCAATAATTACTTAATGAGAGTTTCATTAAATGCTGTTCACTGGTTCTTGAGATATTTTGCCAATGGTGCAGACAAACAAACATACACACACACAAAATTGGACATAAATATTATCGCTCCACCTTTGCATTGGCCGACAGGCGATAGTAACCAGTAATTCATTCACGGCTGTTCGCTACAAACTAATCTGTGATGATTTCGCTCTCGACTTCTTCGTCAATGTTTTGTCCCTGACTGGCCTTTGGATTTAGGTTGTTCACTTTAAGAGCTCATAACATCTTTTATTACCAAACAACATGATTGTTAAAAAAAAACAACAAGATTTCCATCAAAATTGTAAAACATGACTTGAATTCACGCACCGAAATAAAACTAAAATACACACGTTTACCAGTCTATGAAAAAAAAATCTTTTTTTTTCGGGAACACGCTTAACTGTGCCACTTGTGACGACTTAAGTGAGAGAGAGAGTGTGTGTGTGTGGGAGAGGAAGAGTGTGTGTGAAAGAGAGAGAGAGAGAGAGAGAGAGAGAGAGAGAGAGAGAGAGAGAGAGAGAGAGAGAGAGAGGGAGTCAGTGTTGTCTGAAGGTCCACGGGTCAAGTCACAGTAATTTTCCCATTTCTCAGATATCTTCATTATGAGCTCAGCCCTGCTTCATTAAGAAGCTTGTTCACGCATCGTACCCCCCTGAAAAATACTTCATACATAAAATCCCTAATTTCCTGTCTGGGTGTGTGTGAGTAATTGAATCACTTCCCACAGAGGAAAGATAAGGATCACTCTGGAGGTGTTCCCGCACACTCTGGGCCAACATGGCCACAAATATTGGTGGAAACCCACGGCATTGTGGGAGGTTTTGGATGAGGTTCATATTTAGAAAGAAGAACCTTAAAAAAAATTAAATAAATATTGGGCCTCTTCCCATTCATTATTCCAATTTTATTTCCATTTTTCCATTTATATTAAAATACAGCAGGTTGTAGATGTTTTTTTTTTTAAATAAGTATGACCCACACATTTATATTCCAGACACGTTTAAACCTCTCCTCAAAGTCTTATTACATTCATGTTGACTTATTTTACTTGTGATTTTAAAACATTACCACTGCTTATTTTGTTATCAGAGAAAAGTGGGGCACAAGAAGGCAGCACACACTTTTGCTCGGGAAAACGGCACAAGTTTATGTCTGCAAGTGCTTCGATGTGACCAAGAGTTGTTCTAGATCAGGAGAAATATTCAACAGACTCTAGAAATTTAAAGACTTCCTTTTGAGGAAGAGGAGGCAGATGACCGGGTGAGGATGATGGAGTGGGAGAAGGAAAGCCAGGCGTGGCTTAAAGCTAACCAGCATCGCTGGTACCATCGCTTTTTTCTTACCAGTGTTTGTCCTGAAATAATAACAAGGATTATTCATGACTGATTATGTACGCAGCGCAAAGTAAAAGACCAAATTTGTTTTGCACGAAGCACGGCTCAGCAGAGATGTCTCTCTGACTTAGCGATTCCAGCTGGACAAGCTAAAAACTCTGCAGACAGAGAAGCAGACACTGCCAAGCTCAACCTGAGTGTGATGCTTCCAAACTCGGCAATGAGACGGCGACGGGAGTGGTGAGAAAACGTCAGAGACTCAGCTTCTTCGATCTGTGCCTCAACTGGAGCATTTCTGTCACCCACGGGCCAGTGCAGCAGCAGCAGCAGCAGCTGGGTACCACAGAGACCATGTGTGCAGGCTGGTGTAGGGACACAGACTGATGGGATGTTGCTTCATCAGATCGTCTGCATCCAGAGTGTAATTTTAGCCTGTGTTATAATGGGTCAGATTACGTTTCCCTAAGAAACATTGGGATTCTGCAGCCAGTATGTCACTGAGCTGCGACTGCTGGTGACTAGTAGCATTCACGAGGGAATCTCCAAAACGCCTGGAAATGTGAGTGGTGTGCAATCTTGTCACTTGAATTTTGAACATGTTCAAAAAAAAAAAAAAAAAAAAACTCTCAAAATAGTGACAGAGTCGCTGTGGGCGTCTCAAGCACATCTCAAGTTAACCAGAGCTGTATTTTGACGTCTGACACGGGAGCACTCCTCGGACAAAAAAAACGAACCCCAAAACAAAACGTGTAGGTCTAAAATCATCCGATGAGAGCAGTAACAAAAAAAAGATTGTTCTAAATCTGCCTATCCACATTTCAAAAGTGTATTCCAGCAGATTAAATCATAAATGTGAGAACAGCTGCGAAGGTGGACCCAAGGCAAGATGAGGCAGGTACATTGTGGGTGGAGGTGGGCAATAAAATAATGTAAAAGGACTAGTATATGGATTTTCAGGCTGTGCACACAAAAAAAGGCAGCAGTTTTCAAAAACAGGTCTAGCAAAATGCAGCCACATGGCTTGCTGGTCACTTGGTCGCAAATACTCAGAGGAAAATAAGACTGCAGCTTAAAATTTGTACATTTTCTTGCAGTTTTGAGTTCCCAGCAGTCACAGCTCAGTGAGGTATCAGACCAGGGGTAGGCAATGCTGGTCCTGGAGGGCCACTATCCTGAAATGTTTTCCTTGTTTCTCTGCTCCAACACACCTGATTCAGTAGTTAAATCACCTCTTCATGTTCTGCAGAAGCCTGTTAATCACCCATTGATTCAAATCAGGTGTGTTGGAGCAGAGAAACAAGTAAAACATGCAGGATGGTGGCCCTCGAGGATCTGACTGGGCTGCGACTGTTGGCGACAAACTGCAAATGGATTTCATGAAGGCGTTTCTAAAATGTCTCAAAATGTTGCTGTAATTTGGAAACAAGTTTGAAACATTTGTGTGAAACCTGAAACAATTTAAGAAGGGTCTGGCAACCTTTTACGCTAAATTATAAATGAAAAGAGACAAAAAAACAAACAAACAATAAACTGTGATCAAACAGACATGACTGAGTAACTTTGTGGCTACTTTTCACCAAAACAAATTTACTGATTTGAGTTGATTTGTTTAAGTAATTTTTTCTGTATTTGGTCAAATGTTGTCCTTCTTGTGTTCTGGTCGTCTTTGTGATTCTGTTTTGTTGTTAGTTTTTCCTCATGTGTTTCCTGTGTCACTATTCACCTGCCCTCAGCTCAGTTTTACTCCACTCAGCCTGCCACGCCCACTTACACCTGTCCCGAGTTACTAATCAGTCACCACTTCCTCATCAGCCTCCGTCTTTCTAATCTGTTTGTCAGCATCCATTACTCTGCTTTACTCCATTTCTCTTTGCTTCTTCTTGTGTTTTTCTATCATCTTGTTCATGTCACAGTTTGAAACTGCTCCTCGTGTTCCCACATAAGTTATTGTTTAGTTTGCTGCCACGTCAGCTTTTTGTTTTTCTTTTTTGTAAATCAATCATTTTTTTCTCAATACTCCAAAATGAGTCTGCATATTGGATTCGTTTAGCACAGTTACATTTACATGTCATGCATAAACGTGTCATAAGTATCAATTCAGTGTGATTCCAAATTAAAGGTATTTTCTCACAATTTTGTGTCTCGAACTAGTCTCTAACAGGCCCAGCCCAGTGAGATATTACTCTCAGCACAGTGGTCCAGACCTGAACATAAATGTTGTTGTTTATGAGGTAAAGAAGGAAAGGTCGATTTTAAAACAGTCTTTTCCACCATATTTAGATGTCTCTGTCTTTGGTTCTAAACTCTTATCAATTCTTTTGACTACAGGGATGTTTATTTTGTGTAAATGTTCATGGTCATCACATATCAAACTGATCTGATTGACCACAATCTTGTGGTCAGTCAGCTCCTCAGCTTTGACAGAGCTCAAAGCACAAATAACAATTTTTCATTGCTTTTACACAGCCCAGATTTTTCTAATTACTCCAGGTAAACTAAATAAGCAAGGCTCCATTTGTCTTCAAGCTTTTGTTGTTTTCAGCTGCCGTTCAGGTGCTCTGTGCGTATACGTTTATTAAAAAAAAAAAAAAAATACATTGTGAGACTTCCCTTTCGCCAACAGCTCTAGTTTGGTCAATTAAATTGACCAAATCATCGCTGTAGTTGCTACACTAATTCCTCTCCTCTAACCTTTTTTACCCCAGTTCCTCTAATCTGCTTCTGCTGCACAAGGGGTTGAAAAGGCTTTTTAGGGCTTGAGGGAGGAGGTGAAAGGGTGAAGAGCGGGGTGGATCCGCGGTGCATTGTGGCTGCACATTAATTGAACGGGCTTGGTTTCTGAATCCCTAATTAGGGACAATGGCTGTGACATGGGCAGCGGAGAAGCAGAGAGCTCTTCTGGGAGGTAAGTGGGAAGTTGAAGGACAGCCACGGGAAAAAGCACCTCACGCTCTTATGCAGCATCCTCCACAAGCTTTAAGAGACTATTGTGTGAGCGTACAAGCACACACACAAGCACACATATATATGAATGGAGGAGAGGAGCGCTCAAGTAGGGGGGGAGGCAAGATGGCGCTTCAGGAGCCTCTTCTCTGTTTTTTCTTCTAGCTCAATGACTGATGTCACTGAAAGACTGAAAAGTATTAGTGCATTATTTGGAAATAAATAAAAAATAGAACACTGTGAAGGGAAGAAAAATAAAAACCTTTGGCGGCTGGACAGAACATGAGCCTTTTTTTTTTCAGAGTCAAGTAGTTGGTTTTGAACCATATTTTAGTTTAACTAGTTCAACTACCACTAGTTGTCTGAATGATGGAAACACTCTACAGAGTGTGGAAAGAGGGTGGAAGCTAGTTTGGTTGTTGTTTTTTAAATGCTTACTGGACATTTTCAGTCAACTTAAGGCAGAGAAGAATATTTAATTTAATTTAGATTTACACGTGAAGCACAGGTGTCTTTAGCAGTCAATGGTGACACCATGGACGGGTTACATGTCCGACTGCCAGGTAATCGAACATGTCTGGTTTTAGACTGTGGGAAGAAACTGGAGAAAACCTTCACATAAAACATACAGACTCCACAAAAAAGCCGAGTTTTGATCCCAGGACTTTCTAGCTGTGAGGCAGCAGTGAAGACTGACTATTTATCATGCAGCCCTCATGAAACAGACGGGTCTGTAGTTAAGTAGTCTTTACAAGAGGACTGATAAGATTAGGAAGCAAAGGTGGAACTAATCAAACAACCATAAGTAAGGTAAAATGAGACAGGATGGAAACTGAAACATGTTTAACCAAGAATCCGCAAAACTCAATTGAAAACAAATCTTACCATCTTGTTCTTTGTTCAGTTATTATTGTCAATGAACCCCAGTGTTGATCGGACCTCAGAATATGTCTCACACGGGTTTTGGGAACTACTGTTCTGAAATTTAGCCTTCAGGTTTTAGGATGTCACTCTTATTCTTTATGTTCTGGATTCTGCATCTGCTTCCTCAATTCTGCATTTGGGTCCTTCAACAACATCTCATCACTAATCATGGCACCTGTTGACCTAAAGGTGAAATGTAAGTTGAGTTTCTTGGAAACATGTTGGCGTTTTTATGAGGGGGAGCCAGTCCCCAAAGTGGTCATCAGAGATGGGGCATTTTAAAGGTACTTCTGTGCTGTCTTCCCTTTTGACACTAAAGCCTAAGACCTGAACTATATTATTATTTTGACAATAACACGGTTCAGAGCCATCCGAGTCTCATCTTTGTTGAGTTATCTCTCAATATCCTTAATTATCTAACAGATGCGACGCAAGAGAAATAAATCTGCACACAAGGATTAGTGACTTCAGAGAGCTCTGTGGCAGAGCAACAACTATGAAGATTTTAATTCCTAAACCTCCACAGCTGACGGAGACTTTTCTTCTGGAAGTGTAGACAACAAATTTAAAAGACAAATGTGCAGTTCAGACCTTTTGTGCGCTTCTAAGGTAGAAGATGAAGAAACAATTTACCTCTTTCGTACTAAATTCAAATCACTGATTAAACTGTTCACCGTTGAGTTACGTTGTGGATAAAGTGAGTTTTTGCAAGGTAAGCTTGCCTAAATAAAAAAAAAAAATGCTGCCCGGTTCAGTGGATTTCAGGAACTTTTATGAGAAAACCTTTGAAATTCTGCTAGCCTTTTCAATGTTGGTTGAAGTCCAGACTGCTGCCTTTGTGATCAATAAATAACTTTTGTGCTAAAAATGAAGATTACACTGCTGTCAGCCAATAAACATGTGCTACTGTGCTTTTTTATATTTTGTCAACATTAAAAAAATTACCCTAAATGACAAAGATTATGAGCGTACTTAATTTTTATGGCACTAATGAGACATGTCATGTTTCTGTCAGGGTTTCAGGGATTTTCTCTGGTTTTATCCATCTACCCATCCATCCATATTCTTGACCTGCTTGTGCCTGTTTCGGGTTGTAGTGAGCTGGTGCCTATCTCAGGCGGTTACAGAGCGAGAGGTCTTTGATGGACATGTTGCCGGTTCATCACGGGGTCACACAGAGACAAATGAGACACCCAGGGATAATTTTGAGTCACCAATTCACCAAAAAAAGCATGTTTTTGGACTGTGGGAAGAAACCACACACACAAACCTTCTTGCTGTGAAACAACAAACTTCTATTCAGTGAAAACCATCTTTTTTAATCATGAGTCTCGAGCAGAAAAAGACTCAGTCAGGTGATGAATCTGCAGGAGATGAATCTGAGTCAAAGTGAAGTTTTGATTAAAGTGTGGGGTTCTCAGACAGCACCACCCTCTGCGTGCTGAAATGAACGGACGGGAAACATTTTGACACCGCCGTAGACTTGTTTGCGACTTCCTGCTGCCGGCTTACGTGCGTTTAGCCCGGTTGATCGATACTATCTCCAGCGCGGTCTGCTGTCCTCCGGGTGGGCTTAATAAAGTTGAACAACATCAGCTGCAGGGGAGGATCTGGGTTTTGCATGAACAGGTATGCGTCCTACAGAGAGACACAGCTGGATGCTCAAGGCCACCGGTGTCAGACAGCCAATCAGGCAGACAGCTCACCAAACAGTTCTCCCCCCCACGCCTCCTTGCTCTCGCTCTTACAGGTCTCATTATGAGCAGGAGAAAGCTAGTAGATACACCTCCACACCACCCCCACCTCACGCTGCATCACGGCCGTGGAGATGGAAAGACGTGAACGTGGATTAGTTTCTATGCCAACAGCGCGAGGACGCACTTACACAGCCAGCCAGTCAGCCTGGGTCCCTGCAAGACACTTGTTTTTGTCCCTCTTGTTTTCGTCTCCTTGTCTGCCCTCCCCTTCCCTCCTCTCGTGTGCTCGCTCTCTCTCTCTCTATCGGCAGGGGAGATAAGGCTGGGCCCTGTGCTCGGTATTAAACCTTATCTCTCCAGCTGGGGCTAAGGCCTGCTGGATTTGGCGACACGAGTGCACCGGTTCAACTCAAACATCCCAGTTTTAATGGCCACCCATTAGCATTGCTCGTCAGCAGCAGGGGGACAAAGACAGGAACAGGGCTGTGCAGTGTCCTCCGCGTGCTGCTCCTATAATATATATTATTTCACTCGGAACTTTGGTAGGGAACATCTCACGCTTTTGTTTTACCCCCATAGCCTTTCCACTGGAGCTACATCGGCGTCTCCTTTGTGTGATATTTCCTCCTGATGCTGCTGTCCTTTTCTCTCTGTAAGGGTTGAGGGTGGGTGGGTGGAAGGAAGAGAAAAAAGAGGAGCGACAGACAGGAAAAGCAAGAGAGAGAGAGAGAGAGAGAGAGCTGGAGGAGAAAGCAGGAGAAGGAGACAGAGGAGGGGAGAAAAGGTGCGCACACACACACACACACACACTCAGGCAGGGAAACAGGCAGGAGGAGGGGGTTAAGGTGAAAACAATAACACGGGAAGCGGGGATCGTGCGTCTGTGTGCGCCTCCCTGGAAGTGTCAGGCGCTCTGTTCATTGACAGTGTCGTGCACCCGCCGCCCCGAGAGCGCCGGCAGCCTCACAAAGACAGACAGCTCGAATTAATCCCACGGGGGGAGTGCGTGACAGTTTGGCAGAGCGGAGAATTGAAAGGGAGGAGGATGCAGAGAATGGGGAAGGCGCGAGCATTTGTCAAATCATAATTAAATGATGAATCACTATTCTGTTATTAACGATATGCCCACCCGAACCTCCCTTGTTACAAAAAAAAAAAAAGAAAAAAGAAAAAGGGAAATGGTGAAGAAATGAAGGACCACCAGCATTGTGGCCGCTGAAAAATAGAAGATTTATAGCCCGCTCTGCTTATTCTGCAGGTCTGTGGCTGCATGTGAGTGCTAGTTTGTCACATATGGTAAATTTAATTTGTAATAATCACTTGTACTTGACAACATATAATCATGCAAAATGTTTAAGAAAAAAAACATTCACAGATTATAAATGTAGAGACCGCTAGTAACATTCCGGTCTTTTCCAGAACATTTTTAAACCTATACTTTGACTAACTTTTATGATGAAAAAGTAAACCTCTTGCTCAAAAGATCCAATTATTGGGTACTTTTTACACAGATGTGACAAATGATTGAAAAAATTTAGATTTTTGCTTTTCTCAAAAATTTTACAATATGATTTTCTACCATGACATCTTACTAACCAACTTAAAAAGACCAATTGAACCATTTTAAAAACAAATTTTCCAACTCAATCAAATTCAGTTATTGTTTTCTGTCTAAAAGATCATTTTTATGATTGTCTAAATATTGCCCTTGCATATTCTAATTATCCTTGAGATACTTCAAGAGTTGAACACAAGGATTTGAAGTTTAAGTTACCGCTGAGTCCAACTTCAGCACCGTTTCAAAAATACTTCATTTGTCTTCAGGTTTGTGGGTAAATCGTCAAAATTCAGTCAAAGAGAAATTGAGCTAAAACAGTGCAACCAATTTAAAGAAAAGATGCAGCTCAATATGTTGTGGTCAACTACTTTTGTGTAAGTTTTATGTCTCTAATGCAAAACTCCCGGTATGATTTTGATAAAAACATCTCTGTCTAAAAGGGACACAGAAAGAAAACAAAACAAAAATTGCTGAAATACCCAAAACACAGCAGTAGAGGGTTATAGCACTGACACTACTTAATGGCCAAAAGATTGTATCTTTTTCTTTTTTTGGTATCATTTACCATTTCCTTTTAACATTTGAACATTTTCAGCACAAGACTGAAGATAATTGGCGACAGAATTGGAACAAAACCAGTCTGGCGTTAAAAAGAGGTAAATATGGCTCCTTTGTTTTTGTGGTTTCTAGCACACAAAGCAATACTGAGCATACACAAAGTAGGCTGCTACTTCACTGTTCCTCAAAATCTCCATTTGTCAAGTTTACACAGCTACAGCGCACTCCGTACTTACAGAGTATGTAGCTGGTGTTTACCTGATGTGTACGTGGTACTTACAGGGAAGGAAGTGCCCGTCATGCTTGGCTTTGCTTCTACTTTAATAGTGAAATACTTTAGGGTTTCCAATCTAGTTGCCTCCAAAAAAACTTCTATGTTTACATGCACAGCAAAAACAACTTGTGACAGTCTTGAAATCATGAAAAAGCACCAACTTGAGAGTTTGGGCAAATGAGCATAAAATCTTTATTTTTACGGTATTTAGAACGACGTCTAAAAGCAATGGGTTTTTTTGTGAAATGTGTGGTTGGTTTCCAAGGTGTTTTGTTGAAATAGGAGGATAAGATAGCAAGGAAGAGTCAGTTTTTCTAACGTTACTCACCTGTTTTTAAAACCAAATCTTTACTCATGTACCTTGTTTTTTTAGTTTATAGCAAATGAAAATACAGGTTGGGACAAGCACACCGTTGTTTTTCTTGAGAAATTTCCAATAAGTTTGATGTGTCACATGACCCTCTTCCCATTGAAAAAACAAAAGTTGGATCCAAAATGGACAACTTCAAAATGGCCGCCACGGTCACCACCCATCTTGAAATGTTTCCCCCTCCCATATACTAAAGTGCCACAAACAGGAAGTTAATATCACCAACCATTCCCATTATATTAAAGGTGTATACACATAAATAGCCCCACCCTGTATGTGTCCAGGGTTTTGTGTTTGAGCTGTTTTTAATGAATTTTTACCACCAAATGGGTTCTGCTCTGAACAGCCATTAGCTTGATTCTTCTGTAAAAAGCTTCTGCTTGATTCTTCAAACTGAGATTGCTTTGAGAAGCAAGAAGGTAAGATACTGACCGGTCATAAGTACTCCATGCAACTACACTTAAAAGAAAAAAAGGATTTCTTTGAAATGTGATGTAAAATTATTTTAGTTTTTTACTAATAGTAGTGAGAATACAGTGAATGTGTTTTTTTGTATCGGACAGAATAACTCTATAGATGATTAAATCCTTTTATTCCCTCTGTTGTTTGTTGTAAGACGGAGTTTACTCATAAAGATTTCTAAAACACGTGTGTCTATGGCTACATGTTGGTGTAGGGGTTACCGTTGTCGCCTCACTGGTTCGAATCCCAGCTCCGTCCTCCTGAAGGACAAAGGGAAACACACGAATAAATCCCAGAAACAGCGATGTCAAACTCTGTACTTCAGATCAGGGTGGAGCCTTTGACTTGTCTGATCGCTCATTGAACTTGTCTGCAGCAGTTGTATTCTCCTGATACCACAAGCCACTAAAGAACGATTTCCGATGTTCGTTTGCCCGGCAGTCAATAGCAGAGGGGAGGGAGGGGGACACTTGCTACAACAAGCCACTAAACCACTTTAGATGAGCAGGTAACAGGAAAGTTGTTTAAGCTTGGTGCTTCACGTTTCTTTGTACCGACTATCCAGCTGTAAATCGTAGCATCCTCAAATTTTGTACTTACTTGCATGCAAGTGGCAGTTTGGAAGTTGTACTCGCATCCCTCTTGCATTTATCTGCTTTGCGACATCTGTGGAGGAACAAATTGGTTAAACTTTGCAGGGGAAATCACATCAAAGAGGATGCTATATGTTTACTCTTTTAAACAAGTTTCCTAAAGCTATAGGTTGACACATAAACAGTTCTGAGTGTCTCTACATGAAGACCTGTGCTGCTGAAGTTGTACGTATTAGAAACCTGCTCGCTGGCCGTGTTCGTGTGGGTTTGTGAACCTCCTGTTGAAACGAACATGCATCTTCTCTAGATTTCAGAAGGAACTTAGCAGGTTAGTTGTCGGATTTAACCACAAACGTAACTCTTTTTCGAATCATCTGAAACGTTGCAGCACGGTCGTGCATACTGAACGGTTTCTGCAGCGAGCCTCTTCACTTGTCATTAATGCTCAAACATAAGTGGACATTTGGCAGAGGGGGGCATTGTAAAAAAAAAAAAAAAAGTCTTTTTCATCCCTTGCCATATAAACTGCCTATTTGCTGCAGCGTTAGGAGCGGGAGATGAAATCCTGGATGCTTGGGAGGGAAGTCAAGTAATTAAAGAACCATTAGCGGCACCTCTCTGAAAAAGCCATTAATCAAGAAGCAGCCGAGCTGCTCACAATAGCAAGCACAGTGTTCACAAAGGAGAATGAGCGACGGATGATTAAATGAAAGATATCTTTATTTGTAAAGCATCTCTAGGCTGTGCTGGTCTATAAGTACAGGCTTGATTTACACAATAAAAGACATTTAAAAGCAGAGTTACACGGCCTTATATTTGGACAAATTAAGTTTAACTTTCTAGAACCACGTGTTTATATTCATGATGTATTTAAATATAAGATCTGCTCACACAAAAAAATTAGTTGAGGAAATTTATTTTAAAGGGCAAATACCAAAAATCTGTATTTATTCCCAAACCTTAATTTATGGTAATTTGTCACTTTTTTTGTTTTGTTTTTTAAATCAAAGTTAATAAAAACACTGGCAAATCCCTTCAAGGATCACACCGCTGCACTTTATCTATATGTGTCTCAAACACTACCTTTAAACATGAATCAGTAAAACACAGTGGATTACTTATTTTGTATAAACTTTACTGATGAGTTGTTAAAAGAAATCTGTTTCTTTAATCAACTTTAAATTGTCCTGGATTCAAATATTCTTTTCAACATTTAACTGTGTAATTTCATTAGCCTTCATTAAGTGAGCATTTTAGTAGCCTGCAACAGATTTCCATCTAAATATACCGGCTTTTATGCTTGTTTAGTTTGAATTTTTTAGTTTTAAAGAGTTATTTTGAAGTATAAAAGAAACCCAGTGTCTCAAAACACAATAATCCTGTCATGGAGAATGAGAGCTGATGGTCGAGCAAAACTTACCATCTTCAGAATAAGGACAAATCCCATTTTTTTTTCTCTCAAACAAATAAAGGTGATAGTTCAGACTGTCTGAAGTGTATTTTTTTGTAGAAAGGTCATGAACAAATAATATCTTACTTGTTGTAGATCTTTTTTTTCTTTCTGTTCCACTGGTTAGTTGCCTAGCAGGTAGAGTTGGAGAGGGTAATTTTCCACGCTGGGTGGGGCAGCTGCTGCTCAGCTGTTACTCATGGAGCTGATTACCACCTGGGCTTTAAGCTCAAGGCTGAGGCAACACTTCTCTGTTGGCCTTTTTGTCCACCTGTGGTGAGCATTCCAGCCAAATGTTGTACTTTGAAGCTTAGAGCCCGATAAAGTTTAAGTAAAGTAGTTTACCGACTCTTACCTGTACCTGTCTGTAGTGATGGTAGAAATGACGACGTCTGATGGCCAGATAAACTCAATAAGTTTGTCACAAACAGCAAAGCACGGTGGTCACACTGAGCTATAAAGTTATTTTTGATTTCCCATCACATCACTAAAATAAACTTTACTTTAAGTATAGAAAATAATATAAAGCAAAAATAATTTATTAGGGTTGGCCTGTATTTGTAGGAGGTGCTTTTATATATTAAGGTGTTTTTATTCAGAAAAACAACTTGTTCAACTAAATTAGGTCTTAGACGCTTTTTACCCCCTTCCACATCATGATCGATCCAAAACCACGCTCGGTACAAAACGCTCCGGTTATTGAGGCGAGACTTTTCAAATACACTGCAGGTTAGAAGAAGTCTGAAATACATCTTTAGTGTCAGGAGGAGAGGATAAGAAATTATTCCCATAGAAAGTACATTAGTATTTTCATTTTGTGGAGCTGCAACATTTAAAAAAAATTATATTTATTTATAAACAAGATAACAAGGTCGTTGCATTTTAGTTTAAGTTTCACTAAATTTTGATCCACTGTTTCTTGACGTTTGGGAACAGTTGGTGACATAATGGGACGTGGACGTAAACCACCTCATCTTGTAGAAATACACTTTTAATTCTGTCCACACTGATAAGCTAACAGCTAGTCCTAGCAACGCCAAGACCAAAGTGGATTGCTTCTACCTTTATGGAAACCTTATTTGCTAAACCTTTGCAATGTCAATTCCTTACAGATTCTGTGGTTAGTTGCAAGTGTAAATAGCAGAAGCAGCAGCTAGCTGAAGAAATGTTTGATATTAACGTAACAACTGTGACAGCATATTTATGTGATGCAAAACTGACAATAATATAAAAGTTAATAAAATGTTGGCAGGAACCACTAAGTTATGACAGCAGCTATCTGTTTTCGTTTTGGCTAACTAGCTGTTAGTTTGGTCAAAATAAAACTATTTCTCTAAACTCAAGGTTGTTTAAGTCACTATATATAACAGGTAAGATATTGATTGTTCACAACCTGTCTACAGAATCCCACTTTAAAATATTAAAACTATCCATTTAAAACTATAGCAGTATGAACAAACATTGTTCATGTATTGTTGATTTTTGTTTTTTTTTACATCGTTCTTCTTTTGCATCAATTATTTATTGGTTGCTTCATTTTCTAAACCGCAGAATGTTTTTGTTACTAATTTTATAGCTGCAGTTAAATTATTTAGTGACAAAAATGTTCTGTCTGCTACAGGTAAGATTATGACGACATATATTAGTATGTTTTCAGAAAACAACAAATATAAATCTCTGAAATACTGATATTTAAGTTAAAATGTGAACATTTTTATTGTAAAAATCCAAAACATTTAAACAATGAACTAGCTTCAGTAGTTAAAAGAACAACCCATTTTTTTCATGCCATGACACACCTGTAGAAGTGCAGACAAATACAGAATGTCAATACAAATATTATTGATTGCATTACTCAGCCATATTGTATAAATACTGTCAAAAATATGGCAGCTGCACATTAATTAGAAGCATTGACAAAACGTCAGGGAATCTGCTTGTTCAGCAGGCCACACATTATAAGGAAAAGGTTAAGTGCTGGCCGACATTTGATTTTCTTCCTTCCCCTCTCTCTTTTTCTCCACACCTCCGCTGTCTTATTTATTTTTCTTATCTCTTTGGTACTCCTCAACATTTATCCTCTGTATTTTACCTGCCTCTGTCTTTTTTTTTTTGACTTGAATCATAGTTCCTCATAGAAGATTTAACCAGCAGCAACACTGCACTGCTCAGAAAAGTTTGTTTCCCATCGGTTCTTTACCATCTCACGGAAATGTGTATACACACACACACACACACACACACACACGCACACACACAGAAACAGCCCTCACTGCCATTTACCAGCATCCTCTTCAGCAACACGCTTGCAAGATGGATGTCCTCTCATGTGCATTTATCCGCCAGCGCTGCGGTGCTTTATTATCTAATTTTGACAGCCTGGTAACGCCCATTGAGCTGCTGTACTGCTGCCGATGGCTCCCCCAGAGACAGTCAGGGTGAGGCCTCTGCTGAACCCAATCACGAAGTGCTAAACACGGTGCACAGCTCGAATGCTAATTTACTGTAACCAACACGCTGACAGAACTACTATAATTCCAGCCAAATCCCGGCCATTTTCATCCCCCGCTCCGTTAAAGACGTGCACGCTCATGCAGATACTTGGATTTTTATTTTTCTCTGGTCCATAAAATTTTGCATCTTCAATGCCGGCCAGGGTCTAAGGTTTAGTGGGCTGATAAAAATGGAGATTTTTGAGGATGACTGTCTGCACCCAAGGGAAAGGTGACAAGATTGAGATGTGCATGTCCCAGTCAGCTGTGATGAGGGATGGCTGTCTGTTCTACTCACTGAGGTCTGAGAGGATAAAACATTAAGCCGCCTTTGAATAACTGATGGTGAATTGATTAATGGTCTAGTTAGCGCCATCGTCATTCATCACACCAAGGAGAATAATTCTGACTCATTGAATTTACCGGTCACCACTGGGATTAGTTTACTCTCATGTTTTTTTTCCTCATCTTGTCTGAACTTAGTGGTTCGTTATGTTGTCAAATCTTTTCATGACAAAAGACTTAAAAGGTATTTAGGTTTAGCCGGGCTCTTATAAAAGTCAGGGTTACACACATGTTCAACCTTAGACCTCAGGATGCATCAGTGGTAAAACAATACATTTATGTGCAGCAATATTTCATCACGTTTGGTTCTGATTGTTTAAATTGGTGGTTGTCAAACAAAGGCTACGTTAAAGCAGCAGGCAAATGCGACCCGATTCCGAATTTTTTTGCCCCTCTGCGACACATATCGAATTTTCTCATGGCAACGTTAATGTGACATTTGTGATTTTTCTTTTCATGTCCGACCCAGATCTCGTCTGTATGTGGTACTGAATTGGAAGACTTTCAAAGTGGCCGCAGTGTGAACGTTCATGTCGCTTTTCGTCTTTTACGTCAGATGAAAGGACAGAGGTCCTTCACGTCAAAGTCCCACCACTCTTGTCTCCCACTCTGCATCCACACTCTGCACAGAGGCAGCAGCCACAGCTCTAAAAAAAAGGTCACTGTTAACATTTGGACTCTTTTTCTTCTCTGTCTTCTTTTATCGTTTACCATTTGGATGTACATTTGGCTCCGACTGGACGAAAACTTCAGAATCAATACACTCACAGCATCCATATTTACTTCTGTAAACACAGCATGCAGAGTGTGACGTCTTCTTCTGCTCATGAGGGTCATTTTGGGAACTGGAGACTGTTCACACTGGAGTCTGATGGAGGTCGCCTTGTAACTTCAGAAACATTTGACCCGAAGGCCACGGGAGGGTTAAAATGTAATGTGAATGACCACACACACAAAAAAAATCAGAATTGAGCATTAAAACCTGCAGTGTGAATGTAGCCTATGTGGTGCAAACCCTTAGGAGGGGTGTAAGACCACTCCTTCATTTCGGTCTTTAAAAAGCTGCAGGCAAAGCTAACGTTTAGGTATGCGAGCGTGGATCCACTTCCTACTTTTTAGCCGGTGCGTTACCTTCACATAAAGTGATGACAAGTTGGAAAGGGAAGAGTTTTGTTTTCCTCTCTCTTTTATGGAGAAAACACATTTGCTGACTGAAGGAGGTGTCACTAAATCAGGGACAAACTCTCGGAGCGACAATGGTCGAGGTGGGCGAACGCCTCTGAATCCGAGCGGGTCAGCCCGTATGAATTGGCTGAGAGACCGGCTGGAAAGATTTGCAAACACCGTTTACTCAGTCTGTGTGTAAAGGTGCTTCAAATCAAAGAAGACAGAGATGAGAGGCATTTTCTTGTTGGAATTCCAGTGAATGGTAAAAGATAAAAAAAAAACCCGTTTGTGTGAGGTGTTTGAAAACTGTCAGTATAAGGCTTAAAAAAATTAATTCATAACGAACATTTTTACATCAAGCCTTTTGATGATTATCACAAGCAGGAAAATCACTTTAAAAACAGTATCAGTAGAAAAATAAAATCACTATATTGTGATAAAATAACACCAGTCTTCACTAATGAAGGAATCCAATATTTCTGCCAAATACTTCACCTTTTGATTTCTTTGCCAAGAGTGAACAGTTTTTTTTTTTCCTGAATTACAATGAAAACAGACTCATTGCAGCTGTTGGGTTTAGTGGACAGTGAGGCAAACCCAACACGCAGACTCATGATGAGCTCCAGGAAAAAAACAAATTTATTTAAAATAAGAAAACCAAAAAAACAAAAGTTGACGTGGCAGCAAACCAAAACTAAATACAAAACCCAGACTATAGGGAAAAAACGAAAGGCAAGCCACGAGGATAACCAGACGGCGCACGAAAGCAACAACGGACCAGTGACAAGTGAGGGAAATGACCATGTTTTAAAGACTGAAGGTAATTAGAAGTAAGTGATTACTAACTTTGAGCAGGTGAAGATGGGCGTGGCAGGCAGACGAGAGATTGGCTGAGGACAAGTGAATGATGACAGGAACATAAGGGTTAGAAACTATACAAAGACAAAACTAAACATGAGGACAACCAAATGATAAAAGAAACAATAAACCCAAACTGAACA
This sequence comes from Kryptolebias marmoratus, assembly GCF_001649575.2. NCBI lineage: Eukaryota > Metazoa > Chordata > Actinopteri > Cyprinodontiformes > Rivulidae > Kryptolebias > Kryptolebias marmoratus. Next base: position 11,883,773 of record NC_051432.1, read on the forward strand.
CAGAAACACGAAAAAAACAATAAGCCTAAACACGAGTTCTTATAAATTATACTTCTTAAGTTTTTGTGTAGCAATTAAACTTTGTTTGATGGCTCTGAAAAGATGATTGCGTGTTTTATTTTATACTTCTGCTTTTGAATAATCCAAGGTTGATGTTGCAGTTTTTATTTATTTATTTTGAAGAAAAACAAAAAAGGAACAATGTAGGCACAAAATGTCACAAAACCTAGTTCGCTTTTATTGACTGACTCAAGAAAGTTTTAGGAAAAGGTTTTAAAGGAATTTGACAATCTTGAGCGTATTTGGTCTTTATTTGGTTTTAAATACCATTTAACACGACTTATTTTGTTTAAGGCTTGCTGAGTTGCCAAATTTTAAGAACCAGTGGTTTCAGCCATCCTTCATCTGCACCGTGCCAACATTAGGTAGAAAACACTCAGATGAACTGTCATCCCAAAGACTACCATTCAGTCCATGATGGAGTACGAAATCAGCTATTTCCTTCCAGCGGCAGAGCTCGTTGAGAACCTTCGCCGCGGCTTTGAATAGCACAGGGGAGGAGTTTTCCTCAAGGCTTTTACGACCCATGGTGCAGTATATTACGTTTCTCTGTGCGGAATTGGATTGTGTTTTTATCACAGCAAAATCAGCATTCATCTTTGAATCAAAAGACGATTTTCCCGCGTTGTCTTATTTTTCCTTATTTTCATTTATTCGAAATTGTCGGCAAGAGTAAAAGTAACCGAGTGCGTTAAACCCGAGACGCCTTTTGTTTTGCGTTTCTTGTTAAAACGAGCAGATGTCATCGCCCAGATAGATTTGTGTTTGTGTTACCCAAATCAAGAAGAAAACTTGGGGGGGCGTTAGCTCTCATGGGCTTGAGATTGTTGTTTTGCACTTTTCACCCACCCCAATAAGATAATCTTCAGGTTTTTTTTTTTTTTCCCAGGGTTTAGTCGTGTCGTCCAGCGCTTCAGCCCTTGAATTGATAATTTCATTCCAGTCCTCCCTCTAAGGCTCTCTGGCAATTCTGAATTCCCCCTCCTCCTGTTTCCAATCCCTACACGCCGGCCCTGCAGTTGGTCAAATTGCCTAAAGCCTGAGTGATTGTAATTTCTGAAGAGGTTGCTGAGTGGTGCTTTGAAGGAGGGATGAGGGAGGAGGGCAGTAATGGTAATGGCAGTAAGAAATAAGCAGGAGCCAGGAGGTGGGTAAGAGTTGGGAAAGGTGCGGCGCATGAATAACAGTAACAGGAGGGTGGTGTTAAGTGCTTCCACGGAGGAGTCGTGCTCCCCCTCACGCTGGTTGCAGCCTGGCTCTCGCCCGTCCGATCCCTTATGAAGCAATTAGCGTTTCACCTGGACGAGCTCATCAGAGAGCGACTCCAGTCCCGCTGCCGCAAAAAACTGCGCTCCGGCTGTGCCAACAGGACTGCAAAGTGCTCAAAGGAAGAGGGGACGGTGGCTGTCTTTGCAAGTGACGGCCAGACAAAACGTGGCGAATCAGATCGTTGTTAGTGGCTGCTCTTTCAACCTTGCTCTCCACATCAGAGAACTGTCTGTGTCAGAGCCAAGCCGGCTATTTGAAATGCTCACTCTGACTTTATTCAAAGAGTTGTGCCAGGATTACACGAGCGGAAATTATTAAATTATTACAACCCTCATCAAAAAAAGTTTTGACGAACCGCTTTTCATAATAAAAGCTTCTCGTGCAAAATAGCAGATTTCTTCGGTGTTTTCCAGTTTTGAAACTCTTTCAAGGCAGAAACACCATCAGAGAGGACAGTTTCCTTGCCGGATCATTACTCTGATCAGGAAACTGGCAGAGTTAAAAAAAAGGGTTTAGTAAGACGTAAACAACTGCCTGGTAGATGATTCTGGTATGAGCAGGCACACACAAACACACCTGACTCACCAGCAAACGTCTCAAAGAATTCCCACTCATAAACGTGGCTGCCAAGGTGGATAAAATGTGGGTGGTGGCGGACAACCAAATAAGGTGCATGACCTTGAATGCAGTTTTGCAAGTTGAGCACACGATTATCAAAACTTAATCGCTCAAATCACATTTGCATGGCCTTCCCATCACTTGGTTGTTAACATTCAGAAATCAGTTAGATTGTAATGGAAAATCCGAATATTTCGTTTCAATTTTGAGTCTTCAATTAGACTAATTGTTCCAGCCCAGTGATAAAAAGACACTAACATACCGACACACCCAAAAAGCCTAGCTGTGTTGAACGAAGATTAAAATAGTATGGAAAATAAAAATCATCTAAATTGTGTCCAAAGTGTGGAGAACATTTTCACTTCATTTGATGTTTTTCTTTTAAGAAGATCTAATAGAGTTTCATATATCTGAGCCTGGACAGCGGAACTTTTTTAGGAGTGATTCAAATGTTTTAAAGGGCTTAATTTGATTTATTTTAATTGGATGGGTCAATATTTCTTTGAACTATCTGTATTGTTAGATTTTTTTGAATTCTCACTATATGAGTTAGTTGTTTCAGTGGAAAACATTACCATAAATCTTGTTGAATGAGCCGTTTCTTTATTTATGCCAGTCTCGTTGAATGAACGATATATGCAGCAGGACAAGACTGAAAAGAGCAAAAGATGCATTAATTTGTTCAGTAAGTAATTTAAAATTAGTTCCACCAACCCAATTAGGCTGATAAATGGCAAAGAAGAAGAAGTAACTTGTGTGTTACTTAAAGAACATATTGTAAAAGCTTAATTTTGAAAGATAAGTTATACATATGCTGAGTTTCCTTTTAGAAAACTACTTTTTAACTGTAAAATTTACAACCAAAGCCTGTCAAACCAATATAAGTGATGAAAGTAAAATATTTTAACGAACCCAAACTCAATATGTTTTTGCTGGGCAAAGAATTTCAAGCAGGACTGGTCACGCTCACCTCAGGCTGCAGCCGTCGTCCTCAGGTCATGGAAGCAACCCAGCACAGAGATGATACTGCATTAGAGGTGTGCGGACCGATCTAAACATAGATATTATTGATACCAGCGTTGGTGTTGTATCGGATAAACACTAATGTGGTAAGATCTGTACCTTAGTTTGTTTATCTTCTTCTTTCAATACTTTGCTTCTGTTCCATTAAAAAGCCTGTGAATACGCTCTTTGTGTCTCTCCTCTCTGATCTGCAGGCACACTTACAGATCAGAGAGTGGTTAAAATTCATCTTGGGTCTTAAAACACACATAATGAGTTAATTAACATTGAAATATAAAAAAATCAGTCATGCTTTAGCTGTAAATACATATTTATTGAGATTTAACACATTAATGACAAAACACCTCTCCCCTATGTGAAAGTGCATAAGCTGCCCTGTAAGTTTAAATAAAGTACTGTGTCGAAACCACCAGGCCTGTTTTTACTTAGTATCGAAACAGATACCAAATTTTTTTAGCGTCACACGTCACAACACTGCGTCCTGACACGATCCAAGGAAGCGGTGCGTGGGTGGGGCTCGGGGCGTGGTGCAATCATCGGCGTACGTGGCGGAAACATCCTGCTGATGTAAAAAGCATAATGAGGGTGCAAGAGAGAGCGTCTTCGGGTTGCAAAAAAAAAAAAAAATCTCCCAAAGAAAAAAGCGATATGTGAAGAGAACTAAGAGTGTAGCGGCGTCATGACTGCCTTCACACAGAAGAAGGGTTTTCAAATTTGTTGCAGTCCAGCTGGGTTCTAACAGGTTGTGTAGGTCGTTTAGCATAACGGGGTCCTCGTCCAATGGGAAGAGGGCTTGAAGGGCTTAATACAGTTGTTGGGTAGGGACACAGAAGTAAAACCATTGCTGCCCAGGTAAGGTGGTATGCATTACATGCATGGTGCAAAAATCTGCAGGTCTTTCTGTTTGGTGACAGCTACTCTAACTCCACCGCGTGCATTTCAGCAGCTCCTCGAGTAAACTGGCTCTGCTGAAAATCCTCATGGTTAATGACAGTCATAGGAACTTTATACTCAACTTGGCAGAATCAATTAACAGTGGATTCTTCTCCTTTCCTTAAATAAGACCGGATGTGGGATTTTTTTAAAAAAAAGAAATTTTTTCTTCCCGTTGTCATTATTTTTTTTCTCCACTGACGGATAACAACTTTAAGAGCAAAGCAAGCCCCGTCTTTTTCCTGTTCCAGCATCGTGTCGATGCACAGAAATCTTCCAGGAGGAATGCGTGCACGGCCCTCACGTGTTTGTGTGTGTGCGCGCGTGCGTGTTTGGTGGCGTGTGCGGACTACAATTTGGGCTCACACATCGTCCTGTCAGGGGTCTGTGCAGCTAATCTTTATGCACTCTGTGACCTCCTCACTGCAAACCCCGCTAAATATATTATTCCCCTGGGCCTTTCATTGCTGCTTGGTGTCAGAAATCAATATGTATGAGGCGCGTAGATGGGAATTTCTAATAGATCTCTGCGGCCCCGCGCTGCTCTTCAATATCTGCCTTGGACTATTAGTGCCGGCTCAGTGGCGGTGAAATAACCGAGATAATCTTTTAAGGTACCTTTCTTAAGGTGGAACGGCAACTACCGCTTTGCATCTTCCTCTGGAGAGCCGAAGATGGATTTATTGTCTAGGGGGGTGTTTAGAAGGAGAGTCAGGCACGCTGTCTGAGATGTGGAAACGCCTGATTTGAGGAGCTTGCTGCTATTTTTTATTTTTTTTGATTGAGCTGAAAATCCACTGATGATTTTTTTTCGCATGTTTACAAAACAACAGATGATCCTCACACGTGGCCGCACAGCATTTCAGCACGAATAAATGCGTATTTTTTATTTTATTTTTCCATTTTCCCCTGTCTGAATGCTGATAATTTTTTATCAGGACGTGGGTGTGCAGGCGCATAAGGGTGTCTGGAGGGATGTGCCTCGGCGCTAATTGCCCATATTCCTAATGTGGGGATGATTTGCTGCAGCACTTAGCAGCAGCAACAGAGGAACCTGACTCTCCCTAACCGCCACCACCACCTTCACCCCCCTACCTCCCTCCCCCCCACTACACAGAGGAGGCGAAGAAGAGACATCCGGCATCAGCAGGCAGTTAGGGGATTGGTGGAGGGAAAGGGAAGGGGGGAGGTGGCGGTTGGCTCAGACAGCATGTGGTCTCCAGGGAGGAGGAGAGGCTGAAATTATTCTACGGTCACAGGCTTTTTCTCTCCCCCCCTCCACCATCCCGCCCTCCCTCCCTCTCCATCTCTCAGCGAGGACCTCGGTGTATAATCCTTGGCGCTCGCCTGGCTCGTATATCTGCCGTCCCCGAGACAAAGGTTGTATCTCTTTCCTCCAGGACCAGCAGCCGCTGACTTAGGACCACAACCCTGCTCCATTATCAGCACATCATCAGCACCTGTGGCGAAGCATTAATTACGCCGACCAGGCGAAATCTCGCAAGTATCAGGTGGTGAGAGATCCTAATAGGGGAAAAAAAAGCCCAGCTGAAATTGTCTTGATGCACCCATTCACGTAAATGTGGCTTTTTGTATTCCTCTGATGATGTGTTTGCATTGAGATGCATGAAATTCACAAAATGGGGTTTCATTCCCTTCTACCTTACAGGTGAACACCCCCCCCCCAACCTGGCTGTGAGCACCCTCTGAATGAGAATAATTATGACTCCAGTTGATGTCATTACCTAATCTGCAGCCTCTTGAAACCAGTTGTAAGGCTTGGAAACATCCAGAGATATTTCAATGCACTGTGGTTCTGTTGCTTGTATGATTTGGATGTTTGTGGAGGTTTGGATTTGATGAAACTTTACTCTAATGTCCCGATGTGGGTAGAGGTGGGAAAGCCAAATATGCAAAAACGTTAAAACGTGCACTTCTTGAAGGACAACATATTGGCGTTGCCTTGCAGGCCAAAGTTTTAAACAAAGATCTAATGTGATCCACTCAGAGCATGTGTTGGCGATGACTCTCAGCTATCACCTTGCCCAATTTTGGCACCATACCTGTAAAGTTGACTGAGGTATTACCATTTTTGTGTTCGCTAAGGTCATTTAGATGTGGTGGCCATCTTGAAATAGGTTGTCTCCACGAGTTAATCAGTTGTAGATGTACATCTATTGATTACTTTCTGAGAGTTTCACGAAAATCCACGCAGTGGTTCTTGAGCTCTTTTGCTAACAGACAGATAGGGTTGACTCCACCTGTTAATGCCAAAGTTTTAAACAAACATCTGGCACAATCAGTTTGCCTTCAATATATGTGTCGGAGATGACTCTCAGCTACCACCACAACACGTTTCAGCTTAATATCTGCAAAACTGACTGAGTTAGAGCCATTTATGTTCATGCGAAGGTCAATTAACTGTAGCAGCCATCTTGAATCGGGTTGAGTCCAAAAGGTAATCAGTTGTAGATGTTCATCCAGTGATTACTTTCTGAGAATTTCATGAAAACCCATTCAGTGGTTCTGGAGATATTTTGCTAACAGACAAACAAGCGAACACAATGTAGCACAGACAAAGGCAATTACAGCATCAATACTAAAAAAAAAAAAAAGATTTAAATGTAAATCTCCTCCTGCTTAGGGGATTCTCGGATGGGTCACGTCTAAGTTTGGGTCTAGCCAGACACGCAGTGTGGTCATGATATCTCCCGCCCGTATGCAGACACACTCGAACGCCCCCCCCTCCCTCACGCCGCCTGCCTCGATAATTACCTCCCTCAGGTACTGCTACACAGGGACACGCTGCGCACACGCTACCACCGGGGGCACAGCGCCAGGGAGAGCAGACGGCAGCCGTTCAGGGGGCAGTGAGGGAATAAAAGAGCGGGTGGAGGTGGAGGAGTGATGCTGATGACGCTGGAGTGTGTGTGTGTGTGTGTGTAGGAAAATATCAGGGGGAAATGGCTCCTATAAGACAGGCGTCACGGCAGGCGTGCGTTCTAATTACGCAAGGTCTCCCACAGCCATTAGGAGCTGTCAGGAACACGAGGGGACGCAACCAGCCGGTGAAGAACAAGAGTTCAACGCAATCCACCGCAGACTTTTACTGTGCGAGCAGCGTTAAGCCCCTGCGTTTGGCTTAAGCTTTGACTCTTTGATTCTTTTCCTTTTTTCTTTTCCTTTTAGTTTATTTCAGCACTCCGAGCTTAAGCAGAGTCCCAATAAATAAAAGGATGTTTGTCGAGAGCAGTGCTCCTGCCAGGCAATGACATTCTGATGTATTCAAATTTTCCAAACTATAAAAAAAATAGAGCCGTGACAGAAGCAGTAGGACAGGTCAAACAGCCATTAGCCTAACCTGGATGAAGATTTCTGCACTTTTCTCCACACTCTGTGCTCCATGACGGAGACGGTACTAACTACTAATATCTATCAGAGAGAACTTCAGAAATTTCCACCCCATTTCTATAATATTTCTAGAAAACAGCTTGTCTGTAAAAGATTTTGTGCCTAAAAACTCATCTTTGTTTTGTTTATTCAGGTTCTCTTCCTGACAGAATATTCTTCACAATAAGCAGCAGAGATTCGAGTCTAATCCTACAAAAAGCAGATGTATTACAGGACATATTATTATTTTATATATATATATATGTGTATTTTCTTTCTAAATTTAAGTTTAAACCGCAACTTCTGCAAAATGTATTTGTGTGGCATTTTGAGCTATTTATATAAAACTAGCGGTGTACCTTCAACAAGGCCAGTCTGATGTGGTGCTGAGGTGAGTGTCCGTGTCATGTCTGTCCGTGTTCGGTCTCCATGCGACTGTAGCTGACTTTATGAGGCCTGTCAGCCACCCCCCCCCCTCCCCCACTGATGTCCTGTCAGAGCTGGGATGGGGAGACATTTTTAAATGTGGCAACCTGCCAAGTGATTTTTATTTATTTTTTTAGGTCTGCTCCGACTGGACTGAGCTGGACCTCTGCACCTGTGTCCCTGTCTTATTTAATTCACAATTCACACACACACACACACACAAGAACACACACAACCACCCACCCATCAACCCACACACACACACACACACACACACAAAAGCCATGAGATTGGGGGTTTGCACTCAGGACAGTGAACAAAAGCACTACAGTGCATGTGGAAATAATAAAAGGCAACCTTGAATTTTGTGAGGGGTGTTGAGAGAATATTGGGTGCCAGGGTCTCTTTTATGATCTATCCGGTCCCTGAATACCCAAAGCAATAGCTGGGTCCACATTTTAGGCACAAAGTTGAGGCTGTTCCCAGTTCGTGATGGACTCTGCCTGAGCTGCTCCTAGTCTCTGATCCTGTTTGTGGTGTTTTTGGACAGTTTGTCAGACACGGTCATGGAGAGATTCCAAGCAATCTGCTGGCTTCTTTAGATAGATAGTTCTTTACTAATTGACACTTTATAATGAATACATGTGAGTGTTTGTGTACTGCGCCCTGAGATGACTTGTTGCGAACTGGCACCACATAAATAAACTGAACCGAACTGAATTTGAGAAGAGGGTGTCCGGTTTGGGAACCTCGGAGGTGTCAGAATCGTCTTTGCAGATGGTTCTGTTCAGGCCACGACCTTCAGCGTTCACTGGGACAAGTCAGCAGGTGAGCGTGAAGCGGCTGGGATGAGAGTCGACTCTTCTCAACCAGATATGGTAGAGTGTTCCCTCTCAGGGGTGGCGGTGAGTCTTTGGAAGAGTTTGAGTATCTGGGACTCTTGTTCACGAGTGATGGTGGGATGAAGCGGGAGATGGATCGACGGATTGGAGACTTGTCTGAGGTAATGAGGGTGTTGCCTCAGTCTCTCCTGGTGAACGGGAGCTGAGGCGGAAGACAAAGCTACAGATTTATTGGCGCACTGTTGCAATCGTCACCTATGGTCATGAGGCATAGATTATGATTGAAAGAGATCCTGGATTCAAGCGGCTGAAATGAGCTTCTTTCGTTGAGTGGATGGGCTCGGCCTTAGGAGTTTTATCATCTGGGGGGGCTCAGAGTGGAGCTGCTGCTCCTCTGCATTGAATGGAGCCACCTTAAGTGATTCCTGTCTGTATCCCTATAAATGAAACAATCTTCAAGACTTAATAATAAATTTAAGCAAATAAAAGAGTAATTCCACTTGTTACTCAAATTATTTAAAATTAACTACTTATCTTTTTGTGCCATCATAATCAAGTCAAAATTTTATTTCATGATATATGACGCAGTTCCCAAAAACCTTAAAAATAACTCATTGTCTCTTCATTGACAGTATTACAAGACTCATGTTTTGCCTGAATTAGTAAATATCAACTTCCCATGATAATAAAAGTTTTTCCATTGCTGTTGTTTCTCAAGACGTCTGATCTCTGATTGGTTGCCTCCACTGGTCTGCATCTCTTAGAGCAGCAGCAGTATAGAAGGTTGCCTCTCCATACCCCTGCATTGACTTAGAAGGTTGGAACCACCTTTTTATACTTCAGTCGACTAAATAACAGGGACTTGTTCACTCAAAATGAATGATTGTGTACTTGGCTCACTAACATAGCAAGTGAGCTAAGGCTGATTGCAAAATCTGCACGTCTTCTGGGGCTAGTGTTAATTTTATTATGATTTTAACTCTCTGAAGTCAAGCAGCAGAAGTTATGTGAGGATGTGCACAAATTACTGGCTCATTCTTGGTGTGGTTAACATGACAGAGTGGTCATTCTTTTGTAATGAGCTATTCATCAACAGATAGAAATTAGGATTACACCCACTCTGAACAGTTGGATGTCTTCAATCTATGTCTATCTGCGTCTACAAAGCTGAATATTTAGCCACTGCTTCTCAAACTGTGAACAGAAGAGCTGAAGAAGCCGAGCTCTGGGCTGAACACAAACAGCTCTCTGTGGATCTCCGGCATAATGCCGCAGCAGGTATCAGACATTTGCCCTACGTCACGCCGTCTTGTCTACCAGCCCACCGCAGCTGCTGTGGTGAGAGCCCACCATGGCTGTGTGCACACACACAATACCTGCGCGCGCGCACACACACACACATCCTTCTCTTTGCCTGTCCCTCGTGCCTTCCCCCTTTTTAAAGAGACACGCGGGTGGCTGCGCTTCACTTGACATGTGGGTCTGTATTCTCACCTTGGAGACGGAGGATGGGCATGGTTACAGGCTTTGATGGCTTAATTATTGCTGTGGAAACAGGAGTGGTTAGAGGGAGACGGAGCGAGGGTTGTGTGGGAGAGTTAGCAGCTCTGATCAGCTCACGGGGCTCTTTAGTGCGAGGCTGGAATGGCACTGAGGTCCCAAAAGGCGTCTTAAATTCATGCTTCAGTCAAAGGAATTTTTTTTTTTTTTTTCCATCACCGGATAATAACAGCTGAGCAATTTAATTGATTTCTTTCCAACTCTCCAGTCAATTGAAAATACAAATAATTGTTTTTCACACAGAGACTTCAACACAGAACCTTTAAAACTTTCTAACTTCCCGCAGTGCAACAGATTTTCTATTATTCTGTTTTAGAAATTTGGTTATAAATGTTGCACCAGCAGACCTGAGACACTGGTAAGTTTGAAAAGATGGCAACAGTGTCAATTATTGTCAATTTTTTTTTATTATTAGTTTGAATAATAGCAGAATCAAGATTAAATAGGACACACATAACCAGGTTAATCAGGTTAAAAAGGACTTGGCCCAGTCACAATGAGGAAACAGCCATCATGTAACAGTTCAATCAGATTGTTTTTTTCTCATGGTGAAATAAATGTGTTTTATAAACATGTGTGGTAACCTTTTGGCAGTACTTCTAACAAGAGGGGAAAAAGGCAGTTTGGAAAGTGACCGCATCTTCTCCGTCAGGCCCACCTTCACGCTGGACGACGACTCCGCTACGTCGTAAGAGATCAGCTGGGATGTGGACGGTCTTTGCAGGATCTTAGCAAAGTCTTCAGACACGAATTAAGAACACAATGGAGTAGCTGGGTCAACAAGGATTTCAAGTATGACTGGGCACAAAACCTCTTGCCTAGCCTACAATTGTGATCATGACAAGGTCATGGAACCAATGCTTTTGCAATACCTGTTGCGAAAGCATGGTGCTAGCATGGCTTGAACTTAGCATATAGCTGCATCATGATGAGCTCCATCATCAGGACATAGAGAGCATAGAGTGGGCATAGGGGAGCATCCTGGGGTGTGAAAAAATAGCAGAAAAAAAACTATTTAGTAAGTACTTATAGTGTAGAAACATCATGATTGCCTTCACGCTGAAGGAGGTTTTCTAAATTTGCTGGGATGCATTCATGACCCAGTATGTTGTGGAGGGTGTATGAAGGTCATCATCCTATATGAAGAGGTCTTAGTTTGTCTAATTTTATTAACAGCTGTGAGGTTGTTTAGAAATGTAGCTTCACCTCAAATCTTTTTCAATCTGGTGTTGAGGTGGCGAAGAGTACCAATGCTTTAATGACTGTAGGAGAATATAAAATGCTGAGATTTCGGTTTCTTTTAAAGAACAGCAATAAGGTTAACATCGGGCCAAAGCCACACTTCGGTGAAAAATTTGCAAAACAAACATCTGCCTTTACACTTCTCTCAAGCAAACAGCTAAATCAGATTTTGGTGAGAATAACAAAGATTTTTACAAACTCTTTCTCGAGTAGAAATTTAAAAAAACTTACATTTTGGTGTGTCATTTACACCTTGAAAAAAATTGGCAAAATAATGGCCTCATCGAGACTGCGCATGTCCTATTTTTGGTTTGTGAACTACAATAATTGGATCTTTTTTTTTTTTTTCTGCGTTTTCCTTGGTTGTTTAGGATTTGTTCCCATTTTGAAGCCATTAAACTTTGGTCATGTGCTGAATGGGTTAAGCATTCAGAGGAAATGATGAATAAATGTCAAAAAAGAAAAATACAGTTAAAATGCTCAAATGCTCAAAATGTTCTTCCGTTGAGTTTTTTTGCCTCTAATGTTGGTTTTGCTACCTGCTGGACAGGCTTGAGTGTTTCAGCATTATTTGTTGGAATTTTGGCTTTTTTTTGGTGAAGGTAATGTTTAAGAAAAAGAAAGAAAAAAAAACATTCAGAAATATCAAGTGTGCTGTTTCCTTTCTTTAATAATCTGAGTTTTGCCAAAAAAAGACAAAGAAATTAGAGTAATTAAAGATAATGTGGTAATGACACTCCTTATATGGTTTTGCATAGTTTTGCGAGCTGAAAGAAAATGTGGAAAAACGTCTTTTTGTCTGAGTTGACAGTTTGGATCTTTTCATGTGATTCGTGGACAACAACAAAAACACAAAGTAAATGTTCCTCCTTTAGTCTTATGGATTTTAGTTGGTCTTGGAAACTGTGCTCCAAGTAACACATGGTTCATTACATTTACAAGTCAAAATTTGTTTCTTAAAATCACTTCTCAAACGTAGAATCTTGAATGCCTTGGCATTAAGGCGCAGACCAACACACCAAAAAACTGGCGCCCGACATGTTTAATCTCATTTGGGCTTTTAATTCAATGCATGCATTCATAATACCTTTTTAATTAGCGCCACGTGATTTGTTTTGAATCAGGGTCAAGCCCCAGGACGCCCTGCCTGATGTGACTTTTTAATTCAGCCGCCATTTAATATAAAGAAGGCTTAAAGAGTAAGCAGAGCAATGATGATCACCTTATTAAATATTGATCCTGGCCAGTTTGGTAAAGACTTTCTGGCGCTCTGTCATTCGTCTGGCTTTAAATTAAAGAAGAAAAAAAAAACCCCTCAAGTTAGGAGGTGATAGGTTTATAAAAAATACACTTTTTGATACTCAAATCATGCCAAGGTGGTTTTATTCTGAACTCTGCCATCTAAAACTTGAATACTTTTTTGTTTCCATATTTGACTATTTTTATGATTTTTCATTTTATAAAACAGAATCAAAAACTTAAAAAACGCCGTGTTTTGTTCTTTTTTTTAACGGTCCATGTCTTTAAAAAAACGAAATTGAACTACTGCTTGGCTGACAAACTTGGATTATCTTAAATTTGGTTCTGATTGAAGATTTTCCATTCATCTTTTAACTTCATTCTTTTATGCTTGAAGAAACACAGAAATGCTTTAATTTAGAATTAGATGTTAAACTTTTCCAAAATATTGCTGCTGAACGTATTTAACTGCTTTTACAAACTAACCACAACCCTTTAGACATTAATAACAAAAACGTGCAGATAAATTGTTATAGTTTATACCCCTCCCATCCCCCACCCCCCTTTTTTATTTTTATTTATTTATGTATTTTTTTGCACACAGTGAGTAAAACCACAAATTATTAACGTGGAGACACTGAAGTCCAGTAGTAAACAACGCTGCTGATAAAATATCTCTCGTCGTAAAGCACGGCAGCACTCTGGTTGTGTGGCAGAGGAACGGACCATTTGTCATGGGAAACAGGAGCTGTGTGCTTCAAGCCCATCTGTCTCGGGTTGGTTGGGGGGGGGTTTGGGGTCGAGCTTAGTTTAATTGAAGATTATCTGCTTAATTACTCAAGCACAGCCAGCGTTAAACAGCCACGGATTAGGGAAACGTCACAGAGGCAGACCTTGGGGTCCAGTGCTGCGCTCAATTAGCAGGAGGGCCCAGATATGGCCGGCCCCTCCTCACCCATCACTGCGCTGGAACCGCAGCTGCATACTAAGAGACGGGCCGTAAAGATAACAAACACACCACTGAACGGCTGTACGAGCACAGGAAGTCCAAGTGTGAATGTCCTCTCTGTAAGTCTCGTGTCTCTTTTCGCACTCAAGGAGCTGCAACATAAACTCGCAGATGTATTGGAAACGACCACATATGTCTGCGTGCAAGCGGCACCAAATGTGCTGAAGTTACAGAAGCATCGCAGGCGGAAAGTCACTGAGCAGATTTAAGTCATGTTGCGTGGGAAAATGCTGCTGAACTCCTCCGTATCACTGAAATAAACACAAACTAAAGTCCAAATTCAGAGGCAGCAGGGGGCGGTGCAGCTACTGGAACATCTTCAGAGACTGTTTGGTTTCCTTATGTTTTACTTTTAGTTTTAGCCTGTCTTTGGTTAGAATTTACTTCAAGACTGTTTTGGTTAAGGATAGGATTAGTATTCAGATAGAAAACTAACAGGATTCAAATAGTCAAATAGCTATCACAAGATAGGGCTCATCTTCTGGTAATTAACTTGGTGAGTTTTTTTGCCCTTTCCAATTAATACATTTTAAAACTTGGCAACTTTTTGAACATATAAATCATAACTAATTTTGTGTATGATTCTGTGAGAGCAGCTGAGCATTTTAATGATAAAAAGTGTTTTAACACTCACATTCTCACTGAAAATGCCAAAAATAAAAAATGTCAGTAGCTAAATTTCTGTTACTGTTTGTATGTTTAGATAATGTAACTACTTAAAGGTAAAATAAAAAAATACACTTATACAAGAAAAAAAAGCTCAGATGATTGCAAAATATGAAAACAAAGGTTTACCTGAACTTAATCAAATGGTGCGATTTGAAAGGATTTATATCAGTAGTTTTCCAGCGATATTGATATGAAGTTTTGAAATACGAGTCCGTGCTCAATGTAAACAAAGCACTCGGCTGAAAGCATGTGGCGGCTTGAGACACGTGATTGACCTACTTTGGGCTGGCTGTAGTCTGTGTAGGTAAAAAAAAAAATGGTTGAATTGGACAAGCTCAGAATCTCAAAGAAGACTTTTAGGTGGGAATATGAGAGGGAGTCTGCTACTAAACTCGACAGAAAAGAGTAAGACATCTGTCAAGAAAAAATATCAGGGATCAAGCAGGGAGGTGGAGCGCCATAAAGACGGAGCTCAGCATTCAAACACACAGCTTCTTCTGGACTGGTCAGTTTACCGTTTCAATGTTTCCTTCAACTCCCGTCTAACACTAACATATTTTATTTAATGAATATGAGCGCAAACCCATCCATCCATTTTCTTTACCTGCTTTTTCCATTCTGGGTTGTGGGGAGCTGGTGCCTATCTTTAGCAGTCCCTGTGCGAGAGGCGGGGGACACCATGGACAGGTCACAAGTCCATCACAGGGACACATAGAGACAAATGAGACAAACAACCATTCACGCTCTCACTCACACATGGGGATGATTTAGAGTTACCAGTTAATCCAACATGCGTGTTTCTGGTCTGCGGGAGGAAACCAGAGTACCCGGAGTAAGCTCACTTCAGCACAGGGAGAACATGTAAACTCCACCCAGGAAGGCTGGAAGGTGAGCCTGGAAACCTGCTCACTGTGAGGAGGCAGCTCTAACCACTGCTCCATTGTGCATAAACCAACACATGAAAATGGTTGGACTTCTTGTTCACAAACAGCCCTTCCATGAACGTGGACATTGATGACCCGTTTTCAGTCACTTCGGCTGATTTTGTAGGTAAACAAACACACGTGGTAGATGGTATCCGGTCACAAACTCTGTTTACAAATTTTCAATTTAAGGACAAAACATTGTGCAGATTTTGTTGATTACTTTATGAATTGGAGTTTGAATTTTCTTCTTGACTTTGCAGTCAGTACCTTTACAGTAATTTTAGCACATTTCTAACAAAACTGGAGTCACATTGGGGGAGATGGAAGCTACTTTCATACATCTCAACTAGGTTGACAAAAACTATACTGATAACCTAACAACCAGCTCACGTTACCCAAACAGGAATCTGGCATCTTCCAAAACAGGAAATAATATCTAAGATGTCTTCGGTGATACCTGTGATTCTGAGGAGGACTTTACTCCATGGCTGCTTGGTGATGCAGCAAGAACATCCTGGTTCAAATCTCAACTTGGACATTTTGAAGTTTACATGTTCTCCCCTTGCATTGGCTTTCCCAATGTTTGCCCTACATTTGCTGCACTTGTGAATAGAAGCTTGAATTTTATAGTTTTATATATCTTTATAAATCTGTTAGTCATACAAGAAACTCTGTTGTTACACGGCAGAAACGGAAAGAAATGGCTTCCCTTCTCTGTAGCTTCTGCCACTCAGATTTATTAGGCTACAGTTTTGTGTTTTGATGCTAAAGTTTTTTTTTTTCTGTCTGGGATCCCACGAGTTCTTCTCTCCTCCCCATGATGCCTCCGTCCTCATCTCCTCCAGCTCTCTATCCTTATTTCCTCCCTCACCCTTCCCGTTCTTCGCTCTTTGCCGTTCTCATTTCAGAGATGTCCGAGAGACGTTCAAGAACAACAGGAAGAACTGCGCACATGTCGCGTCCGGTCAACAAGGCAAACAAAGTTTTATTTGGTCACCGACAATGAAGAAGGGCGGACTGCTAAACAAGAGAAGTCCAATGAAAATCTTCAAGAGGACTTATTTTATTCAGCTTGTCTTTATTTACAGGTTTAACAGAACTCCACGGCATGCATTGAGACTAACACAGAAGATAAATAAGCATAAAAGCAAGTTTACGTTGCTATTTTCATCTGTCCAGATGGCGCTCGTGGTGATGAGCACAAAGGCAGAACTCAAGGCGTGACATTTAGAGGTGGACTGTATGAGTCACCCACTCCAACTTGATTAACTCTGGGTCCTTTACTCACACAAAAACTCCTCCTCTCTTCCCTTCAGCACCAATCCGGCTCCATAACAGGAGCAGAACTTCAATATATTTAATTGAGAAACTACAGAACAACAGAAGAAGAAAATTGTGTTACATGTGGTCATTGAGCTAATATCATTAGCTTTGGGTGCATCTAAATTTAGAAGAAGTATTTAAAGTTTTTTAAAGACACGTGCTGTCTTAAATAAAAACTATGATATGGAAATGATCAATATGAGAGGGCTTCTGACGATGGTGGATTAAAAAAACAAATATCCTGACCAAGGCTGTGCATAAATTTAGGAACGCTAATAAAAAGCCAGGTTGTCGTTAGATGATGGCAGACAGTTCCACGATCGCTACTGTGTTACAGACCCTTTCTTCGCACTGTAAACTTCACGCAGCAAACTTTAGGCAACAAAAACTGAAAAACTTCTTGCTGCAAAGAGTAAAAATACTGTCGTCTGAAAGCTTCCAGCACCAAAATCTTACCCTTAGCCACAGATTCTGCATATTCAAGTGCAGACATCTGTTAAGACATTAAATGTCACATGTGAAATTTAAAGATTTAACTCTGACAAAAATCAAAATTCATTGTGTTATAAGTTATTTTTCAAGTAAACAATTTACCTCTAATGTACTTATTAGTGATTAGTGTAAATACATACACACACAAATACATACATACATGTATATATATATATATATGTATGTATATATATAATTTTCTGCTGTAAATCACATAATATATTGCATTTACTAAATTGAATGGTCAACTTTTCTAAAGCAAATAAAAAAGGAGATTAGAGAACGTTTCTGTAAAACTTTCTGTCATATTGGAAATGACATTGTTTAAAAATGTGGGCCTAAAACGTC
This sequence comes from Kryptolebias marmoratus, assembly GCF_001649575.2. Classification (NCBI taxonomy): domain Eukaryota; kingdom Metazoa; phylum Chordata; class Actinopteri; order Cyprinodontiformes; family Rivulidae; genus Kryptolebias; species Kryptolebias marmoratus. Next base: position 11,901,142 of record NC_051432.1, read on the forward strand.
ATGAAGAACAGAAAGTGACAGTGTTTTTATTTAACCTCTGATACATTAGAGTTGTCAAGGAACTCCTGCTCCTCAGGTTTGTATTGTGCTGTCTGTGGCTGCATATCCTCAGTATTAATATCTATCAAAGGATGTCACTGCAAACTCAGCACAGTCGTTAGACTTTAAAGACTGCTTTCACAATCGTTGATGCTCTTCCCTCCGACTCTCATTCTGCTGCCTCTGGAAGATAATCTCGTTGAGAATCTGCTTTCTTTTTTAGTTTCATTGTTTGAATGAATCGTGTCAAAACTGCCGCTCCTCTGAACTGTCTGAATAGGACGATTTGTGGGGACACAGTCATAACAGCGGCAACAGATTCTTTACTTTTATTGATGAGCATGAGTATTTCAACGGGTGCCGCGCCAGGTTTTATTTTTAATTTTTTCCATTCTGTGTAGGCGTTGCGGGGCTTACCAGTCCTCCAGCACAGAACAGCTAGTGGGAAGAAAGGGGAGCGGAAGGCAAACTGGAAAACTTTTATGAGGACTGGATTTAATCAATCTCACTAAATCTATATTTTCTGTGCAAGGAGGGTGTGTGACTTTAATCTATCCTCAGGCTGAGGTGCCACAGTGTTAAAAGTCTGTGTGGAAGAATTTAATGAATTTACCAAACAGATAAATAAATTAATTAAGAAATAAACCATCGCACAATGAGGCACAGTGTGGATTTGCTGTATTTAATCGTTTAAAAAAATGTCTCTAAAAACAGTCTTCATATAAAAGTCTATATATTGTTGTTGCGCCCTGCCATAGGTGAAAAGGCTGTAATGTTTCTGCCTGTGTCTATGTGTGTGTGTTCATTTAGCTGAGCCGTTACAAAAATATCTCTTGAATTACTAAACTGATCCAAATGAAAATTTCCAGAAGTAATCACTGAATGTATGTCTATGACTGAACCGCCTTTGCAATTGACCCCATTCAGGATGGTCACCACTACAAACAGTTTTAGCCAACACAAACATGTCTATAAATCTGTCAGGTTTTACATATATTGAGCTAAAATTTGGTGGCGTTGTAGCTGAGACTGATCTATAACTAATCCTCTGAGTGCTAACCGATCGTACATGATCTGTGTTTAAAGCTTTGCCATTAACTTTTGAAATCACCTCTGTAAGAGTTCAGTATTTCATGATTTTAATGAAACTTTCATTGGGTTGACATCTACAACTGAATAACTTTTGGATTCAGCTCAATTCAAGATGGCTGCCCCAGCCCACTGATCTTAAGAAACATGAAAATGACTTTAACTCAGCCAATTTTTCAGATATTATGCTAAAATTCAGTGTGGTAGTAGCTGCCAGTCACTCACAAGACCTACTATGAGTTTGTACATGAAGTTATTTTCAAGGTGTGACTAAAACTCCAAAGGTTTGAAACCTGGACTAAGATTTTTTTTCAGATTTGGATTTGGACTGTAATAATTCTGTATACAGTAAACGTACAAACTGGTGGTCATTTACAGTAAATATTACCCACTTTAATCCCAGGTGGTTTGAATAACTTGTTGCTGCTCTGTCTTGTCTGCTCGTGTCGAATCATTCCCTTTTTTATTATGCCACAAGGATCGGACTGTGGACTATTTTGTTTTAAATTCAGATTGTTGCAACGACAGTACAGTACGAGGTACATCCAGTCACGCACCCAGTTATCACACAGTCTTTTAAACTCTTTATAAAGTTCAGTTTTTAAATATTAACTACAGCTCTGTTCTGTTTCTGGTAAATCACGATGACAGTGAGCCTACATGACACCAGCAACATTAAACTGACCCAGCTAAACTTATGACAGTCTCTCTGGGCTTTTTCTTGCAGAACTGAAGTTTTAAATGGATTTCGGTCCATTTTTGTTTCCTTGGATAATGATACAATATCAATTGTCCATTGATTTCTACAGCACAATAGCTTCTTATACCTAAGGATTTTTAAAAATATATTTTATTATCTCTTTATTTGTAATATTCTGAATTTTATTACAGATATCTCTATTTTAAATTTTGACTTGTAAGAATGTTATTCTGAGTAAAACAAAACGTACTAGTATCTTAAAAAGTATGTGTAAGAGTGTGGTTTGATTGTATGACGCAACAGCCTGCTGCAGAAAATCATATTTTACTACAATGACACAATTATTATGCTGATTGACACAAATCATCTAGTAAAACTGAACAACTTTTCTTTTTAGAAGATGCCATCTTGTAAAAACTTGATGCATTAATTTGAGCTAGTTGATTTAGGGAATATGACTTTAAATCAGAGTTTTTAAACAGTGAATATGAATTAATTACATTTTATTCTGCGTGAGCCGAACTTTGAGCTTCTTCTTTTTAAGGCTGAACTTACACAACGCTGCCTGGGTACCCCTCTCATCTGTCGATGAGTCAGAAGCTCTTAGCTGCGCCGAAGGATCGTGAAACGATAGTTCAGATCCTTTGCAGTGTGGTTCTGTGGAAAGGCAGTGAGCAGTAAGTGTCTCACCTGCTGCAGATAGCTCTTTGAATGACATGAGTTTGTAACAAAATAAAGTTTAATTCTGTCCGAGCTGATGAGCAAATGGCTGGTGCAAGCAGGGCCAAGACCAAAGTGGATTATTGCTGTATTTAAACAACTTGAGTCCAAGAAAGGTTATAGTGGTTTATGAGAATCCGATTTTATAAATCTTTACATTGCCATCAAATTTACTATGAATTTTATGGGTATTTGAAGGTAAAAACAACTTCAGCAGCAGTTTTTCATAATATAATATCAATATTTGTACCTGAATACCCATGAAATGCTAAATTAACAGTAATGATTTAAGAAAAAAAAAGAGTTTCTGGTTGTTTTTGGTTGGTCAGAGTTAAACTCTTAAACTTTCTCCAAACAGAGGTCATTCAAAGAGTTACCTACAACAGGTGAAATAACATTTCTTCATAACCTTTCCGCACAACCCCGCTTCGGAAGACCTGAACTATTCCTTTAAAAAAATAACAAACACGGAGGTGACGTACATTTTCATCCAATTTTGTTCACGTTATTTCCAGCCATGAGCAGCGAAGGCCCTAAACTCTTGAACACATTAAGGCTCCCAGTGCAGGTTATGGGGATTAGTCTGTTATCCGAGGGCGCTGCTGGGGGAGCGGGAGAGATAGGGAGGGAAACAGACTGGAAGGAAAAGGTAGTTTGGTGGAAGTGGAGTGGGAGGAAAACAGGTGAAGATCTGGTTCAGGCTGAGTGCTTCGATCATGCAGCGGAAATGCTGAGGAGGTCAATCACCACACACCCCCCCACCTCCATTCCCTCCACCTCTCTCTCTCTCTCCCTCGTTTTCCCCCCCCTTTCCCCTCCTCCCCTCTTATCTCCTCCAGTATTTCCTTTCCTCTCCAGCCGTGTGCCGTTTTGACAAACAGATTTATTGGTTACGTCATATTTCTTCCCTGTTTTAATCAAACGCCGTGGCGACGGGGGCTGACTCGTGCTCAGATTAATATCGCCATTGATCAGATTGGATGGAGGTGTCCTCGCGCCCGCTCCACACACACACTCACTCACACACACACACCCTCCCCTCACTATTTCATTGCTGGGAAAAGGGGCTTTGCTTCCTCTGAATTACAGTAATGTGTCTCTCCCCTGTGTAGCTGTGATTTCACTCACACATGCAGCAGTCACATTCACGGGGGGGTTGCTTTTTTTTGTTTTGTTTTGTTTGTTTTCACGTGTATGTTTCACTTTTTTAAACATTGTAAAAATACTTTTTTTTGCTTTGATTTTAGGTGAATCTTTTAAAATTTTTTTTAATGGAGCCATAAAGGGTCCTTTAGACGTGCTGCTCTGGTGGTGTCCAAAATTTACTGTGATTTGTGAAGTGAAGCATGGTGATGTTGTGGTTCAGACACACACACACACACACACACCGGAGTAGGAGGGGAAGAAGGGAGCAGGTGCAGCACCAAGGCGGTGACAATGCTGCATGAGGAAGTCATTTCAACAAACACACTTTGGTGGCCAGGGCCAGTGGCAGCCATCAGCTCTGCTCCTTCCCCTGCCAGCCCCCCCCCCCCGCATCCAACGCACACACACGCACGCACACACACTGACATACACACCATCAAATCCCCACCCCACCCCACCCCACCACAGTTATCTCCCGGCCTGCCAGTCACGCAGCTGTAGCCCTCCACTCTCCCTCGCGTCGATCATGCATGACATGGAGGTCAGTAGCAAGCAGTGGCGAGGCGAAGAGCCTCAGCGGACCTCCCCTCCCCTCCCTCCTTTCCTTCCATCGCCCCCTGGGGTGTGACTGGCCAGCAGTCTGCCGCACGCGGTGGGAAATTACCACCCATCTTTTGTTGCTAAGTGCATGGGTGAGTGATGAACAGAAGAGGTCTTTGGCAGATGCTAACTGCAGGGTTGAAGGAGGAGGTGTGTGTGTGTGTGTGTGAGGGGTGGTGGTGATGGGGGAGTTAGAAGGAAAAACGTACAGAGAGAAAAAGGGAGCACTGTGAGGGAAGTGGTGGCTGGTGGTGGAAGGATAGAAGTGTGTGTGTGTTGGGGGGGAGGCAGGCGAAGCGTTGGGAGCCGCAGCCTTCTGATTAAGGGCGAAATACTGGCGGCTGAGGTGATGGGGCGGCGGAGGAGGAGGAGGAGGAGGAGGAGGAGGAGGGATACAGAAAACAGAGTGAGGGAGAGACAGGGAGAGGAGATAGGGAGGAAGAGGTGGGGGAGGGGCAGGAGGGACAATTTAACGAAGCTCAAAGGCTCTGCCGTCTCTGAAAGGCAAGAAAGGAGGCAGACATGGAGGAGATTGGGACGAGCTCAGGCCGGTGTTAACAGCCTGTTAGTTCTGCTTTTCTCCCTCTCCTTCTTTGTTTGGGATTTGATGTTTTGTTTTGTTTTTTTAAATGTGAGATGGGATTACTGTGTTTAAAAAAAACAAAACGCAAAAAAACAAGACACTTTGTAAAAGGCTGCTGTGTGTCTATGAAACTAGCATGGCCAAAGAGCTTGTTGATTGTAAACTTTTTTGTTTCTCCTCACAATGCTCTTCAACAGATTTCATGTAAAATTAGTTTTGACATTGGAGCCATTCAGTCATGTTTTCTTGCAGCAAAGTTGAAATAAATGTCAGTGCACTGTAGGGCATTTAAATAAATCTATCCACCAAGTTTTGAATTCATCGATTATTCATAACAACTAAATTTTCTTCAGAAATCACAATTTTTTTTTTTTAACGGTCAACTCTGGCATTTACAGTTTACAGCGAAATAAGATGTAAACAAAGAACTTGCGAAAATAAAGTACAAATATAGATTTGCGGCACCGACTTGATCATGACGAATACATTACTTCTGTATATTCAACATGTAAGAACTGCAGCAAGTTGTGGCGAGGAATCCTTCTTTTACAGGAATTCAGTTACATGTTTTTGCCTTCAGGAAGAAGAGAGAAACAAATACAATCCAACTATTTCAAATGTAGAAATGGAGACTGTAACACTGAAAAATTATTTTAACGTAGCCTAAACTTCTCCCATAATATAAGAGCTGTATGTACAAGAAGTTAATGTTTTTAGTAGTGTTGGTTTGTTTGTTGGTTTGTATGTTCACAAAATTACTTAAAAACTAACGAACAGATTTGGATGAAACTTTCAGGAAATGTTGGGGTTGATTAGATTCTGGTGGTGATCCAGATCACAATCTGTATGGGACTACTTTTTATTAACCCTGTAGCGTTTCGGAGGTTTGTGCTCTTTGAGTGATTCTAGTTCATGAGTTTGTCCGATTCAGATTTTATTTATTCAGCTGTTAGCTTTATCTACACATTTAAATGTGTTTAAAACAGGCAGAAGTCAAATGGATACAGTAAAGCCAACTCATTAATGCGGCCCTCCTTTTACCTTAGAAGTCAGGGTTTGGATCTGGGAAAGATGTTGTACAGTTTTCCATTTGCAACCAGAAAAAACAGTACCAGTTGCTAACAGATGTGCTCAGTAACTAGGCTAACTACCATTAGCAAATAAAACTCAGAAACAGTGGATTTTTCCACATTTTGTGCATTCAAACCCTGTAGCAACATGTTCAGTGATAGAGGATAAACAGTATGTTCGTGATTAAAATACAGCGATACAAACCAACCAAAGGGAGAATATAAAGTTTCTTCCTGCAGCTATCAGAACTTTTTCTGCACGGGTCAGCCATATTGGAATTTGAGGGCGGGGCTGGTTAGGAATCTTTTCAACTTTCCGAGTTGGAATTCCGACTTTAGGGGTGGTGTTCCAGTTGATTTTTCTGACTTCAGAAATACTGACTTCCAAGTACAAATGGATCGCAGCACAACAGACAAGTCGAGATGTGTTCTTCCACTTAAATATAGAAGACTTCCAGCCATCAGTGGGTTTCTCCTGCTATGAAGGACAAATAAAGAGTCTGAAACTGAATTAGGATATTTCAAATAATAATTTAAAAAATGCAAAATGGTATTTTAATGGTACTTTCCTTGACACATTATTGCTTTAACCAACAGAAAATAAGAGGAAGACAAAACAAAGCTGGTAGGGGATCAGATCTTGATGGGGGAACAAACTTCAACACAACACCAGAACAGTATTAAGATTCTGGTCTAAAAAATGTCCTCAAACATTTATTCACAGAAACATGCAGAGGGCAGACAACCTGTCCAACTTCATAGAGTGCATTTAGCAGCTTCAAAAAAAAAAAAAAAAAAAACTTATGGAGGTTGTACTTTTCCTGCAATCTTCTCACAGCCCCTCAGTCTGTCTGTGCAGCGCTCCATCCTTTTATTGTCAGCTCGCTCGGAGCACTCCAATATTTTAGATCCTGCCAGCCTTTGAAAACTGGACCCGACTCGTTAAAACTCTGCCAAAGCCGCAGACGGGTTTTATCCACGTGATAGTTTGAAAGCAAAACCGTAGCTCGGACGGAGAGGACCGGAAGTCGACTGTGGTACGCAAACAGGTGGCATGAAAAAAAAAACACTTAAAAAATGATCAGGAAACTAAAAAATAAATGCATAAAAGTGATGTAGAGTAAAAACACCGATGTTGACCAATTCACACACTCAACGTTGATCATGGCGACTGTTCGCTGCAATGATTTTATTGTTGTCTGAAAACCAAGAAAAGCTCCTCTTTTTTTCATTTCAGTGTTTTCAACACATATTTAAACAAAAAAATAATGGTCATATTTAATTTAAAATAAACCTCAGTGCAGTACTTTTCAGCTTTTTAAAAATGTAATAATTTTAATAAGATTTTTTACGCTTTATTTTTCTAATGACTACATAAAAGACAACATAGGGTGAAAGACAGATGAAAACAGTGCAAATTGGGTTTTTCTCCAAACCAAAAAAAAAAAAAGCCTCACATCAGATCAGGATGTTCTAAATAATCTAGGTGCAACCTAACCCTCCCCCTTTTTAACAAATTCATGCTGAACTTAAAACAAGAGCCATTTGACATTATTGAGGAAAGGATGTAAAACCCACGAACGCTGGCTGGGAAGGAGACGGCGAGGAAGAGCACCTGTGTCATTGTTATGCCTGTTGCCTGGTAACAACATTCTTCACGGTGCAGCAAACGGAAGCCACGCATGAAGAAAACCTTATTCGTGGGGAGGAGAGAGAGAGAGAGAGAGCGAGAGAGAGAGAGAGAGAGAGAGAGAGAGGAAAAAAAAAGTTAAAAAAAGGAATTCCATTTTCCGCAGAGGTTTGTGCAGATGGCATTTTTGTTTATCGTCCATGTGTGTGGATTTCAGCGCAAACAGGTGTTGACGACGATATTAACTTCGCCACAACGGTACACATGCCATGGCCACATATCTCAGTTTGCAGAGGCATTTGGAACGACTGGGTTCACCTGGTTGTGAAAAGACAAGTGAAAAAAAGACACTTTTTTTCTTTTCTTTTCTTTTTTTTTTGTTTTTCCCCAATGTTTCAATGATGCTTGCACAAATTTATTTGCAGAAACAAACACGCCTCAGAAAATGTGTTTACTTTCTTAAAATTCTCATTGAAACACATATTTTTTTTCAAAGACTTTCAAGGAAAAAAGACAAATGTCAAGGAGTTTACCCCACAGCGCTGGCGGTGTTTGCTTTATGCTCAGGAAAGCTAAACTTTCATTTTTATAACTTCCTACATTGACTTTGTATATTTCTTATAATATTTGACTTTTAACACAGTTTAGCATCTTAGTTTTTACTGCTTAAAGTGTCTATTTATTAAAATAAACCTCATAAAATCAAGTGCTACTGTGTCTTAATGATGCTTTGTGCTTTACTGTCATCTCCTGTCAACAACTTTACTTTTTGTCGCACATGTCCGCTCAGTTCAGACTACTCTCAGGCTCAGATGGATTCTCTCTCTGGTCACCATAACTTGTTGAAAGCATGAGGCCAGCTGTTCAGAGAAACAGACGTGTTGATTCTGCATTCGAAGATGAAACCGTTCAACGGCCGATCCTCTGAGCATCTGTTCAACTCTGTGCTTTTTGTTTTGTTTTGTTTGTTGGTTCTGGTTGTTGTTTGTGTTGTTGTGGTCTCATAAAAACCAGAGCACACAAATGTCTAGCTGTGTGTTAATTGCTGAGCAGCAGAGAGTCATCAGATAGCTCAAGGTGCTTCTTCTCCTCGTTCATCTTTTCCTCAACCGGTTTTCTGACCTCCTACAGTCCATTTATTTATATTTAACGTGTGCTCTGTCTGAAAGTTGGTAAATATAATTTATGTTAGGTAAACTATTTTAGTTTCCATCATAAGAGGAAAAGGTGTCTTAATTAAGCCTTGATAAATACATCAATTGAAAGGTGGGATCTATGACAAGATCAATGTTTAGATGTTAATATTATATACATTAATTTTAAAAAACATACCCTGGATGTAATATTTCATTTTAAATGGCCAAAAGTTCTTACTCATGCAAACATATTCAAATTAGATCAAAAATATTTCTTTAAATATTTTATATTTCAGTTGTCTGGTGTGGGGATTGTGGACAGTATACAAAAGATGCTTTGCAAAAGCAGCAAATTAAGTTTTGTCTTGTTAAAAAAAATCTATTTTAATCTTTTCCACTTGACAATTTTAAGTCCCTAATCGGCTTTATTGACAGTTTCTGCCTTGCTGTTTCCTCACACTAATTCGGCTGGGCGTTTTTCAGACAATCTAAGGGCCCAGGAGAGAAAAGCAAACTTATTGGCAAACAAGATCCTGGTACAGTCCGAGGATGCTGAGGCACGAAAACGCTGATTGTTCAGTGAACAAGCAAAGCCAAAAGTCACAGCTCTCTGTTGTCACTGCAGTGAACAAATCGGGACAGAAAGATTCATGGGACCCCTTCACACCAAATAAAGACTCCTCTTTCTTTTTTTCTTTTTCTTCATCTTCCTCTTTTTGTTCTGGCTGCTCCCTTTAGGGATCCCCACAGCAGATCATCTGCTTCCAGCACCCTCCTATGTCACACCAACCTTCTGCATTTCCTACTTTCACTACATCCATGAACCTCCTCTGTGGTCCTCCTCCTTCTCTACACCCTGACAGCTCCATATTTAACATTTTCTATGCAATAGATCCGCTGTCTCTCTTCTGCACATGTCCAAACCATCTCACTCTCACCTCTCTACCTTTTGTCTCCAAACTGCCACACCTGAGATGAACCCCTGATGTACTCGTTTCTAATCATGTCCATTTTGATCACACATAAACACTGGATGGATGGAAAAGCACTGGATGTTAACCCTGCTATGGCTTAAAAAAACGACCAGAAAGTGAATGGTCTTTGCAGTGAGGCAACAAGGTCTTCAGGTATGCATTAAGAGTGCAGAGGTCTCCTCATTAGGTGTGATAAAAGATGATAGATATGAGCAAAACCTTCCATAGGGAGGTCATGGTGGTTTATCATTGTGGTGGCTGCAATATGGGGTCTTGAGCAGAGCGAGAAGGAGCACGATGGTAACATATCTATCCATGTCACTTGGATGTTGTGAATCTGAAGCCGGACTGGCCATGCTGACCTCATGTTCAGGCTACGAACACGACTGTAACAAAGTCACAGAAACAACCTAAAGCAGACGTGATACTTGTAGGAGCGACTTGATGCAGCCTGAGAGAACTGAGATGGAGTACAGAGTATGGTGAGAGCATCTTGAGCATCTGAAAAACAATGATAATAATCGGAAAAAAAGAAAACATGTCGGGTGAGTACTGAGAGCATAGCATGGTCGAAATACTCTTTACACTGAAGGAAGTTTTTTCAATTTTGCTGCAATCCAGCGTTCGTTCTGATAAATCATACATGTCGTGAGAGCGTAGTGCGGTCGTCATCTAGTGTGAAGGGGGCATTGCTGATGTATTGATATGTCAGTTTTGATGATATTATGGCACATAAAACACCCACAAAGTTGCAGTGATTCTGAAAAAATGAAATGTCGTTCCACAATGATTTAATGTGAAATAAAAACAAGTCATCAGTGAGTTGCAGTCTGTCGGTTCACCAGCAGAGGTCGATACATTTTACGCACCGCTTCTTTAAAAGCTTAGAATGTTGTTTAAATTATAGTTAATTTTTAAAATGCAAATTCCTTTTCATCTTTAATAGTTCAGCTTCGACTGTTATTATAAGGGTTTCCCATGCACTGTACCATCAACATCGGTAGCTTTCCAGTTTGGTTTCTCCTGCCCTGGAAAGGTTACGGCTCTTCCTTTGCCTCCATGACACACCGGCGTCTCCGATGGTTGTTTGTAGCAGAAATCTCTCCTGACTCCACCATCACCCTCATCAGCCCTTATTTTAAGTCATTTGCAGCAGCAAATCTCCCCATTCAGTGAGTCGGTAATGGAAATATCATTTTCCAGGGGTGAAAAATAAAAAGGCAGATGTACGAGAGCAATTTACTTAATAAAATAAGTTTATTTTAATTTACCTGGCAGATGGTTCCTGTTCCTACTTTATGATTCAATTCTGTAACTTTTCGAGTATAGACACTGTTCATGGATCTGTGTTTTGGAAATAAAGCCCAGACTTACTGTCACTCCAATAGCTGAAAGACAAAAAAAAAAGAGACTAAAAGGTGACAAGCACACACATACACACACACACACACACAATCCTCAATGTGAGCGTCCTGTCAGCGTGCTGTCTCTGGGATCATTCTACCTTTTCTGAAGTCACATTTCAGGTGCTCTTTACCAGCAGCTCAGGCGTCTAATGGTGCATGTTGAGACAAAGCCACAGGTGACCCGATGAAGGAAATTCACCCTGATGAATACATTTTGGATTTGCTGGCATTTTCATAAGAGATTATAAGGGGAGAAATGGACTGTAACATTACGTAATGATGCTCTCATTAGTATTCTGCTCCAACATCATTGGTCGTTTGATAGAAGTTCTGTTGACTGTTTCTATTGGCTAGTAAACGGTGACTTAATAAAGCAATAACACTGGAAACAAAATGATTTTCAACTAATCTCGTGGCCAATGATGAGCGAAAGTAACGGGTTGGAGGCTGGTAAATGAGCCACTGCCTTGAAAGCTCACAGGCTAATGATACGATTATTTGCTCATCAGGTTGATGTGTGCGTGTGTGAGAGAGACTGCATACACGTGTGGATGCGTACATACCTGTGAATGTTTATGTTCTCTGTGTTTGATGGCGGTGGCGGCGAGTGGTTGCTGGTCACATCTTAGCATTATAATAAAAGCCGGAGCTGTTGTCACAAAAGCTCGCATACGCTCTGCTTTTAAGGGCTGCGTCTGGTCTCAGAGAGCTGCAGACACATTACAGAACAGGGGGAGAGAAGAGGAGGGAAAAAAAGATGTGCGAGGGAAGGGAGATGGAGAGGGAAGCGAGGGGAGTTTGGAGGCCTGTGGCTGAAGGACTGACTTTAAATGTTCTGCAAAGACAGTGTTTACCATCCTCTCTGGCTAGCCCCCTGACAGCGCTGGGATCAAAACAAGAATTATACCACCTCCCCCCACCCAGCAGAAAAGGAGGGGGGAATCAGGAAAGGCAACGATTGTTAAAAATGAGTACCTTTTTTTATCCATTTATTTCCATTACAACTGAATTCAAGTCTTATTAAAAGACATCAATGCTCATCCAGGATGTCAAACCTGCACTTACACTTACACTTTTTTTGACAAACAATGGTGTCAAAAAGCTGGCGAGCACTTGTGAAAATTTATTGCAAAATATTTAGTTTCAAAAGACTCCAGGTGAAAGTAGCTTCCCTTGAAGGAATGCAGATCACCTTCTGCCTTACAGGTCAAAGTTTTAAAGTTTAAAACAAAGATGTCGTGTGACCTGTTTGCCCTCAGCTACTAACAAAGCACATTTTAGCTCAGGATCTGTTAAAATGACTGAGTTATAGAAATTTTGTGTTTGCTAAGGTCCATTAGCCGGGGCAGCATTCTTGAATAAAGTTATGCCAAAAGTTGATCAGTTGTAGAGCCGAAGATTACTCTCTTGGAGTTTCAGTAAGATTTGTCTACTGGTTCACAAGATATTTTGGTATCAGGCAGATAATTGAACAGATATGGTCATTTACATGATCGCCTGTCTTTCATGGCAGCAGGAGATGAGACTATCAACTCTCCTTTAAATAAAAAAAAAAACAACTTTTTTTCAAACGCAGTAAAGAGACAGGTCAGATGTGGGGTTCTGTGGAAAAGTTATGAACAGCTGTTTGAGCGGTTTGAGACACCTGCAACAAGTCAGACACTTCTATGAGAGAAAATCTGTTGCACAATCTTTGGAACATGTTCAAAATTCAAGTGACAGGACTGCTAAGATTCTAAATTTTTTCGCAACTTGTTAAAGAAAACTAACAACTCCTGCAAATGATTTGAGACATTTTGAAAACTCGTCTGTGTCACAAGCAAGCTAGTCTCCAACAGTTGTGGAGCAAGATAGCTCTTTGAACAACCACGGTTTGGTGAAATACAGTTTTCCTCTCAAGGGATTGACAACTTGACGAGTCCAAGGGGAGCCAAGACCAAAGTGGATTCCTGCCATCTTAAAACAATACTGTTCTCAAACATTTCATAGCAGTTCGTGCAAATTTTTTATATAAACCTTTACATTGCTGTCAATTTTGCATTTCATGCCTATTCTAACAGAAATGTTGCTACATTTCTGTCAGAGGTATGCTAGGTATGCTAGCATATGCTAGGTATGCTATTTGTGACCACAAATAACCACAGAATTTTATATAAATAATCAAGTACATGCAAGAGTACTTCGGAACAAGTGTCCCAGCAGCAATGTATTTTTTGGATAATAGTTGTATTGGGTGCATAAAGATAAGATCTGACACTAAGGAAAAATAATCACATTTGCAAAAACAACAACAACAACAACAACAACAAACAGACAAAAAAAACATAAATTTTCTTATAAAAGTATAACATGGTGAGGTTTATTTCTTGCACCTTTCTGAACATTTACTACACTTTTCACGTGCCTCCTAAAAGAACCAACCAGGTCAGTTTTCTCTGTTTTTCGTGAAAACAACACGAAGAAGAAACGTTAGACTGAATGTTGTGATCACTGCAATAAAGTCAAGCCACATACGTCCCTGGATTTGAAGAAGAAAATTCCCTTTCATGCCACGTGGCCGCACTCATAATTATCTGATTGTTGCAGACCATTAGGATTTTGATTTATTGTTCTTTGGCAGTCGGGAAGGAGGTTTCTCACCCCCGCCTTGAACGTGTGTGAAATGCACAAGTCTGCAGGGCTGAGGAGAATATGGGGAAGCAAGAGCCATATGTCTGCGCTGTCAGAAAGCCACTTGTTAGAGGAAGTTTAGCCTCCCTGTGCCTCCAGCCACAGCCTTAATTATTAACAACATGTCTCCCCTCTGAAGAGCTGTGTGAGGGCGGCTCACTGAAAAAGGTTCTTTGGAGTGCGGGCTGCTGCCGTGTATCATCTGGATACTAAGATATTCACTCAGGATGGGGCAGGTTTTCAGAAGAAAAAAAATGACCACTTATGCGATGCTGTTTAATTGGGGGTCGTTTTTAAACAAATAAGTGAATCAGATTTAGTTCCTCTCATGTTTAAATTCTGTCTGTGCCAAGGACAGGGACAGCTTCTGAACATTTGCTGAGATGACTCATCAGTGAACAGAATTTTAAAAAATATGCGATCTCTGATCAAACATTTGAATTCCCTCCGTGAGTAGGAATTAATCAAATCTGGTTCATTACGGCCAAAATTAACGAGAAGCTCTATCAGCCATACGTTCAGCCCAAAAACGTGCCGAGTTCTGCTTCCAGAAGCAACATCAAAAGCTAAATCAGAGAGCGGCTTTATAGATCTCTTTAGAAACTTAACTCTGGCCCACAACTTGCTAAAAAACTTTTAAAGCTAAAGGATCTAAATTACTCAATGAACCCTGTAGCAGAAATTACACACAGGCAACACTTGCTGGTTAATATGCTAACTTTACTACAACATTTTTTTTAAAATCAGCTACAGTTGCCTTTATTTTATTGTTCCTGTTACAGGTAATGATCAAATTGTCCCTACACTAAATCATCCCCCCCATTTTGTACCAAGCAATTGTCTTTCTGTACAATTTGGGTACATTTCACACCCATGAACTCACCATATGAATATATCTACGACCTTGCATTCGCCGCACGTATTTGCTGTATTTTACTTCTGCAGTTCCGCACAACTCCGCGCAGGATTAAGTTGTGCTTTTTTTTCATAGTCAACGTTATTATTTAACATGACTGCAATGTGCTCTCTTTCTGTTTTTTGCCTGCACTTGTCCATGCTGAGGCACAAGCTCTAATCATCTATATTGGGCCACGTGACTAAAGTGGGTACAAAGTGACTAAAATGGGCGAAGGTGAGTACGAAGAAACCTGTGGCAGGTGATTTCTTTTCATACCCAAAAAGTATGGGTACAAAGTGACAAACGTTACAAAATGTATGATTTAAGTAAGGCACAAATTGACTTGGACTCTCCAGTTTCAAGTAAAAAACAAGTAGGATTTGTTAATTGTTGTGCTCGATGGCCAAGGTAATTACTACTGGCAATACGAGCCAATAACATAACAATGTATTTCTCTACATTTTATGCATTCAAACATTGTAGCAACATGTTTATTAATAGAGGTTGTGTGTGTCTGATTTAATGACATACAAACAGAAAGAAATACAAATACACAGCTTATTTTTGCAGCTATCTGAACTTTGTATGGGGTAGACAGGCTTATTAGATTTTGAGGTCAGGGTTGGTGGGAAGCCTCTGACTGTTCAAGTCCAAGTTCTAAATTTGTGAGGCGTTCCGGCTGATTTTTGCAAACAGGAACTCGGAAACTCCAAGTTCCCGGTACAAATGTACCACAACGCACAGCAAACACTGGGAGCCAAACCAAAGCCTGATGAGATGAAGATTGCACATAAAAGGTCAATGCTACCCAGCACCTTGGAGTTCTTTGTTAAAGCCTTATAGTTGCCGTTTCTTCAATTTAACAAGTTTTTCGTAAAATTCTGCTCAATCTCTAAACCCCCCCCCCCCCAAAAAAAAACAAGCTCAGCTCCACAAACAGACTCATCCTTGTCAGAACTGCATGGTTCCACTGTTGTAGTCGTTTAGCAGCATTAATGACATGTTGTTAATGTACTTGTAAACAGCGTGTCCTGATCTTCATAGCTTCATCGCCCGTTTGACGCATCAGTCCTCAGAAGGTTCATTTAGAGCTGCCTCAGTGGACACAGTTTAGCCCAGACTGCAGGAGAGTGCACGGCCCTCTCCTGCAGTCTGGGCTCTTGTTGGGTATCACAGCCTTCAGATGGAAGATGCTATAGTTTCTGGGTTCGATCAGAAGTTTAAAACAGGGTTAGCCAATCCTGGTCCTGGAGGGCCACCATCCTGCATGTTTTACTTGTTCCTCTCCTCCAACACACCTGATTTGAATCAATGGCTGATTAACAGGCTTCTGTAGAACATGAAGAGGTGATTTAACCACTGAATCAGGTGTGTTGGAGCAGAGAAACAAGGAAAACATGCAGGATGGTGGCCCTCAAGGACCAGGATTGGCCCCCCCTCGTTTAAAAGGTAATATCTTGAAATAACTGTAGCAAGAACATGCGATCTGGACCTATTAAAGAGAACACATGAAGGTTTAGGCAGAGTTCATTTTAACAGAAGCAAGGATCCCAACACCCGGATGACACCAAACTAACGTGTGCCCTCCTTTGTTAAACTGTTTTCAAATTTCCAACTGAGCTTATTTTTTCCCTATCAAAACACTTTTATTTGAAAAGTATTTTTCTGTGCTGGTGGAATGAGTTCTGCTGGTGCCTCTGTCTTTTTTTAAACGATCTGTAATGAAGCATGAATGTGTTGATAGGAAAGTAGTTTACATGTGGCAGAAGCTGACTGAACTTTCCAAAGTCCAAATAATGTTTGGAAGAAAACCTCCAATCCAGATAAATTAACAAGAAGACATTGTTACAAACAAAAGACACCTCAAAAAACACCGCCCCACAGTCACAATGTCTCTTTGAGGAGGAGGAGGGGGTTCATGTCAGGATCTGGGTGTTTTGTTTCACTTTTTGTTGTTTCCTGTGCTTTTATTATCTTGTGATCCCTGTGTTTTGTTTATTCCTTGTGTTTCACATGATATAATCTTGTGTAGCTCTGCTCTCTGTGCCCTCAGTTCACTTTAACTTTAACTTAACTTTAATTTTCCCTCAGTTCATCTCCTCTGTGCTTTTTCCAGTCTCCGTCACGCCCACTTCACCTGTTCCCTGTTACCTGTTAGTCTCAGCTGTTGTTAATCTTCCTCTCACCCCCAAGCTTTTTTTATTCAGTCACTTCCATCCCATCCTGGCGGGTTCACTGTTGGTCTCATACCACAGTCAGGTCAAGTATTTAGTCCTCGTTGTTTATTGCTGCCACGTCAGCAGTTTGTTTTCTCTTTGTTTTTTTTATGAGAGGATGAGTCTGCGCTCTGGGTTCATTTCACTCAAAGCTGTTACCAAAAAGCTAATTTTAGTTTCTGTGGCATTTCAGAAACTTTTACATTTCTGAAGATGAACATTTAGTGTTTCTAAATAAAACAGAAGCAAACAATCATCAGTAAAAAAAATGGAAATGTCACATTCAAATACTGCAGTTTTGAATTACACATCAATATTTGAGACCTCAAATGTTTTTACAGAATAAACTGTGGACTGTCTGCCTTCATGTCTTTATAATGGATCTCCAAACAGAGTGTAAAAAGCATTTAATCAATATACGTCAATTCTCATTTTAACCTTATTGCAATTATTGGTCCATCAGTCAACTGTAATTATCAATAACAAGACAGAGTTGACTTTATGAAAGTAATTTAGATCAAGTTTGGTCCCAACATTAAAGCTAAAATTAGGTCAAGATTTCTCCTTCTGTCACCGGTCTCGTATTTTTCTGTGACCATTCTATATTTTAGAATAAACATTTGATTAAAAAATAAAAATAAATAAACGTACTGGTATTCACTAATGTGGTTTATATTAGGTAAAGTTTTCATGACAACACAAATGCAAAATAAACTGATAAAGTTACTCCTTTGTGTCAGAAATACTATGATATTATATTACTACTATAGACATGCATACTATGTACCTGCACATTAGCTTCATTCTTTTTTATATTCTAAAAAAGTATATTGTACATAAATACAACAAAATTCTCAATAAAACCAGTTTTATTTATATTTTCTCTGTTTTTGTTGCTAAACATCACAAGTCCAACAGTCACTTTATTTTAGTTGTTGTGTTTTCAGTTTCTTCCTGTTTTGTTTTTTAGGTTTCATTAGGGTTAGTATGGTTATTTATTTATTTTTTATATCTGTTTATTGAGAGAAAATGAAGGATAGTATGGTTATTTTAGCCTTCAGCTGTGTCTCATTAGTAATCAGCACACCAGTTGCCAATCCTTAATCACCCAGCCCAGTGTAAACTGTGTATTGTTTGTGTAATTTACTTGTACTCTGAATAGCAGGTGTTCATGTAATTTCTTGTCTGTCTCATGACCACTGGGCGGATTTAAATGGAACTCTAAAAATAATTATTGGATGCACATCTAATTGGTCTTAGCCAAAATAAAAATGTTTAAAAGTCAGTCTGTTTTACAGATACTGAGCTAAGATTTGCTGTGGTTGTAGATGTGAATCCTTCCAGACACATAATTTGAGCGCAAACAAATCGCAGAAGATCTTTGTTTAAATCTTCGGTATGCATGGCGGCTGGCGATTTGCATTCCTTCCAGGATTGCTACTTTTTAAGTTTTTCTCAGTCTTTGTCAGATCAACTGTGTTTCCAGTCCTTCTGTTATCTACGATGTGTTATTAAAAAGTATCACTGAGTTCCTGAAACTTCCTCCTTTTTTTGCCTGGATTTGGATCTCTCCAACAACTCTATTCACCGAAGACGACACGTTCATGTGTGCAGCTTACTGTCAGATCGCTGCTCTGCATATTAGCTCCACTCTCCCCCTTTTCCTGTGCTGGATTGTCTCATTCCAGTGGCTTTTTCCTGATCTCCATGAGTTGCCCTGCAGGTTGTTAAAATAATATTGGGGGAAAAAAAAGTGTTTAACTAGGGAGCAATAAGGAAAAATCTGTTGATCAAAAACAATACAACGGCATGTATTATAAGTATACACCCGGAGAATACCACATTAAGTTCATTAAAAAGTTTTTTTCTGGTTAAAAAGATTAACATGAAATAAACGTCCAGTCAACCACCTAGCCTTACACATCTAAAATATGCCAACTAAATGTAAAGCCATCATTCACAAGAGACACTTTCATTCAATGACGGAAATACTCCAGGAACATTAATAATTTATGTAGTATTTCCAGTGGAGCTTTGAGAAGCCTAATTAATCCAATTTATCCCATTTATTTAAACTGCAATCATTGAGAAAAATGGGCATGGGGAATTAAATGAGAATTTAATAAACTATTTTGCCAAATCTGATTGTGTATTTTATTCTGTAATTTGCGGGAGTAAATTACACCCTCCCTCGCGTCTCGTTCATCAGGACAACACCATTCTTTCCTAATGTGTGCTTAAACAAAGCAAAACTAAACTCCGTCTTTCCTCATCTCTTCCGCTCATCATCAAAAAAAAACAAACTCCCACACACAGACACAAGATTGACTGCATGTGCAAAAGACGTGCACACTCACGCACCGAGCTCAGTGCTGTGGAACAGCCATCAGTCAAACAGTGATGCCGCTGCAGGTCCGGGGGCATTTACATAGATGGATGATAAAGAGATTATGGGGCACAGGGGTTATTAATCACGCTGCTGAGGAAGAGAAGAGGGACTGCTTGGTGTCACTCTATTCTCCAGGGATAGCTCTTTACCCTGAATATGTCTTTTGGTGCCGTTTTCTATGTTCTATTTACTGCTAAGCTAAACCACAGCAGTACAATAAGCGCCTTGACTTTCTGTGTTGCTGCAGGCTAAAGGTGCAGTTAGGCTAAGTTCACCTCCAGGCACAAGCTTCAGGGCTACAGTCCCGAGTTTTCTGCAGAAAAGCGGAGGAATGCCTAATTTTAGCAGGGCGTCATTGGGCTCAATTACACATAAGATGCATGAATTTATTTTAAAGAAATGCTTCACCTGGCAACAAAGGAGTTTGTTAAGCAGAAGATCAGGCAGTCAACAAAATATTAGTTTAATGCGGAGCCCCTCCAGAGGTAAAAGTTGAAAAAATTGAGGAATCTGTTTTCTCAGTTTATTGAACCGTGCACACAGATTCACGGTCTGTCCCCTCAGACTAGCTAATCAGCATGTTTGTATTTGCTAACAGGCGTCATTCTCTTTCAGAATAAGTAATACGTCATCGTTTGGGTTCAGTCACATTAAAAAGTTGAGCAGATTCTTATTTCCAAGTTCACTGACTTCTCAAAAAAGTCATCAAACCTTACCTTACAATTACAAACTTAACATCCTGTCAAGAGGCGTGGAGAAGGAGGCGAACCCGGAGTGCAGACTCTTACCAAGAACACTAATTTATTAAAGTAAAACTAACACGAAATTAAAAGGGCTAACGTGGCAGCAAATGAACTAAATACAAAACAAACTAATGGAGTGACAAGGCAAAGAACATGAACGTAGCATAGACGGGGAAACAAGAGCAATGAATCAGCAGGGTAGTGATGAAATTGACCGGGTTTTAAACACTGAGGATAATCAGGTGAAGTGGGCACAGGTGAGTAACGAGGATTGAAGACAGGTGGAGATGGGCGTGACAGGAAAGCAGGAGCAGACTGAAGGCAAGTAGGAAATGTGAAACAAAGACAGGAGCCGAACCAAAACTAAGAACAGGTGAAAAAACAATTGACTGGTATTGTGTGTACATAAAATTATTGGTTCCCACTCCCTGGAGTCAGGAGGCCATGTGGATCATGAAACTCAGAGGGGGCTTTGATAGTCTCCAGATATCAACTTGCATTTAAACCATCAATAGACGGTGGAACAAGCCTTATTTTATGGGTCGAAAGCCTAAACTTTTACCATTTACGGATCTAGATAATCAAAAGGTTCTGCCTATTTTCATTGGTGTCCCACCCAACAGTTCAGTTGTGGTAAACTCTCCTCAATAAGCTTAACATTTCTGTAAAATGTGAACTCTCTCACAGTTTAACATTTTATATCACCCACTCCTTAGCGCGTTGTATGAATTTTGAATAGTGAGTGGTTAGAATGTGGCCCCTGTGAGACTGGTGGATGTGATAATGCTGTAATCCACAGCGACAGGTGAAGTACTCTGCTCCTCTTGGTTGTTTGCTTTGGTAAATGTAGCCGCCATCCTCTGACCCCAATGGGACATGACACTTGGATCCTCCCGGTCCTTTCTCCTAGGAGCTCCAGCTCCTCCTCTGAACATTCGGCTCAATAACCAACGTGTTTATGGCGTTACCACAACTTCAGACTGGAGCCACGAGTTGTTTTTCTTTGTTTTCTAAAAAAAAAGAGTTTATTGGATCCGTTGGCTGGACTTGGTATTGGTGGATGAGTGGGTGAAGCGGCGCTGCAGCTGACTGATGGATGAGCAGATGATGAATGGAGGGAGGCGATGCATGGATGACAGGTTAGGTAGATAGATTCAAAGATGAGTGATTCATGGGAGATAAGTGAATGAGAGCCTCTTCAGAGATAAAGTGTGTTCGTAATTTCCTTTTAGTCTGATGACACTTTTCTTCCTGGGATTTGATAACCTTTTATAGATCACCCACAGCTGTTCTTTGCAACTCTGCTAAAACTACAAAAAATTATATTTTCGATGAATTCCTGTTCAAGAGGTTAAAGACAAACTAATAGGCCTTGATGCCCAGACACTAAACTATATTATACACTTTATGTGCAAAATTTTTCTTTCATTCTACTTGATCTGAAAATGTTATATACACTGCATATGTAATCATGAGTTTTCTTTCAGTTATAACATAACATTGTTGTGTAATACCGACATGAATCACTGTAGCTGCACCACATATTTGATTAAATAATAGATTGGTGTTTATTAACTAGTACTGTAAATATTGCCTTTGTTACAAATTTTCTTTGTTGCAATACACTGTCAAAGCTTAAAACATTTAGTTGTAAATATTTAAACAATTAAATATTAAGTCATTCTAACTGAAGGGATTTAATAAGTGAAATGTAGCCTATACCTGCTGCTCACATTCATATAAAAAATTGTGAATTATAGACATTATTCCAGATATTTTTAAAACAATTGTCCTTTTTCTTTATTTATATACATGTTTTTTTGTCTTCAATCATACAATCCTAAGAAAGAATATTAAAATACCCATGCTGCACCACTAAGTGTCAAGAACTTTCAAAATAATGACATATCAAAATTCAGAGAAAATAGCTTAGCTTGACTAAAGTTTCTCCCAACAATTTAGTCTTTTTAAAGTACCATTTACCTTTTTTCTCTCAGTTATTAACTATTTTAGCACATGATCAGGATCAGAATAAAGTGAGACAGACAGAAAAATGAGTAAAAACAGCTCCATTGTTGTGGTTTGTAAGTGAATGGGCTGCTACATCATCATTTCTCGAAAGCTCCATATTTTTAGTCCACATGAATCTACCAAAATCAGCTGTTTTATAGATCTCCACTTTGGAAAGCATTTCTAAAAACATCACTTTTTCTTATCAAAAACTCACTTTATTTAAATAAAATGTCAGGAGTGGCATAAACAGGGCCTCAGACACACTGTTCTGCCCTGAATCACACAACATCCCTTTAAGTTATATTACTCTCCTTTTCAGCTCTGGTACCAATTTCTGTACTTTATATGTTGAAACATTTGCTGTGAAGATTAGTCAGAATTCATGCCTAATTCTTGTCCTGTCTGATGTTTGAATGCGTACAAAGAATTTTAACGCGAGTTTGGTTGGCCTGCACTTTCACTGCTGCTTTAAAAGTTGAGCTTTTCTTCGCAGTTCAATGAAAACCAATGGTGGTGAAGTAAAAAAAAATCCAATTTAGCATTGTATTTCACTGATCACTGCAACTTGAAACCCATACGACTCAAAACCCGGCCATAACTTTCAATGGTTCAGAGCATCTGCATGAATTGTTTTGAGATTGCAGAGCATATACTTTGAATTCAGCATATCACATGGCCATCAAATGTTTTCTACATAATTTTGCTTTTGGACTCAACTTTCCCTAGTTCATTCTCACAAATGAGGATGAAAACAAAAATATACTGAAGAATAATTAAAGAATGATCTTGATGCAGTTCATCAAACTTTAACAAAAGTATTTACCAATTTGAACTAAAAAAGTTAGAATTTGGAGGTTGAGGACAATGGTGTTAGAGCTACATGTTTAGCTGCAGCCAAGCCCAGTCTCTCCAGAAAATGTGCAATAGGCACATTTGTGCACATCTACAAAAGGTAGTGTTGTCATGGTTAGATGACAGCGTATCTCTGCTTATCATAGAGCATCTTCTACATGGCATGTCAAATGTTTAAACTTAAAACTTGTGTCATTTTTAGGGGGAAAAAAAAGTAATTTTGAATTTGATAACAACTTTAAAATGATGGGACAGGGGTAACCATAGGCTGTAAAAGTAATGGGTATGCATAAGAAACAAATTGAAGAGCATTTTACGACCAATTAGGTTAATTAGTAACAGGTCAGTAAGAGGGCTGAGTATAAAAAGAGCATTTTAAAGAGGCTGAATCTCTCAGAAGTAACAATTGACAGAGATTCATCAATTTAAGAGAAACTGAATCTAAAAATAATTGAAAAAATTGCAGAGTAATGCCCCTCAACAAAAAAGTGAGACGACTTTGAATATCCCATCATCTACAGATCATAAAATCATAAAAAGATTTCAAGATTCTGAAGAACTCTCTGAGCTCAAAGGACAAGACTGAAAGTCAATATTTGATGCTCAGGATCTTCAGGCCCTCAAGCAGCACTGGATTAAAAACAGGTCTGATTCTGTTCTGGACATCACTGCATGGGATCAGGAGCACTTCCACAAATCCTTGTCTGTAAACACAGGCAACAGTGCCATTTTTAAATATTGGCTAAAGCTCTATCACACAAAGTAAAAGCCATATGGGAACACCATCCAGAAAAACTGCTAATGGACTGAGGCAATGTGGCAAATTTTTTCTATTATCAGAGACCTAGAAATTTGCAATTTTTTTTGTAAACTACAAACACAATGTACTCCATACTAAAGAGGAGAGGGATCATTCATCCATCCTGTTATCAGCAAACGGTTCAAAACCCTGCTTCACTAAAGGTTTGTGGGTGCATAAGTGGCTAGCAGTTTACTCATCTGGAAATCACCATCAATACAGAAAAGGGAAGACCTCTTTAGGGAAGACCTTGCATATTTCAGCAAGACAATGCTAAACTGCAGACTGTATCCATTACAGCAGCATGGCTTCACAGGAGAAGAGTCTGTGCTGAACTGACCTGCCTGCAGTACAAACCTCTCACTAACTGAAAACATTTGGTGCATCATAAAACAAAAAGCCCAGCAAAGAAGACCAGGGACTGTTAAGCAGCTAGAATCCTACATCAGACAAGAATGGGACAGCATTCCCTCCAAAACCTCCAGCAGCTGCTCTCCTCAGATCCTAGATGTTTACAGACTGATGCTAAAAGAAAAGGGGATGCTTCAAAGTGTGAGACATGGTCCTGTCTCATTTTCTGAAGATGTGTTGCTACCATAAAATTTAGAATTACCTTCTTTAAAAAAAATGGTTCCATTGTGAATAAGATATGGGTTTATGAAATTTGCAGATAATTACATTCTGTTTTTATTTACATTTTACACAACATCCCAACATTTTTTGAATTGGGGTTATATAATAAACCTAACAGAATATGTCTAACTTGTAAACCTACCCATGTACAAACAAGAAAGTAGAAAAGAAGAAAGTGCCGTAAGATGTTGAGTGAGATTGTGTCGCAAACTCAGCCCTCCAGCATAAGAATAAGTGACATTAACAGCACCTAACACCTCTCCTTTCCAATTAAAGGTTTTTGTGGCAAAATCTCTAATGATGCAAATCTTACATTAACATGAAACAATGCATGAAACAGAAATGTTCTGACAGATGGAGTGAGACATTAAACATCTAAGTGGTGAGATGTATGCGGAATAAATAATGTTGTCAAAGGTGAAAAATAATGTGCTAACAAGTGCAGAAGAATTATACACCAGGTTTTATGAAATATACACATTTAGATTGTGGAAGGCCTTACACTTTTAAAAGCAGCTGGCATGCAAAGGGAAATGCTTAAACCTATGTAACATGTGCAACAAATTTAGTAAATAAATCTGTTTCTTTTCACTACTCAAAAAGGCAATGCCTATTTTTTTGTAGTAAATAAATAAGAATCTTTGGAAAAAAGAACATACAAATCCATCTTTTTAGGTTTTCCAAGCATTAAATCATGTTCCACAGAAACTTCTTCACTGTTACTGCTTTCTAATCCCAGATCTGGTTCTAGTTTGGAGTACGCAGTGACAAAAACAGCTCAAGGAAAACTGCAAATGTTCCTAATTGACGGAGAAAAATAAACAAAAATTGGCTTCAGCCCTTTGCTAAGCTCTCAGTTTATTTGGTAAAAACCAAATATTTTATCTTCTGAAATGTTGCAGCCTTTTTTTCTTATTTATTGTGCTACAGGAATTGCTCATTAGTGTTGGTAAATGTTGCATTTTGTTGTTTTTGCTGTTTGTAGCACTTCTCTCTACAAATATGAAACACAATAAAATGTTATTTATTTGTTGCTATCACTGTATGCTATATTTTGAGTAACATCAATGGGGAACATATTTGTAAAAAAAGATCTGACAATTCAATGTTACTTTGTGAAAGTACTTATCATCTTTTATAAAAAAATAACTTATTTTTCCTATGGCTCTTTCCTTTTCAGGGGTTGCCACAGCAGGTCCTCCTCCTCCATCTAACTCTTCACTCCAACTACCTCCATGTCTTCTCTAACTCTGTCCATATATCTCCTCTTTTCCTTTTTCCTGCATCTCTAACACCCTTCTACCAATATACCCACTGTCCCTCCTCTGCACATGTCCAAACCATCTCAGTCTGGCCTCTCTAACTTTATCTCCCAGTCCTTCAACCTGTGCTGTACCTCTGATCACCTCATTCATAATCCTGTCCATCCTTGTCACTCCCAAGGATAACCTCAACATCTTCAGCTCTGCCTCTTCCAGTTCTGTCTCCTGTCTTTTTGTCAGTCCCACTGTCTCCAAACCATACAACATAGCTGCTCTCACCACTGTCTTGCAAACTTTTCCTTTGACCTTTGCTACCCCCCTTGTTGCCCTATGTTGTATCTCCCTATATTCCTGCCTACTCTCTTCAGTCCTCTCACTGTCCCAATTCTTCCTGGCTAACCTCTTCCTCTGGATAACTTCATGCACTTCACTGTTTCACCACCAGGTCTGCTTACCATCTTTTCTCTGTCCAGATAACACACCAAGTACCCTCCTACCTGTCTCTCTAATCACCGTTGCTGTAAAAACCCAGTCATCTGGAAGCTCTTTCTCACCACCCAGAGTCTTTAACAGCTCCTTTCTGAACTCCTCACAACATTCTTTCTTCCTCAACTTCTCTGTCTTTACTCTTTTACTCTTCTTCACTACAACAGTCATCCTACACATCCTCATCCAATGCTGTCTGGCCACGCTCTCCCCTGCCACAACCTTACAGTCCACAATCTCCCTCAGGTTACCTCTTCTACACAGATTGTAGTCTACCTGCGTCCTCCTGGCTCCACTCTTATAGGTCACCCTGTGTTCCTCCTTCCTTTAGAAATAGGTATTGACTACAGCAATTTCCATCCTCTTGGCTAAATCCACCACAATTTGTCCTTCCTGGCTCCTTTTCTTGACACCAAACCTGCTCATCACTTTCCTTATCTCCACCAACATGTCCGATCTGCTCTGATCACCAGTCTCTCCTCCCTGGGAATACTCTCTATCACTTCATCAAGATCCTTCCAGAATTTCTCTTTCTCTTCTACATCACATCCAACCTGTGGAGCATAACCACTGACAACATTGAACATCAGACCTTCTACTTCTACCTTCAGACACATCACCCTATCTGACAGTCTTTTCACCTCGACCACATTCCTTGCTAACTCCTCCTTCAGGACCACCCCTACTCCATTTCTCTTCCTATCCACACCATGGTAAATTAACTTAAACCCTGCCCCAATGATGCAAGCCTTCCTTCCCTTCCACTTGATCTCTTGCACACATAATACATCCATCTTCCTTCTATGCATCATATCAACCAGCTCTCTACCTTTGCCTGTCATTGTCCCTATGTTTAGAGTTGCTACCCTCAGTCCAATACTCTTGCCTTTCCTCTTTTCCCTCTGTCTCTGGCATGTGGTCTTCAACTAACAGTAGCACAGTTTCCACCGTCACCCTGTTTGTCAACAGCACCAGTGGTGGTCGTTGTTAACCTGGGTCTTGAGCGATCTGGTATGGTAGACTCTCATGCTGTTTGTTTTGGCAAATGTATTTTACGCCTAATGCCCTTCCTGACACAACCCTCACCATTTACCCAGGCTTGGCATCAGCAAGAGAAGTATACTGGCTTGTCCTGCTTATGAAACACTATAACTTGCTAACACAGCAGCAAGTAACAACATTCAGTATAAATTGTTGCACAGTAAAAAAAAACAAAAAACATCTCCAGTTGAGCCACAATTGTCTTATTTACAAAAAGGAGCAATGCTTCTTGTGTAAAATATATGGAGCTTATTGGTTTATAGATTAGATCGAATATTTAATATTCAAACAAACCCCCAAATTTATTTTTTTCCTCAATAGGAAATACCAGTGCCTCTATACTTTTCTTTCACCAGTGCCTTGTGCTGGCACCAGAAAATGAGTTGTTTCAACAGTGTTGAAACAACACTGTTTCAACATCAAAGCTTTAACAGGTTTATCATGATGCTATTTTTACTCCTATAAACAAACTTTCCACAGCACAGTGGTCTGTTAAACTCTTCACATTGCAAATCTAAAATATTTCAAAATCTCTGAGGTAACACGAATGCCTTTCTTTGGCATTATTTCATCATCTTCCTGGGCTGCAGCTGCCATTACTGAAGCTATTTTTTGACAGGTGAAGCTCACACATGCAAATGTCTCAAAGCCATTGACAACTTATTACATTATTGTCGTAAATACTGAGAGTTGCTGTAGCTTTGAGTGACACAATAGAAAGCTCTAATCTGTACGCTGTAATTAAGACAAGGGCACTGTCACAGCTCCATCTGTTCCTGCCACGCCTCTTGCTTCCAGTCATGCCACAGCCAAGTAATTTTCCACTCATCCACAGTTCAAGCCACGCCCATATTACCATGCCCAAGTAATCACAGTCATCTGTTTCACCTGTTCTGGTCCCCATAAATACCCACAGCTCCCAGTAC
>NC_051432.1:11929475-11935664 GCF_001649575.2 Kryptolebias marmoratus
TCTCGCCTCAGCCCCTTTCAGACAAGCCTGTCTGCAACTAGTAACCAAGCCAAGGAGAACTTACCTGTTCCGGTTCCAGTCCACGACGGTCACGTGAGTGTCCTGTTTAGAGTCACAGGTCCCGCTCCTGTCCATTCCACAATAAAACTCTTAAAACTTCGTCGTTGTGTTGCGAGTTTGAATCCTGTCAAGTCCTGCCTTGTCAGGCACGACATGATCAGACCGGTGGCTGGTGGGAGTGCAGGTGAGGACATGGGCTCCAGGATAAAGACATCACCACAGTAGTCATCAAGAGATTGACCATATTCCAGATGAGACCGGCAAAAATGGAGCCTCTGATAAAGCAATAAAAGCTGGAAAGACACCAACATGGGCCCAACTAATGGATGGAGCAAGTTGAGATGGCATCCAGTGAAAGCAACATTAACGCTTCTGCAAACGCTAGTATAGGCTGCAAAAGTCCTGGGTGAAGAAAGCGGCTGAGATGTGCCAAGCAGCACAGAGACTGGTGGCATTCTTACAGTATGTTGTATGAGCAACTAAAAAGGAAGTTCAAAAACAAACGTAATGCATAAATTAAACAGTCCTCTAAAATAAAAAAAGGAAGTATACTGATTAGAGCCATGACAGTACCCCCCCCCCCCAAGGGATGTCCAAAAAATGTCAACACTGAACACTGCTCAGAGCATGGCGGCAAACCCAGAAACAAAAACTAAATTTAAGCTACAAATTATGACATTCTGCCTGAAGAAATCAATAAATCAACAGTTAAATTTAATTTTAGAAAACAGCATTGAGTTTATAGCTATGAATGCTAATATTTTCTACTGTTTTAACAGTGTTTGGACCTTTATGTGGACACCTCCCTGAATTCAAGCCCTTCTGACTTTGATTGCCTAATTCCTTAGAGATTACTGTGAGACTGTCGCTGCCAGAGGCGTTGACAAGATGCGGAGAAATGTCACCAGCCATCATGAAGCCAAACGTTCCAATCAGTCAGTTTTCTAGCACCTCTCTGTATGCGTTTGAATGTGTATGTGTGTCGCCCAGAACGACATGTGAAGAGGACAGGCAGGGAGACCCTAAAAGCATCGTCTTCCACGTTCATCAATTACTGCACCTAGAAAGGTTGTGTCTTGAGGAGGAGGAGGTGCTGTACGTGTGTGTCTGCCTGTGTGTGTGTGTGTGTGAGTAAGGTGTTAGTCAGAAACAGGGAAAGGTGATGACAGAGACAGAGATAGAAATGTATGCGATAGAGATGTACAGATGTGTGAAGGAGATACGTACAGTTGTGTGACACAGAGAAAAGCTGGATTTCTCGGCCGTCTCCCCACGCTCTGCGATGGCTGCGGGATAACTAATCAATCTATACCTGCCTTAGAGAAAGGGAGGAATGAACAGTCAGACAGGATTAGTGGGGAGAGAGATCATGTCATTTCGGTGCACTGCTGCTTCTCTGCTTTCCTGTTAGTCTGCATCCTCTTTGTATGGCCTACAAAAACTAACTGAATATTTGAATAAAGAGAATAAATCTGATGTTATTTCACTTATTTCTTTTTTCCTAGAAAGATAAAAGACAGGCTGATTTTATGGCTGCAATACCAGTGGAGTTTCTAAAATGTATCAAGATTAAAACACTAAGAATACATATTCACCACAGCCGTAGTGTTTTCAACAATAAAATGAAAAAGAAATAGAAAAAACTTGCTATTGGTTAAATATGGGCAACTAACTTAACTCACTGAATGAACAATATAATAAACAAATTCAGTGTAAGCAATACACACAGTCTTAGTGCAAGAAAGCTTTCTATCAGTTTCAGTGATGAGCTCTCTGACAAAGCAGACCTAAAACCTGATTTTCCTCACCAGAACTTTCAGAACTTTTATAAATCTACTTTTCGCCCAAATGTCGCCCGTGCAAATCTTGCCGCTTCCCTTTCCGTCAAGGAGATTTTCGTTTTCTTCTCCCTCCTGCTCTTAACTGTGTACCAGCGGTTCGAGGAGCTGTCATATTGCATCAGCGCTCTGCTGATTACTTCCACCTTGTCTCCCTCGTCAGGAAATGATTCTGACACGCACTCACACCCAGCTTTCTCTGCATCAATATGCGTGCGATGGAAAAACTGCAGACAGTAAATAAATAATGAAAGACGAGGTAGGAAGGAGGAGGAGCGGCACGAGGAGTGGTGGTGGTGGTGGAGGGGTGACATTTTCTCTCTCGTCTCTTTCTCTGTCCTCTGTGTGCGTGAGAGGCTCGTTGTGGGAAAGCGTTACATGTAATTGTATGTATATGCAAGTATCGTTACAGCTGAATTTAAAATTAATATCTTGGGACAAAAAAAACTTCTCAAACTTCTTGGTTGAATGACACACATCTTGACGTGGCGTTAGGTTCTAAATTGGAACATACTACGCATTCATTTAGCTTTAATTGAAATGACAAAGTTAATTAGAAGACATTTTTATCTCTGTTGTTCGAAATTCCTTCAGCACCACTTGATTTTTCCAATCCTCTTTAATTGCATATGGTGTGTGGATCTTCTCTCTGCTTTGTGGCAAGAAGTATGCCAATAGTGCAGCGAGGGAGCATTTTCTGTAAAAATCCCTAAAGGGATTATCACAGAGACTCCACATTTCTGAAGAAGACACGAAGAGGGTAAACACATCTGATTGACCTACTAACCCCTTGAACCCAGTGGCACGACAGTCATCAGACGGACCTGTATTCATCTGAGAATTTTATCTGTGTGACAGCTGCATTCAGCCACTCTTCATTTCCACGTCAGGATCTTCAGAGGGCTGTTGCGGTGTTTCAGTTTGGAAATCATCCATCTCTTTGTGGGTGAAAAAAACCCCAAAACCTCTGCATCCGTCATGAGGAAAAGTGACTATTCTTTGTGTCCTGTCGATGCTGCCGGAACACACAAAATCTAATTATCAAAGATTTTGTCTTCAAAACTTGCACTATTTTTGTAAATCCTTGCAAGTGCCTTTGTGTACATATAGTTATTATTATTGTGTTGATTGTTAAGTTTTTCCTTGTTTTTATTTTTAAGGTCCTCCTTGTGTCATTTACCATATATCCCTATCAGCCTGTCTTTAGATGGTTGTTCCCACCTGCTCCTCATCTGCTCATTAGCCTCAGCTGCACTCACTCTGTAATCACCTCTCCCAGCGTACTTAAACTCCCAGTTCACCTTATTATTCAGTCATGCTGTTTGTTCGCTTGCTGCTCCTTGTGTTTAGTTTCTTAATGTTCCTGTTGTTTTAATTTGTCTCATCCTGCTCCTTGTGCTTGTGAGATTAGTTTTCTGTGTTGTCTTTTTAGTTTTGTTTTCCTTATTGATGTTGAGTTTTTATTTGAGTTTCCTCTGCTTTGGACTCCTTAACACATCCGCATCATGACACAGATGTCACTAGTATGGTTGTTTTTTGGCACAGTTTCAGTTTTGCGTTGTACCTATATTGGGATTCTAATGACATTTATTGTCCCTACTCTTTGCTTTGTCTGTTTTTTTTCTGTCAATATTGTTTTGTAGAAATGTCACGCTTGTTCTAATGTACTATCAATAAACTAGCATTGTCTTGTCATGTATGTGTACATGTTTACATTGACTTAAACAGTTATGGGAAGAAGAAAGTCCACCCTCTTCCAATTTTAAAGGTTTTATATATATCAAGAAATAATGAAAAGGAACTGGTCTTTACATGTTATAATTTTTTTAACTCACACCTTAACTGTACACAAAACAGAATTTATTATGTTAAAGTTTTGTCAACACAACAAAGCCAAAATGGAAAGGTTTGTGGGAAAAACTAAGCACACTGTTCCCACTTCCACAGGTTTAAAAGGGAAATAGCTGACAGGTGCTATGAATCAAATGTACTTGAACAATTGATCATTGGCAAGTGTGACCACCTCTATAAAAAAAAAGAAAAGAAAAGTGTTTTGGCTTTTTGCTGCTCTGGAGCACAGGTGAGTGTTAACTCAACGCCAAGAAGGAAAAACAGCAGTGACATCTCAGTTTCTTCTTCCCATCAATCGAGGAAAGGTTATAAAGTAATTTCCCAAACAATTTGGATTTTTTTCTTTAGTGAGAAAGATTATTCACAAGCGGAAAACATTTAGGACAGCTTCTCAGGAGTGGACATCCCAGCAAATTCACCCTAAGGTCAGACCGTGCAATACTAGAAAAATAACAAAACACCCAAAAGCTCCATGTCAGACTCTACAGGCCTCAAGTGGCAGATTAAATGTTAAAGGGTCACGGCAGCCCAATCAGAAAAAGACTTGTTTTGAAGGTTTGCCAGAAGAAAGCTTCTCTATAAAAAAACATAGCAGGACCGCTTTGGTTTGCAAAGTCCCATTTGAATGAACCATAAGCCTTGAACCCATATCTTTTGAACAAATGAGAGCATGTTAGGGATGTTTACCAATAATACACAGTCATGTTTGGAAAACACAAACAAACAGCATATCAGCACAAACATGATATACCATACTATCCAGCAGAGTGGTGGAGAGATGATGATTAGGGCTTGTTTTGCAAGCTCAGGACCTGGGCACCTTGCAGTGATTGAGTCGAACATGAACTCCTCTGTAGACCAAAATATTCTAGAGTTAAATGTGAGGCCATCTATCTGACAGGTGAAGCTTGGACTAAACTGGGTCATAAAGCAACAGAAGAATGAATCCAAACACAGCAGCTGACGTACAGAACGACTGAAAAAGAAAAACATATAGGTGTTAAAATGGTCTAGACCTCAACCCGACTAAACAGCTGTGGAGTCGCAGAGGTAAAAACCTGAATTTTGTAAAGAAGACTGGGCCAAAATTCTTCCTCAACCACGTGAGAGACTGATAGTCACACAGTAAACAACTGAGAGTTTTTGCTGTTAAAAGTGGTTCTACAAGCTTTTAAATCATGGGGTGGACTTAGTTTTTCTCACACAGCTTTTCAATTTTGGCTTTATTTTTATTTAATGTTTAAATAATGACCTGCTGCACAGCAGTAGGTGATATTCATTTTCTTCAAGGGATGTTAGTTCCATTGTTTCTGTTTTTGGTTTCTCAAGCTCAGTTTACTAATTTATTGCTTTTAAATTGTTTTTTTTTAACAGTTTTCTGTGCCGCTTTAGTTTCTTTTAAGTTATTTTAATGTACACCACTTTTGTTGTTCTAAATGTGATTTTTAAATAAACTAGACTACAAGAATAGCCGTCTACTGCTGTGTTGGATTTGGATTTGACTGCTTTAAGCCCAATTCAAAATGAAGTTAAGAAGTTTTTTTTTAAAACATCTATAGTTAAAGACTTATTTATGAATAAGTGATGTGACATTACAGCAGCATTACAACTAAAAAGTGTCCAAAAATTGATCATCAGGGATCTGAACTCGAGCTCTTATTTGGTCTTGCAGTAAGTATGAGTGAGTTAGTGAGTGGATAATTGAAACAGATCTCATACCTGTCACATTAGAACAGCTGCAGCATGTAAGCCTGATGTTTTTATGTTTTAAAATTTATCTAGGATTTCTTGTAGTAATCTAAAGGTTGGATCTTTGTTTTAGAAGGGTAAGGTTTCGGATGACCTTCAGCATGATGTTTATAATCTCCTGTTGTCTAATATGCTTATTTACAGAATCCTTCTGAAGACTAAGGGCTTGTCACATATTCTCACCACCCTGCCAGCTCCCTATAACATCCTCCTACTACCTGCCGAATCTCTGCCTCTCCCTTGTCAAAGCAGGAAACTGAACATTACCGCCGGGGCCAGAGGACTTTCAGAGAAATCCCAGTTCCAGAGCAGGAGCAGAGTGGGAGGCGGAGGAAGGATTAGAGAGGAGCTGTCTCTGATGTTATTTAATCTCACCGGCCAGGGAGCTGAGGAGCTCCTGATGCACATTATCAACCTCTGATGACCGGCGAGGAAGATTGGGCGGCCTCAGATGCTTTCCACTGCTGCCAACGCTGCCTCTGCAGAGCACTTGAAGCCGTCTCCCTGGCCGGCTGTAACCAGTCAGCAGCTCAATTTGGCTGATGGCAAGCGTGCTCAGTCAGGGGAGAAGTCGGTCCCGGATGATTTCCCCCCTCTTCTCTGCTCGCCCTCCTCGGCGCTGACACCCCTCCCTACCCCACCTAAGCTATCGTCCAAATGTGCCTCTGTCCTCCCTCCCCCCCCCCCCCCC
>NC_051432.1:11935683-11944161 GCF_001649575.2 Kryptolebias marmoratus
AGCATTATTACACCCCACCACACCATCCCCCCTGATACTCCAACACCCAGCCATCACTCAGTTGTTCACGTTATCTCAGGAGCCTGTCTTGCTTCACCCTCCCACCCCACCAACCACCCTCCTCTTTTTTTTTTTTTTTACTTCTCAACATCCCTCCTTCCCTCCCGCTCCCCCCCAAGTGCATTCCAGCATGACAAACCACACGGGATTTCACAAGTCCTTTAAAGTCTGCTGCCTCTGGGAACCACTCTTCTTCATGCAACATTTTAGTATTCGAGGGAATACGTGACTGGGGAGGCAACGGATGCTGTTATATTTCTGCTGTCTCCTCTTGGTTGTTATTTCTGTTGATGCTTTCCAGCACAAAGATAAGACCTAAAAAAAATAATTAAAAAAAAGTCGTAGCTATCAGGTGATCATCACTGATTTTTCGTCTTATATTAAAAGATTTATTTCTATTTTTGGTTTTACTAGATTAAATATTTTCTGCCAAGATGGGTTTTTACTTAAGTCATTTTTTAATTTTTATTTTAACACATAAAAGCATCACAACAACAATATACAAATTCTTAGTAATCTTTAAAACCAAAACACATTTACACATGCAACAATAGGGTTTAAGACAATGAGGAACTTATTGAATCGTTTTTGTTTTTGGAATGCCTTTTATGCTACTTTTACAGTAGACAGCACTTCTATCTGACACGTCAAATATGTCTAATTAATCCCAGATTTTTATTGTTTTCACAATAGTGTACAAGTCTCCCTGCCTTTTTGATAAGCTTTAGGGATCTGAACATAAAGTGAAATTAAAGTTGATGTAATGACCGATGTATGTCCCAGGGGAATATGACATCCTGTCAGCATATAAACATCTGGCGCTGACACAGTTAAATGATGACCAATTACAAAAGAGCAGCTCACCACACAAGACAATGTGCCCTGTTCTGCAGCGAGTCCGCTCAAATGAGGAAACATATCAGTACGCTTGTTACAGATGCACCGTCGCCCTCCTTCACATAGTTCAGATCTTCCGAAGCTGGTTTATGTGGAAAGGTTATGAACGTTAAATATCTTACCTGTTGTAGATAGCTCTTTGAATTTAATCAGTTAAGAAAAAAGAGTTTAATTCTGACAAGACTGATGAGCTAAGGGCTAGTCTGAGCAGAGACAAAACCAAAGCAGAGCACTGTTGCTCTTTGTAAACGACTTCAGTCTCAAACATTTCACAGCGGCTCATGTGAATCATCAACATTCGCTTTACATTTAGTGGTAGTTTCCTTAAAATTTTATGGCTGTTTTGTGAGCGTAAATAAGTGCAGCAGCAGCTAGCTGTAGCACATCATGCAGGAATATCCTAATGTTTTGGTTGGAATAACCATGTGAAGTGAAACGGATGATTGTTAAAGGTTTTTTCAAAAAATAGCATTTGCATAAATGACTCTAATTTATGTTTAGATTGGGGTTATTTTAAGACAATAGCAATCCTCTTTGGTCCGGCTCAGACTAGCCATTAGCTCGTCAGTCCCATCGAAATACAGTATATTATAATAGCAGGCTTTCTGTCTGCTCTTATTGTTGGAAACGGAAGACACTAGGACCCGGTTAATGGGAGCTGCCATGTTGAATTTTTGGGACCAGAGTCTGCACACTAAGGAAGAGGGACTTTAAGTAAGCTTTGTTTTGAACATCAAATAACTACAGCTAAATGTACTAGAAAAATAAATAATTGAACATACAGCAACAAGGTAAAATCTATGTAATTCCAAAGTATCTGAGTTTGATGTTTTTTATTTATTTTTTTTTACTTGCACTGGGACCAGCCTATGGGGACCATGGTTGCCAGATACGAAATGACGAAATATTGTGCTATCACTTTAATGCCATCATATTTTGACCAAAACTATAGTATGCAGGAAGTGAGGGGCACTTTTTTCAGAAGTGGTAGGGATGCATGCAGTTTTTCAGTCAGCAGAGTGTGTGTGTGTTGTGATTGACAAACATGTTCTCAGGAGGGGAGGGAGTTGCTTGGCAGGCACGCAGACTTTCTGATGATCTATGGGTGTTTGCATGAATTAAAACAAGTTTGTTTGGTTGTTTTTTTTGCACAGAAATACCAGAAACTATCATATATTTGGACTTTTTAAAAACTATTTATTGGATATCATGTAGACCCTAAAACTGTTGTATAAAAACAATAATTAGCATATATTTGGGAACACTGATAAGGACGCTGTTCGCCTTCTGGCTTCAACTGCCCCATATTATAGTATTTATGCTGATGATCAATCCAATCAGAATTAAACTCTTGTTTTCTCAGACTCAAGTCGTTCAAAGAGCTGTCTACAGCAGGTAAGACATTAATTGTTTATAACTTTCCCACCAAACCTAAAATATGTGAACCATCCCTTTAACACCAGCAGGAAGCTTTCAAAGAGCTAAAAGACAAAACTGGAATATGACTCCATTTTAGTGAATGAATTGAAATGATTCAAAATGAAAGCATGAGAAATGATGAACAAGGATTAGATTATTGCTCCAGAGTGACATGTGTCGCTTTTGCTAGATATTCGATCCTCGTGGCCTCTTCTGTTCAACGGATTCAGTGTGATTGTATGATTGTCTGTTGGAGTCCTTTACATCGGATTGGCTGTAAAACTACAGCCACAACACTGAAAACACATTCAAAGACACCAAAAATATACATAAAGATACTGTCAAAAGGTACAATAATTACACAGAAAAGTAAATTACAGAGTTAAAACAACATCGTTATGTGTTTGTTTATCTTTTTGTCTCTGCTTCTTGTTCTTCTTGTGTCCTCTCAGAATGTATCGGGCACATTAGGTTTAGTGTGTCCGTGAAGTGCTCCTGGCTGAGAGTCAAGAGTCCCGTCTTGTCTTCCTGGTGCTGGATGGGAGATCAACGGATCAACGCCTTTTTAAAAGAACCACCGAAAAGCTTCACCGTTGTTGACCGGCGTCCTCTGTGGGAGACAAAATGCGAAAGGACGGGTTTTAGTTTTGAGGTCATGTCACTGTCACATCGTGCACTCTCTCAAAGAAATTATATATATATAAATACAAAGACACATTTCAGTCGTACTTGGAAGTGAGTTAAAAATAAAGTTGATAAAATGGGGACATTAGGCAAAGTAAAAACCTGGAAGGGCACCTAAAACAGCTGTAAAATATAACCATTTAGAAGTCAGCCAAGGTGATTATATTCACGTCCCACCCACACCCAAATAATCATTACGCCGGATGAAATATTCAATACAAATTCCCATGAAGCAACAATGAGGCATTTAATTACTGAGCGCTCGAGCCGCAGTGAGGGGGAACAGAGCATCGTTTCAATTTGAGCCTGCACCAGCAGTCGCCCCTCCTCCTCCTCCGTCTCCCCAAAACCTCCATGCCAGTGACAGCCTCGCCTTCTAAAACTCATTTGGAAGTCAGAGACATGAAATACCAGAGTCTCCCACCAATCCCCATGACCAATTAGCACATTTTTTGTGGCTGTTGACAGAGAGGAAATGGTGCATAATCACAACTGAAATCACTTTAGTTTGAGTGGGGGGCAATTTGACATTTTAATACCAAGTGTCACTGGCGGCTCCTTATAGGAATGCTGATGAGTGTTTTAGCATCCAACAGGTTCCTTATGTTTACACAGGTTATTGACCTATGGAGGCTTTTTACAGGTCACTGATTTTTATTTTATTCTGATGCTTTTATTCTGCTTCGTAGTTTGTGAGATTTATAGCTTTAAGGGCAGAAGCGAAGTAGTTCATGATTTTAACGTCTGTGTAGGTGTGCACTCAGGTTCACAGTTCAGCGTTCCAGTCAGGTGTCCACAGTTGTCACCCCAGCCGTAGGTGGCGAGAGTGAGCTAATTTGTCCCGTCTATTCAGAAGACAAGAAGAAGAGGTGAATTTCAAGTGATTTCTCATCAGGACACTGTTTTTGTGTTCTTGTGGTGCCTTAGTGATGAATTATCCAAAATCTTATAGCAGCACAGTAT
This sequence comes from Kryptolebias marmoratus, assembly GCF_001649575.2. Taxonomy (NCBI): domain Eukaryota; kingdom Metazoa; phylum Chordata; class Actinopteri; order Cyprinodontiformes; family Rivulidae; genus Kryptolebias; species Kryptolebias marmoratus. The sequence goes on from NC_051432.1 coordinate 11,939,707, forward strand.
TTTTTTACAAAACAAGCATCCAGGGTTTTCTTGTTCTGCTGATGGTTTGATTCAGTTTTTGTTTGATTTCGCCAAGGATATGTTTTGATGTTATGTACTTCACAAAGCATTGTATGCATGAATTTTGTAATAAAGTTCATTTGAAATATTATTTTACGTAGTCATTATCTAAATTGTACTGAAACGCTAACCGAAAGCTATCCAAGCTTTTCAAATTACAAGGGAACAAAAAGTAATGCACATTTCTGAATCAAACAAATATACATCTGTAAAATATATTCCTGAACTTTGAGATTATTAATCATTTGGGATTATTAAATAAAGTTAGTCCTTAAAAACTAAATGCAGTGCTCGGCTCCTTCATAACCAATGTGTTGCACAATGGCACAATATTTGTCAAACAATACTCTTTATGTAACACCACCAATTTTTTTGTTTGTTTTGGTTTGGTTTTTATGGTAAGTTGTGTTTATGCTGAGAAGTCAGAAGTTTTGAGTTCCAAATCAAAAGAAAAGAATAACATTGAACACCCCTAAAATCAACTTTTCAACTTGGAAAGCTTGAGGTTCCCACCAACCCCACCCTCAAAATCCAACATGGCAGCAAAAAGTGGCAATAGCTGGAGTAATAAACTATTTATTTTCACTTTTGTCCGTTTGCAAAAAGCTGAGAAAATCACTGTTATCGGCTTGTATCGCTAATAGTTGTTAGCCTTGTCCCTGAACACAACAATAACCAAACCCTGCTGGTGTTCTGACCTGCAACCGGATCATGATTAAGCATGGTTTGAAGTTTTTCCCAGAACCTCAAGTTCCCACCTCCGGGGCAAAATGAATCACAGTATTATAAAACACCAAATTTAAACATAAACTGATAAAGCAGGGAACTTACTTAGATTTAAGTAGGAAATTTTATAAACACCTCATATCAAATTCCTGGGTAACAAACTTGAATAGATGACAGAGTCTGCAAACATCCCATTTGATTTGATTATGCCATCAGCTGGCTGCATTTATTAAACTGATTACCTCCGACAAAACACAACAAATCATCTCCCGAGCTGCTCAACATGTAAAGCCAGTGATCATAAATGCTTGCTCACTTTCTACAGTGCAGCCCCGTTTCCTTTTATCAATGAGTATAAAATTATATTTTTTTCCTGGATCCAGCCCAAACCGTCTACGGCACAAACACAAGCTCAGGTTCATCACGCATTTTGGACGCATAGAGTCCTTTTATGTCTGTAGCAACCATTAACCATATATTCACACCACATTAAGCAATAACCATTATCCCTCCAAGTGAGTAATGGAGGAGCTCAGAACAGCAGGATACCATCATCACCAATTTAAATCCGCGGATGAAATGAAACACTATCATGTTTTGAAGGGTCAAGATGTTCTCACACATCTTGCGTTGCCTTTTTTTTTTTTTATCTAATGGCGATGAGCTGATTATTACAGTATATCAGTGCAGCTCCATTAATTTCCATCTATCATTTTTTTTTCCCTTTGCACTTTGAGTCTTCATTAATATATTTTTATGTGAGTTTTGCTTGTATTTGACAGTGGTGGAAAACAGGCAAGAAATGAACCTGGATGCAGTGTTGTAAGTGTAGGTTTAAATGTGTGGTGGTCGTTTTTCTTTTAATGTAGTGATGTTTGAATGAGCAAATGTTTTTTGCAAATGCATCAAAAGACTTTATTTACTGCCTTTAACACAAAAGAATCCTACATGTAAAAAAAGTTTCCAAAGACCATTCATAGTGTTTAATTTCTACCATGTCGATACCTTTTTATTACTTTAACAAAACATTGGTTAAATATAAATATATTTTGTTCATTTAGGGTAAAATCAACATAACACAAGTAAGACACAACATATAAATATCAAGGCCTAATATCAAGGATGTTACATTTCTTCTTCATCACTTCTTTGTCCTCAGAAATATTAATTGTGTACTTTATATTTTGATTGTGTTTTGAGACTACGAGCATAAAACCATACATTAGTATGGAGTTATATATGCCGGTGCTGCCAGACATATGACAAAAAGTGTTAAATACGGAACCAGAAAGAATTTAAAATGTAGCATTTCTTGAAGGACTGAACGTCAAAGTTTAATACAAAGATCTCATACAATCTGTCAGCCCTCGGCGTATGTGTTGGAGATGGCTCTCAGCTACCACCGCACCAGATTTTAGCTCAATAACTGCACAATTGACTAGGTTATAACCATTTTAGTTTTTGCTAAGGTCGATAAGCTGTGGCGGCCATCTTGAGTCGAGTTGGCTAAAGTTAATCAGTTGTAAAAATATGTCCAATGATTACTCTATAATCCATCTGGCACAGTCAGGCAGTTACAGCATTGCCTGCCTTTCTTGGTGGCGGACAATAAATGGTCTTAAACACATTCCCTGAAAAAGAGCACTGATCCCTGGGATCTGTATAATAAGAAAAGCTCAACATGTCTGTACTGGGACTGTATTTGTAGGGTTACTCGGAAGACAACTAACAATGTTTTTATGCCTAATGTGGATGCACGCCTTCACCCTGCTGGATCCACAGGGACATTTTTAAGGCTTAAACCTGGCTCTGCCTGTCAACAACGTAGCGTTCGGGGAGCTGAAGCAAAGAGAAGAGCGAGCGGAGTCGAATGTTTATCTTGATCCATATTCTCACATTGATCAGTCCCCGGTGGAAGTGCGGCTCACCAGAGACAATAATGACCCTGATCTGGGCACTCGGCATGTCTCTGTTTTGTTAAGTTCCCACGTTATCGATCCAGTGGGGCTCTTGAGTGCTGCTTGGATTCACTCCCGGGCCATTTTGCCTCGGCACACAGCAGTGACCAGGCACAAAGAAGGCTCAATTAGCACCAGCTCTGCGTTCTCCGCTCCACCCCCCTCCCCCACCCCCCACCTTCAATATCACTCCATCAACCGGGAGGAGGGGAGGAGAGGAGACAGAAGAGACAAGAGAAATAGAGAGGGAGAAACTGCTGGGACAAGAGAATAATACCGAGGTTTTTACCTCAAATTAAGACCCCGTAGCAGCGGCTCGACCCCATGTTAACGACGCCGCCTCTGCAGCAAAGCATACATAACAAGCCGGATGCAACGACACACAGAGGAACACACAAGGCAATTTCCTGCACTGGCAATGAGCGCACACAACAAAGTACTGAGCACCAGGCTGAAAGAGGAGGGAGGAAAGAAAAAAAAAAAAACGCTAAACCTCAAATTAACCCTGCCACGTCGCCACAGTGGACAGGATATTTTAAGTGTCCGCTGGTGGCTTTCGGTGATAACAGCACAGTAAAAGTGACATGTGGTGGAATAATTCTCAGCTGAATCTGGTGAAGCGGTGTGAGGTCTCTGGGCTGCCAGGACACCCTGTGATCCTAACTGAGCCTGGCATGTGTCGTTAAGGCTGAAGCCATGTTGTCAGCTGATTGAGGCAAGGTGGTGGGAAGACATTATTGGCTAGAAACGAGAGGATGAATCACAGACAGAGTCAGAGGGCTAAAAGCTTGTGTAACTGCTGCAGGACCAACATGCATGCACGGGCAAATTAAAGCAATAGTTCAGGTCTTTGGAAGTCAGGTCCCGTGGAAAGGCTATAAACAATATCTGAACTTGTTGTAGCTTGGTATTTGTACGACCTCATTTTGAAGAAATAGAGCTTAATTCTGAGAAATACTGAGCTGATGGCTAGTTGTAGCAGGGCCAAAATAGATTCTTGCCGTCTTAAAACAACTTAAATTTTAAAACTTTTCTAGCCCCTCATGCTAACACTTTTTTATAAACCTTAAAACGGTAGTCTATTCTCGTGATGTTCTATCAAATGGTTCTCTCTAGTTAGTACCTTATCAGCAGTGACATCAGTCATAGCGCAGAGTATGGAGAAAAGGGCAAGTCTTCCTCCAGGCTAGGCTAACAGCTAAGTACCTATTGTTTATCGTTTTCAGGCTTTTAAAATGACTATTTGTCAAAAACAACATATCGTTTTGAAAGAACACTTTATTTGCTAATATTAAGCCTCTACACTTTTGCATGGCACCGTTTGTTTAGTTTGTTGCTTATTTCTCAAACCAAACAATGCAATCTCAGGAATAACGGGATATACACGCTGTATGCTCAGCACACTTTCACAAAGAAACACAACAATTTGTGAATATTTTGTTGCTGTTGACAAAATAGCAACTCACTAAACAGCAATGGTTAGCATCAGCCCATTTGTCTTGGCCTGGCTCAGACTAGCCATTAGCTCATTAATCTGTTCATTACTCTTTCTTCAAACTGAGATTGTTCAAAGAGCTATCTACAACAGGTAAGATATTAATTGTTCATATCCTTCCCCCTTCAGTTAAAAAGATCAAACTCCTGCTTTAAACCTCCAACTAAAGATCCAGGTTAAGCCCAGTCCCTCTCAGTCTCCCCCCCCCCCCCCCCC
>NC_051432.1:11944190-11970443 GCF_001649575.2 Kryptolebias marmoratus
CACACACACACACACACAAACAAACAATAAAAATGCACAAAATGTCCTCAACCCCGAGCCCACCACAGCCTCAGCCTCCTCCTATTCCCCGCAGCCTTGGCGTCACGCTGAGCTGGGGCCAGAGATAAACCACTCAAGACGATGAGGATGATAATGGCAGCCACCGCAGCGCCTCAAAATTCAATCAGCGCCCGGACGTCAATGCGGATGAGTGTAAAAGTGAAATATGTTCGCCGGCGTGTGTTAAAAGATGCCACACAGGGCTCGCACAGAAACAACGGCGAGAGATGTAGAGGGTGATGAGGGGAAACTGGGAAGGAAGGAGAGGAAAAAGTGTGTGTGTGGGGGGGGGAAGAACAGAGGAGTGGGAAAAAAAAAGAAAATAATCTGTCTGTACTGCTCTGTTTCCTAGCACAATCCCACTGGCATTTTGAGCAGCTCTACTTTAACCACAGACTGTGAATAAATTACCCTTTTGAACTCAGGGTGATTGCAAATGTGCCCCGGTTTCTCTTGAGACATGTCTGGCTCTAACCCTCAGCCAGCCTTGTCACAAAGGCCCCCTCACTCTGCTCCCTCCCCTTCCACCTACAATACTCACAAGGCGCGCAGACGGGCGTGCACAACATCATAAAACTTTTAATCCACCGTAATAGCTGGTGGATTCGTTTTTTCCTCCTGCGAGCTACAAATTTGCCTTTTTTCCTCTCCTTGCTTTTTTTTTTTTTTTTACAGGAACTCTCAACAATGTAGTCTTACTCTGAGGCCCCATCCACGCTACACCAAAAAAAGCGGATATTTATCGCCCGCAGTCAAAAGGCAAAAAGCGGGTGATAATGTTTTTGCTTGTGTATTTGTGTGCCTGTCTGTTTTCAGAATATCTCATAAACCATTGGGTGAATTTTGATAAAACGTGAAGAAACTAATCACTGGATGATTGTCTACAGGTGATTAAGTTTTGATGTCAACCCAATTCAAGATGGCTGCCACAGCCAATTGACTTTAAAAAACACACAAATGGCACTGACTTAGCCAGTTTTACAGATATTAACCTAAGATTTTCTGTGGTAGCTGAGACTGATCTCCAACAAACACTTTGAGCGCTTACAGATCGCTAAAGTCTTTATTTAAATTTCAGCCATTTCCTGTTTGGTGTCAACTCTGTCTGTCTGTTAGCAAAATATTTCATGAACCACTGGATGGATTTTAATGAAACGATCAGAAATCAACTGCAGGATGTACATCTACAACTGCTTAACTTTTGGAGTCAATTCAATTCAAGATGGCCACCACAGTTAATCAAAATTAGCCAACACAAAACTAGCATACTTTGAGCAAAACATCTCACGATATTACATGAGATTGCACATAATGTTATTTTCAAGGTTTGATTAAAAAGGCTAAAACTCTTTTTAGCATTTGTCTCACTTTATCCTGACTTTGTTGCCATAAACTTTGACCGTGCGCTAAAAAATTAACTGAAAGGAAACTGTAAACAAAATTTAAAAAAAAAGTGTTTTGGAGAAGAATGTTCTTTCTCTGTATTTTAAATTGTTGTTAATGCGGACTGTCTCGCCACCTAGTGGCATGTTGTGGGTGTTTCGGCATTTTTGTTAGAACGGGTGAACAAAGAAAACAATGTAAACGGAGGGAAAACTAAACATTGAAGCAAGTTTCCGTTTAAAACAGTATCTTAAAGAGTGTAGATGGGGGCTGAGTTAAATGGGGAAAAAAATAGTTTAACATTAAGTATCCAGGTAAAACATCTACATTGGTAGAAAAAGAAAGAAAAGAGAAAGAATGCATATGTGAGAGAAAGAAGGACAGACAGGAGTTTCACAACAAGACATGAAGCAGGTTGAACAGCAGCCTGTAGGAATGTGCCAATGTGATTCCAGATGCTCATTATAACACATAGCCCATACATTACTGTGACAATGATCATTATTTATTAGGTTGCACACTAGGAAGCATCCCACTTCTGGTGACAACAGACCACAGGACGTAATTCTGACAAGCTGCAGACAAAACAAATAATTACCACTGTCACACACACACACAACCTCTTAGTGATCTGCGCTGAAAGTTCAGTCTGTGTTCAAGCTTACCAAAACTACAACTTGCTTCGACTGTTTTCAACGCGGTCTCCAAGCAGGAAACACGGAAAAGACCAGAAAGAATTTGTTTCATCTGAGCGAGGGAGGGAAAACTCGGGTAGCCAGCCAATCATTCAGGGCAGCTTTCCAGCAGTGATGGAGGAGGTGGTGATGGTGGGTTTCGAGGGTGCAGTCAGCCTTAACTGATGTGTTATATATTACCTGTCACTTTATGCTGCAAAAATATTGGGGCGTTGCCGAGCTCAAACGTGGACGGTATTGCAATCCATCACCTGAAGAGCTACCTGTGTTGGTTTGGTGGGGGTCGAAATCTCATCTTGGAGATTGTAACCGATATTCTAGCCTCCTGTTGTTGTTTATAGAAGGTTCTTCTCCAAGGCCTCCGCCACAAACAAATTCATCTGGGCGTCCACACATCACTGCCCAAAATGTAGAGAGACTCTCTTCCTTTCAAAAGCTGAAATAATACATTATATTGCTATTTAAAATGCTAGTTTAGTTCATTATAATAGGTTGTACAATATTCAAATAAGAATTGTTCTGTGAAAAATCAGTCATCTGTGCTTTAAAAGCAATGCAAAGGATTTCTGGTGACCCTGTTTTTATTTACCTCTGCCAAGGAGCTTATGTTTTTAGTGGTGTTTGTTTGTTTGTCTGTCTGTTAGCAAGATTACATTAAAACTAATAATGAACAGATTTGGATGAATTTTTCAAGAAATGTTGGAGTTGTTAAAAAAAAACAAAAAAATGCTTAAATTTTGATGGTGATCCAGATTATGATCCGGATTGCACTTTTTTTATTGACGCTATGGCCTTGGTGGAGGTTTGCGCTCTCTGAGTGCTTCCAGTTTATTTGTTTTTTTATGTTTCTTCTGATTTTCCTTGATTCGAATGCTGTGATGGTTTGGACTAAATGTGCTTTTTAAACATAACTACATTCTTTTGAATATATAGTGCTTTTTTTACACAACAACAGTTTAAATCAGGACTGTGCAAAGACCTTTAAAAGGGCAATTGCTCAAAATTTTAAAAGAACCATGCAGATTTTGTAAAATGAAACATGAATATAATATAAGTTTGTGCTCAAACTGAGTGTAATCTTATGGAGTCTATCTCTTTATCTGATTGTTTTCCACTGATTTCCAACCTGGGACCAAAGATCTAACCTCATAATTGTGCCCTTTAAAAAAAATACCTATTCAGTGAAAATGCATGTGTGGTACGTGTGTTGTTCTCACTTGTCCTCCCCACCCAGCGGGGATCTGTTGCCTTCAGCAGCCACGTGGACTCCTTTTGTTTTACCATGAGTCACTTTTCTTTCTGTAGCATCTTTGGAAATCAGCGTCTATCTTTTCACTAGAACTTTACCTGTACAAAAATAAATCTAAAGAACGTAACTGTTTACATTCAGTTTGTTTGTGTTAAGTAAAGAGGTTTGTTAGGTGTCTAAAATGCATTTATGTAATTTGGCTTCAAGGAAACCTGTTCTAGATATCTGTAGCCAAAGGTTTGGTAAAGGACGATAAATAGTAGTAACATTAGCAAAATGGCCTGTTTTTAACAGCTTAACATTTAATATCTGAAAAATATACTCTATGTAAATTATAAAAAAAACATAAAAGGAAAAATTCCTAAAAAACCTGCTCATTGTATAAGTTTTGTTCTCTGGTTTATAAGTGTGCCATTGACAGATAAAAAAATACAAATAAACAAAAATGCAAATAAAGAACAAATTGGCAGAACAGACCAAACAAAGAGCAGATAAAACTGCTGCAGCCTCTACCGACTGGCCACAAACTCCTTTATTTTCTTAAATCAAACAAATCATGGCATTGAGTCTTTGTTTACAGCATCCCAGAGACATAATGGACATAAAGTCCATAATCCAGAAGGTCAAATATGTCACTGATGACCTCAAGACAAAGGTCATTAAATGGCAGAAACTCACCACTGATACCCAAGTTAATTTATTTATGAAGTAAATATTATCAAACTATTTTTTAATGTAGGTCTTGGACAAAATAATAAATACATTTTATAAATAAATCAAAGTATATATATAGACACTTTCAGCATCAAAAGGTCAATGGGGCAGGTTCACCTTTGGCCACCCCACTCTGCACATGCCTGGTTGAGTTTGCTAAGTTCAACACATGAACAAAATATTTTCCACAGAAATATAGAAATTTTGGTAGATGGCCAATGTGTTTGGATTTGGCCAGTGTGAGATTCTGACAGTATGATAACCTTGAGCAATAATACCATGATTTAAAAACAAATCATTTGTTTGCTTTTATTTAAAAAACAAAAATACAGTTACTATTATTGTTGCTTTTCAAATAATAACACATATAGCTTAATATTGATTATTTTATAGATGTGGTAGTATAATAATACATAATATAATATGTATTCATAGTTAATTTATTGCACAAATTTAAATGTTTAGATTTAGAACTGAAATTTTACTTTAATCACAAATGATGAAAATAAATTTTATTTTAAGTTAATATAGCTAAAACACCAGAGTTAACGGGCTGTTTACTTTCCATTTATTCAGAATTCTAGGGTAATTGTACCTGTACTTACCTCTGCTGCTCTGTTTTTATAAAGTAGTATTCAGAGCCTAACAAGCTGATGTTAGGTAATGAATTATCTGGTTATTAGCCTCCATAAGCGAGCCTGCAGTAGTAGTAACATGCTAACTCTTGTAGCTTGTTGCAAATGTTTGTTTGGGTTGCCTTGAAAAGAGAGACAAGTGTTGCTCCTCTGGTAGACAAGCCATGACTGACTGTGGTATCTGTCAGAGAAACCAACAAGTTTTTTTTTTGTTTTTTTTTACAAGCATAAAAGTTTAGGCTTGGAGCACCAAGTAGGAGAGTGGGGGTGCTGCTTGGGGAATAAACAAAAAAACAAAAAAACAACTTTTTTGTTTGTGGCATTTTAATTAAAGGGATTTTAACTTAAGGAACAAGATAAGTGAAAAAATGAGTGATTTTAAAACTGTGAGTTTTTGAGACCATAGTATACCTTAAAACCCATAATCGGCCCATGCCAAGTTTGGCTAGGCATCCTAGAAGAACATGTTTACAGCGACACCTTCTTACATCTCCACGCTATTCATTACAATTTCACGTCCGGCCTCGCACCACCCATCCATTTCAGAAAATCAAGCTAAGTAATCTGCGGATGCTTGTGAGTAATGAGGAATTTGGGAATTTTTAGCTGAGTAGGCATGCAAGGATGGTGGGGTGGAGGGGAGGAGGGAGGGGGAGGGGGGCTATGATGGTGTGCTTAAAAGCTGTGCCAGCAAGAGGCGAGGTGGTCACAGGGGGGGATTATAGGCTGAGGGGCAGCGAAGGGAAACCAAATCCATCTCCATCTCAGAACCATCCTAAAGCAGATTACTTACTTCGGCAGCCAAGGCAGAGAGGAAGGATGGAGAGGAGAGGGAGAAGAAGCAGCAGATGAATGAGGAAGCCGAGGAGGAGGCAGCAATTAGCATAGATGCAATTTTGGCTCAGTCCTCTGACTTGATATTTGACCTTTTGTGAGAGTCGTGCCAAATACCGCCGGAGAAGCGCAGACGGACCATATGGCAAAGTGCTGTGACTCTAAGCCTCTGTATGGTAATGGGAGAATGTAATTACAGCGCGCTGTTCCTGCAGGACGTATATTTCACGAGCCCTCCGTAGGAGTGGCTTTGCATTAAGTGGACAGTGAAACAGAATGAGTCCAATATTCCCGAGGCTGAACAGCAATATGTCTTTTTATGAGCAAATCGTGATGGAAATGGAGACACGTAGTTAAAAAAAAACCATGAGATCCACACTTTCTTTTGATGAAGAAAAGCTGCTGAAGCCCACTCTGCTCCACACTCGGTCACTGATGTCACAGCAGGGATTTTTTCATTGGCTGCCAGCAGGAACACATACTGCTGAGCCGGTGACATCACTGATGGGGGCGCCACTCTGATTCGCACATCTTTGACACAGTTTGGTTGAGTGGAGAAACAAAACTCTTCAAACACTGTCTGTAATTAGCAAGTGAGAATGCAGCATACAATGTAAACAGGTGCGCTACAGCACAGATGAGATCTATAACAGCAACTTTAGGATGCAGTCACACCAGCCCTGTTTAGTTCGCTTTAATTGAACTCTAGTTTGTTTGCTTAGAAAGTCTGGTTCATTTGGGGAGGTGTGAACAGACAATCGAACTCTGATGTGGACCAAAAAAGCAAACTCTGGTTCGATGAAAAACCTAGGTAACCTAGGTCTCGGTTCGGTTGAACTGAACTCGGTCCTTCTGGGTAAATACAGCCAAAACAAATGCGTGTTTCTACCATTAGTGGGCGAAATGGCTTGTGGTCAGACGTGGAGTGAAGAGGAGGTAAAGGCCCACATATGAATATGGGCAGATGAAAATGTATGTAAATGTAAATCTTAAAATCCCTAAAATTTGACGCCACTCCATTTTTTTGTTTCCTTTTCCAGAAGAAGGAAGTTGCGCTCAGTGTCTTCTTCAGATGTTTTTGTGTCGTTTCCTTCAGTAGTTCTTGGTGCCACCAAAGGCTAAGGGGGGGAACAGGTCGCTCAAAGGGTTTGACTCGATTGATTCAATGCAGCGTGAACGCGAACTGCAGCAGCTGAAAATAAAACAAATGCTACAATTTTGGTCCCTCAATCGAACCGAGTCTACCGGACTATCAGGTGTGAACGCAGCCTAAATGTCTCTCATCTTTATGGACAAGTGAGATAGGAAATACAAGAAGAGAGGGACACAGCAAGAGGAAAAGAAGTAAAATGAGCTCTTAAGTGTGCTTTGTACAGTATGTGTCTGGCATCAGTCATTCCATTTATATTTAGAAGTTAAACGGTATTAGTTTACATAACTGCATGCAACAGAGATAGATCCTTTATACTGGAACAATATTCCTTTGCATATTCCACGAGAGGTTCTATTTTGTGTACAAAAGTAACAAGCACTTAAATTGCCCCTATTTACAATCAGTGCATCAGTTATGCAATAAAACTACATGGTTTATGATAAACATTAATGCTGTTGTCAGGAACTACAGGAACGCTTTTTAAAAAGCATCCATTCATCTATATTTTTCCACTTATCCGTAGTTAGATTTCGAGCCAACAGCTCCAGGAGGGAACTCCAGACATGCCTCTCCCCAGCGACACTCTCTAGCTCCTCTGGGAGCACCCCAAGGTGCTCCAAGACCAGAGAGAAAACATAATCCCTCTCTTGAGTCTTCCTCGGGGTCTCCTCCCAGTAGGGCATGCCCATAAAAACTCCAGAAGGAGGCACCCAGAAGGCATCCTAATCAGAAGCTTGGCTGATTCTTTTCGATGAGAAGGAGCTCCAACCCGGATGACGGAGCTCCTCACCTTATCTCTAAGGCTGAGCCCGGCCACCCTACGAAAGAAGCTCATCTCCTCGGCCACTCGTATCCAGGATCTCTTTCTGTTTTTGGTCAGGATCTATACCTCATGGACAAAGGTGAGGGTTGGAATATGGATGGACCGTTAAATTGAGAGCTTTGCCTTTCAGCTCAGCTCTTTCTTCATTACGACAGACCGGCGCAACGCCCCTCAGTATTGAGGGCTCGCTCTGTCAATGTATCTCCCATCCCATCCTGCCATCACTCGTGAACAAGACTCCCACGTACTTGAACTCCTCTACTTGAGGCTAAAACCCCGAGGTAGCATTCTACCTTTCTCCAGGCCTTAGATTTAAAAGAGCAGACTTTTAATCCCAGCCGGTGCTCCGGAGCACCCTGAAGGTCATGGCCTGAAGACGCCACCAGAGCCACATCATCCACAAAAAGCAGAGATAAAAACAAATCAAAATCAAATCAAATAGAAACGTTCTTCTAAAAAATGACTATAACACGTTGAAGGCAAAATATCCTGTTATTACTCTCATTACGGTTGAACATTTTTTGGGGGGTCATGTAAAATAAAGACATTTCAAATATTTTTTACGAACTTCACAGAGTGCCTTTGCTTTTTTGTTTTAGGTTCTAGGTTTCCTCGTTTTTGTTTTAAGTATAATTCCCTTTTTTAATTTTCAGCAAAAAAACGTCATTTGCAAGATGACAAAGCCTGCCATTTGTCCCAGATTGCGATCCTTATATCGATGATGGATTTTCTTCAAATAAGGAAAACAAAACCATCTCCATTTCTCTTTTTTTTGTTGTTTTTTACTCTGACTGCCATTTCTTTTTTCTTTTTGGAAATGTTCCCTTTAAACATATTTTACTTGTTTTACCTTCAGATCAGCTGCTGTCAGTCAGCAGCAGCACAACAGATGGGATGTGTTTGACTTTCAGTTTTCAACAAAAACCTCCGTCTCTCTCTCTCTCTCTCTCTCTCTCTCTCTGTGGTCTGAACAAAGTTGATGGAAGTGCTTCTGCTGCTCTGCTAACACTGGTCTTAAGCTAAACCTTCTGTGTAAAGACTGGAAATTTAAAAACATATGAGAGATACGTCCAAAGATCCTGAGCCACGTACCAACCGGTTCTATCCACAGGAATGACACGTTCCTCGATTATTAAAACAAAAAGTTGATGTGATGTCTAAGTATTCATGTACCGTATATGGTCCTCAAGTATGTTTTGTCCTGAAACGTAATGGTTGTTCAAATGTTGTGAGCTGAAAGCAAGAGGTGATAATGTTTTTGCCCATGTCTGAGTGTGTCTGTTTAAGGTTTTTCACAGATTATCTTATGAACTACTAACAGATTTGAACAAAACTCACAGAAGGTAATAATAGGGTACACGTCTAGAATTGATAAAAAATGTTCGAGTCAATCCAATTCAAGATGGCCACCACAGCTAAGCAAACTTAACACGTGCATAAATAGTTATGACTTGAGCTAAAATTTGGTGCTGTTGTAGCTGAACAATTATTCACAACGCATGCTTAAAACGCTGACTGATCGGACGAGATTTGTGTTTAAAACTATTAGAGTAAACTTTGTCTGTATGTTAGCATAATATCAACACCGCGGATCTTAATAAAACTTTCAGGAAGTAGTCACTCTGTATACATGTGCAACTGATTAACTTTTAGAGCCAATCCAATTCAAGATGGCCACTACAGCCAACTGATCTTGGAAAACACAAAAATGACAATAACTCAGACAATTTTATGGCTATTCATTTCCAACACATAGTCCAAGTGCTGCACATTGAGCATTATTATTCACTTAAAACTTTGGCATCACCTCTGAATGTCTGTTAGCAAAATATCTCAGGAACCACTAAACAGATCCTAATGAAACTCTCAGAAAGTAATCACTGGATGTACATCTACAACTGATTAACTTTTAGTGTCATACTAATTCAAGATGGCCACCACATCTAATAATCTTTAGCCAGCACATAAACGTCTATAATTCAGTCAGTGTTACAGATACGGAGCCAGAATGTGAGGTGGTAGTAGCTGACAGTCATCCTCAACAGATCATACAAAATCTTGCATGAGAATGCAGATAACATCATTTACAGGGCTATAACTCTGCTCCTTCTCATCGTAAAATGATCTCAGTCTAAAACTTGGACATGAAAGGCGCCGGGCGATAAGCATTCTTTCAAGGATAGCTAGGCCTTTAATTTTAGGAGTTTCACAGATGAAAGCTTGAAAGAAAGAGACTATAAACCTTAAGAGGTTACAACAGGAACAGCAGTTCCCTTTATATACTTGACATCAGTCTCACAGCAAAACTCAAATCAAACATAAAACACCTGTGTAGAGTGAGGCGCTGATGTTGAAAAGTAAGCTCAAACAGCGGTCAAATGCGACACTAGCTTGTAACAGGGAATCTAGAAAGCGAACACATTCGGGAGGAAGAGTCGTGTGGCTTTCAGGCGCAGCTGGGATTTCAGTAGAAAAACTAAAATAAAAAATCACGAGGTCAGAACTCTGGGCAGTGTGAGCGGGGAGAGCGAGAGGTGCTAAAGGACGGGAAAAAGGTAAGGAGAAGCGAGGATATGTTCAATGTTTGGATACCTAAAGGATCCTGTATGGAAATCCCCAATTTCCCAGCCAAGTCGCAGCCCTTTGAACAGCGCGAGACGTCAGCGAGCGCAACGACCAGAAACCATGTGGGTGGAACGAAGCGAGGGCTAAGCGAGGCAACATGCTGCCAGTTCTCTGAAATGTTAAATTGAAATGCAAAGCAGGAGCGGGCCTTCGTCTAGGTTGTTTTTCTTTTTTTTGAGCAGATTTCTCAGCATCTGTGTAGAGACCCTCAAACTTCGAAGGTCCACAGGCAAATCTCTGCATATTTAGAGTAAATCAGCATAATATTTAGGTTAGGATTAGAAAATACACACAGCTGAAGTTGAGTTTGATTTCACTCAGGTAAATGACGGGCAAAGCAATCTGTTCTTGAAACTCAGCGAATAACAAAAAGCTTCACTTTGGTAAATTAGACTTGGAAGCTGGTTTTTATGTGTAAAATGTTTTTGCTTTAGCTCAACATTACGCTGCTTTTACCACTTTATGCTTCACTGATTAATGGGTAACAACTGGTGCTAATCTGGTAGAGAAAGAATAAAGTATCTGAGGTGTTCTCCAGGTCTTTGTTGAAAAAAAAAAACATGCATGTTTTGTTTTTTAAAAGCACTTATGACTGGACAAGGCAGTTTTTACAACAGATCTGAAGTACTTCACAGCAAAGACGGTAGAAATTACTGTTCCCAATTAATCTTTAGATGACCATAGAAGATGCAGATTGGTCCAAACATTTGTGCTTTGACTCCAAATGCATGACTTGAAGCCTGCAGCACTCTCTTGTAAATAATCCCCCAGTGGACATCAGTGAAAGGGCAGTAATGTTTATCTCATCAGCCAATAAACAGATTTTAGGAAAACTTTCAGAAGGTAATCACAGCATGTACTTCTTCAACTGATTTACTTTTTAATTCAAGCTAAATGACCTTTGGAAACACAAAAATGGCTATAATTTTATAGATACTGAGTTAGATTTGGTGTGGAAGTAGCTGAGAGTCACCTTCAACTCCAACTTTAAGCCCTAATAGATCATGTTACATCTTCCAATATCGCGTGAGGTAAGAGCATTTGTAAGATTTGACCAAAACAGCAATAACTCTGTAGTTTCTCACCAACAGAGGATCTTAGTCTGAAACTGGGTGATATGCATCCCTTCAAGAAAATGCTAGGTGTTTAACTGTGATCATGTTTTGGTGTCTGCTACTGGTACGTCCCTCTCCAGCAGGGGGCTGCAGACGTAACTTAAGAGCAGCCCACCAGGTCCAGCTGACCACATTCCTGATGTTAGGATGTAATTTTGTCACGTGAAAGCTTCATGATATGGTTAAACATACATACAGCAGGCGTAGGGACTGTGGGTCGTGCAATTTTTGCCAAGAAAGGAGCTTTAGGTTGCTATAACCTAAATGATCCTGCGAACAGTACAGACAGCTCAAAATACACTTTAACTTTATTGGGATAGCACAAGTGCAACTTTCAGCTGAACAAAACTGTCAGAACTGCCCCTTTTTAGTCCTAAAAGGAGATTTGAGACAAGCGTGTTTTCGCTCTGCCTCAATGCAAGTGTGTGTTCCTGTTCAAAAAATAAAAATCTGTAATAAAGAATCAAAGACTGTCTCCCTTAATGAAGAATGGTTCTTCAGAAATCCTCCTTTCAGCTGCTGACACAGGTGTGAAAGAGTGTGAGAAAGAAAAAAAAAAACGAAAAAATTAAAGGCCCTTTCAGATATGAGATATGTAACATTAATGACTTGATTAGTCTGTCAAAGCAGCAGCATTCAGTCACCCAGACAATGGTCACTTTCACAGCTTCATTCAGACACACCTGTGGCGGTGATGGAGGGAGTCGCGGTGGCTGTGAAATATTTGCCCTATGTGTGAAACCGAACAGTAACGTCAAGTTAGGTTTATTGTGAAAGTCCTTGAACGGCCCTGTTTTTCTCACAGCAACAACAACAAACTAACTTTTGAATATCGCTCACCACCTTTCACACCAGTCTTAAACAATCATCTCATTATAAGGAATGACAATGGTATAGTCGATTTGGTCAGACCTTGTAAATGACCTGACGCTTGATCTCGTGCGGTCTGTTCGCACTCGGAGTACGTGTGGTGGATGACTCAGCTGCTGCCGCCACGCCAGTTAAGCCGACTGAGTTACAGCCATTATTGTGTTGGCTGAGGTCGATTAGCTGTGACGACCATCTTGAACTGGGGTGACTCCACAGGACAGTCGGATGTAGATGTACATCCAGTGATTACTTTCTGAGAGTTTCATTTAAAAAGAAAAGTGTACTTATGACTGGACAAGGCGGTTTTTACAACAGCTCACTGAAGTATTTTACAGCAAAGACAGTAGGAATTGCTATTCCTCTTTAAGACGTTCAGTGGTTATGAAATATTCTGCTAACAGACCAACACATGAACGACCATGACCATGATTTGCCTCTGGCGGCAGATGATAAACATATAGCAGTGGGCTGACGCAACAAAAATAGGACTTTCTTTACATGTTTCCACTTTTCTATATGAACAGTTTATAAAAACGCTCTCTACCATGTTTATAAGAATTCGTTGGACTTACAACAATTGGCCCAGTTGTTTTAGATTTGTAAAAACATCCTTATTTAAATCATTGGAGGACGCCATCGCCACCACTATAATGACTTTAAATGCTCATACATGAAGTGTTAAAGCAGGAAAGAAAGAAGACAAGCAAGCGACGGAGTCATCTGCTTTAAATCAAAAGATCAATGTTCGACCTGAAGCCATTACAAAAAGTTAAATTGGAAAGGTAAACACCACCAAGATGAAAACAAAGCCTTGTAAGGGAACATACTAAAGTCAGAGGAAGATTTTCCCTTTCTCAGTTGATACATCCCGACTCTGATCAGACAGAAATCATTTCTCTCCTCAGCAGAACGCCACGGACAGATCATTTAAGGAGTGTCAACAAACTGTGAACAGCTCAGTGCTCTGTCTGTCATAAAAAAAGGTGGTGGTGGTGGTGACAAAGGAGCCCTCTGCTCAGGAATCAGGAGTGAAAAAAAAAAAAGCCCACCTGATTGGGGCGTTATAAATCCCATCCTTAGCTTGTGGACCACAGGGTGACTTCACACCTCTGACACTTTGTAACCCTGAGGTTTGTGACAGGAGGAAAAAAAAAAAAGAAGCTTGAAATATCTTTCTGGGCATGGTGTCAGATGCTCATCATGAAATATTCATAACCTGAGACCAGAGCCACAATAGAGGGGTGACGGGAGGGGTGGGAGGGGGTGGCGGCGTGCGAGGATTTGACTTGCAGAAACGAAGACGCTGGAGCCACGTTGGCCAATTTTTCTCGTCAACAAGGCGTCACTCACAAATTGACTTTCACATCACTTTTTCTAGGATAAATGGCACAAAACCATTTTTCGTTCGCTGCCTTTTAAGTCACACAAAAAAAATCAACTGACTGTATGATTCACATTTCATCCGGGTAAGGCTAAAAAGAATAGGCTTCTTTGTTTTATGAGTTTAGCTTTAGAAATTTCACAGTGTAAAATAAATATATTCTGCACATGTAGGATAATTTAAGGCTGAAGAGTTTGCTCTCTAAAGACAATTTCAAAGGGCAAAACAATCTATTTAACAATCTATTTATAGAAACATCACCTAAGAACCCAAACTGAAATCCTGATTTAAATTTTTGACTCATTAGCTGACTGATGATAATTTTATGAAGTCTTTTGTACGTTAAGTCAATTTCTCACTGTGCTGCGACTGTTGGTGACCAATTTGCAAACAGTATTCTCTAAAATGTCTCGAAACATTTGCAAGGTTCCCTCATGTGAGTTGCAAAGGCTCGAATTCTCGCCACTTGAATTTTTTTGACAAATCTTCTCTCAAAATAGTCACAGGGTTGCCGTGAGCATCTCAAACTCATCTCAGTTTGGTTTCTGTAAAAGCAAATCTACAACCTAAAAAAGTCCAGGTCTAAAATAAAGCCACACTGATGATATATATTAGTTATTTAAAAACTGGTTTAAATCTGATTATCTTTATTTCATATGTATCAAAAATCATACATTTTTGCAAGCCGTGATTAATAAAGTAGGCCATGGTTTTCCAAAAATGGCCACTGAAAACATGACTGCACGGCTCGCTGGTCACCTGGTCACAAACACTTAAAATTTAATAAGACTAAACAAAGGTTTTCATGCAATTTTAAGTCACTAACTTGTCTCCAATAGTCACGACCCATTGAGGTACTACCTTTACTGAAACAGTTGGATCGTTTGTTAAAATGTAATCAACCGTGCTGTAGTCTCCGACTTTTTTTAAACTAAACTTTGTCTTTTGGAGGCCTTTAAACTCCAATCTGTGAGTAGAAGCCTAATTATTCTATTCTATAATTAT
Source organism: Kryptolebias marmoratus (assembly GCF_001649575.2). Classification (NCBI taxonomy): domain Eukaryota; kingdom Metazoa; phylum Chordata; class Actinopteri; order Cyprinodontiformes; family Rivulidae; genus Kryptolebias; species Kryptolebias marmoratus. The sequence goes on from NC_051432.1 coordinate 11,958,733, forward strand.
TTTGTTTCAGGTCATTTCCTCTTCTTGTTCCCTGATATTAATATTATTGCCTGCCTTTGCCTGTGTATATTTTGGTTTTCTGCTAACTCCTCACTGACCTGCAGCTGAATCGATTTTTCAATCATGTTGCAACTATTTAAACGAAAAAAACCAAGGTCTTTTTTTGTAAATACTTTTAAACAGACAGTGTCGGTCTATAGTACTTTAGCACATGTGCTTTGTAGAGCTCCACTGTTGAAATGAACAGCTTTGAGTTTAGGGTCCAGTGTGCAGAAAGTAATGACATCTCCTGTTTTACATCCAAATTACAAAGAACTGATTAACCTTTATTTACCCTCAAACTCAATGGCTGACACAAATTTACCTTAACCTCACCTCTTGACTAGAAAAGGAAAAGGAAAAAAAAGTGAAAGGCTTCTGCTACAGCCATTGTTTAAGTTTGTCCTCTTTGGGCTCCTGTAGCACCTTGGTGGAAGGCTGATGTGGGTGACTTGTATAGTCTATGGAAACAAAATGCTTCTCTTAATCTAATACAAACACAGTGATTCCTTTGTTTATATGATTCTACACATGAAAAATACAATTTCATAAACAAAAGATATTTAAAAATTTGAGCCACGATTTATTTAAAAAAAAAACAACCCAAACAAGGTCAGCATCGCTGTGAATGAGTGACATTAGGCAGAAAAGAACCACAACTAAAACCAGTGAAATAAATTATTAAGGATAAAACTACAGTAAATATTGTTTTCTACCTTTTTCTTTTGCTCCGATTCCTCAACTATTTGGTTCAACCTAAGCACTTAAACTACTTGAATAAGATTAGAAAGAGATTGTGATTGTGATGTAAAGTCCAACTAGTGTAGGTTCTAAGTCATGCGGGACATGGTCGTGAATCAAAGGCAACTGGACTTTTTTTATTTTAAAGACATTTTGATGCTCATCCGAGGACTCTTAATTCTTAACTAAAAGACGCAGAGTTTCAGTTTTGAGTCAACAAGAAGTCCAGTGTCCTCTCTCAAAGCAGCCACAGCTAAGATTGGAAAGAACACTTTTGACAAATATTGGTTAAATTGTACTTGCTATGTGCTCCTGCGTTAATTTATGAGTGCCTGCTTAACTAATATGTTCTCTCTTTCCAAAGATGATTGGCTGGCAAATCTTTGAAAAGGCCAAGCTCCGCCCACTGGTAGGGAAGGCTGGAGGCTGCTGGCTGGATGGGTCCATGCCTTTGACAATCTGGTGCCATGTTTTCTTTTTTAACTCTTATTTCTATTATTTATCAGTTGCGTTTGGGAGTTACAAGCAGTTCTATGGTTGGTTTTGTTTATTAGGTTTCGTTTTGGCGATCGTAGGTTTAAGAAAGCAGCCCTGTCAACTGCATGGCTGGTTCTAGGCTATCTCCCTCTTTTGTTTGTTTTGGCTGGAGCTCCCAACTCCTTTCAGGTTTTTATTGGGAGTATGGTATCATTGGAACTGATGAATAGTACCTTTCAAAGCATTTCTACTAGTTTTAAATCGGTTCAGTCACTCATTCTCCATCAAATCAAGGTAGAAAATAGGGACAACATTCAGTTAATAGAAACACTGTAAATTTACCTGTTTTTTTATCCAATAGTTTCATGACAGTGAACACATAAAATAGGTGCAGAAAGCAAAATGAGCTCAGAATTCAGCACCAAACTGTAATGACACCTTGTTGCAACCGTCCCTGCACCATTACTGAAGACTTTTCCCCCTCACACTTTTTCATTCAGGCTCCCAGTAATGATGAGATACCTTTTAACTTCTCAGCCCGAGTTAGCATCAATAATTGATTCTTATCTGTTTAAAATTTAAAGTGCCACACATTAACGTCCTGCCACACCTGCTCTTTCACGCTGTCCGCCCTCCGCTGGGCTGCTTTTCACCCCCCCAATCCTCATCTCTCTCTCCCTCTTTCTCTCTCTCTCTCCACCTCTCCTCTTTGCGCTATAATGGAGACAATGACAATGAGTTTTCTTTTACCACTGAACCACGGCTGTTAAATCAAACAGAGGCAGAGGAGGCGACAGACCACGTAATGTAAGGCCATCGTCCAAACGCCTCTAATTACGCTTTAGCCTTAATTGGTGGCGGTGGCGAGGACGATGAATTCTTTAACAGTGGTGTGCATCTGCGCCTCTCCAAGCACAGCGTCAGCCCAGGGAGGACGGCTACTCAGGCCAAATGGAAGCTGACAGAAAATCCACACGGAACGACGGGTGAAAGAGAAAAAGGGCATGGCAGTGACTAAAGGGGCCGTGGCTCTTAAGTAGCTGAGGGTAGCTTGCAGGGAAGATGTGTATAATTAAGAGTCTGCATTGAGGTTCAGATGGCAAAATCCCATTGTCTTGACAGGAGCTTACCGTTGCCCTTTAGGTTGAGACACGCGGCAGTGTATGCCCTCATTTTTCTGTTTTTTTTTCCACCCTCCCCTCACACACTGCTCTAGACCTCTGCCACCAAATTAATTTCCCATTTTTAAGCTTGAATAAATCCAGTAAGTTAGAGAAACTACAGATCTAAAGGCCGCACATCCCTAGAGGTTTTTTTTTCCTTCAGTTATATTTTTATTTATTCTTCACCCCCTTTCCTTAAGCCCAAGGAGATTGACTTGGAGCGTTTCAGTGTTATCTCCGGGGAGGCAAAGGTTGGGGGGGGAAAGGGGGTGAAGGCCACCGATTTGTCCTTATCTATTCTGAGCACACCTAAAACAAATTAGACCTGGCTGCCGTTGCCTATTTGGCTCCCCCGCTCTCATTAAGGGGGCTGAATCCAGGCTATTTACCTCAAGGTCCTGCCTCCCTACCATTTTGGGTCTTGTCTTTTATCACTATAGCAAAGGTTTCTAGACAGCCACGCCGCCTTTTCATCTCAACCATTTCATGTAGTCAAATCAACCCGGCACAAAGCCCAGAGAGAAGGAGACAGGGGACAGAACGTCCCTTCCTACGCTGGGATGCTGATTTCCCACACATGGCTTGATGCTGGCCTTTGACATTTGCTAATTGAATGAGGAATCTGTTCAGCTGGATTTTGCTTTGCCCTTTTGCTGTTTTCTCCTCAGGCTTATGCTGCATGTGAACAGAATCTTCTTTAAATGTTTTTTTGGTTTTTTTTTAGTATTTTGCTTTGTCTTTGCAAGTGTTGTTCGAGTCATATTGCTCCCATGAATGAACTGAACTTTCCAGTGAGCTCTCACTTGAACCTATGAGGATGTTTATATGTGATTGTAGAATAAGATGTTGTCTTTGACATCTGTCTGCAGGCATTACACTCTTGATAAATCTTTACTTCAGAGAGTTAGTCACACATAAATTAGTTTACAAAGAGAAAAAACAGGAAACTGTACCTGCTAAATGAAACTGAATTTAAATTTTGTCTAAAAGACCTTTTTTGTTTGTTTAGTCAATTGAAAAAATAGCTAGCAGTACTAAATAGAGGTCAACAAATATGAGTTGTTCTGTGGCCAGTGTCGATGCCAGTCTTTAGAATTATTTAACAATGATTTTTTTTTTGTTTGTTTGTTTTGCCAGTATGAATTTTTTTATTTAACAAAAGATAGGAATAAATGCTGAACCTAAATAATTGCACAGTACAAAAGCCGTTTTGCTTAAAAAACTAAATAGTGGGCTACAGTAAGCTGGTTGAAGCAGATCTTTTAAAAGTGGCCAAAACCGACCGATTAAATCAGTCAACCGATTATTATGGCGATCTCTACTATTAGGTAGCAAAACAATTTTAAAAAATGGAAACATTTTGAACAATTATTATCTCACCTGTTTAAATAACTCATTGAACAGCTTCACTTTGCAGAGAAAGAGTTTTATTCTGATCAGATGGATAATCCAAGCGGGCGTCAAAACCAAAGTGGACTGTTGCTGTTGTGCTTCATGGCGATTCGTGGCAGCACTATTTCATAAATCTTTACACAACAATCAATTTCTACTTGCATAATTACTTCAACAGAAATATTGTGATGACTCTTTTAGGAGTGATGCACCAGAAGTGCTATAGCTAGCTGCTGCTGCCACTATTTGCGCTCACAGAATCACCATAATAGTTCTCTGTAATAAACCATGAAAGGTGACTATGATGGCGACGTAATGAATTATAAAATGGTGTTTGCGTGTTCTGCTATAATTTCTTTGAGACTGGAATTGTTTTACAATAAGACAGCAGCAATCCACTCTGGTCCTGGACCCGCTCTAAATAGGGGTTTAGTCTGGTCAGAATTAAACTTTTTTTTTTCAAACTGAGGTCATTCAAAAAGCTATCTATGACAGGTAAGATATTAATTGTTCATAACCTTTCTATCAGAGCTCCACTACAAAAGATGTGAACTATGGCTTCATCTGCTGACTCTAGAGACTTAATTTTATATATATTGTTCATTTATATAAAAATAATGAACGTACTTCTCTTTGTTCTAGTCATGTTTAGGAGAAATCCTAAAAACTAGGAAATCTTTCTCAGGCTGACTATGGATTTGTTATGACATTTCAAACTGCGCATAGATTGATCCCAGTTCTATTTTAAAGAATAAAAAAATAAGCAGCAACAGCAGCTAGCCGTAGCACTTCTGGTGCATCCTGGGTTGCTTGTTTTAAGAAACAAAAGGAAAATTCACCCATCAAACTGAATTCAGATCAAATAACATGTGCAAGAGCTCATGAGCTGCTGAGACACTTGTTGGGTCCTGAACAACATAATAAGGTTGGAAACCTTGTTACTAAGTGGTAGAAAATAAAAAGCAAAAACACCAGTGTGCTTATCTTTTCTATTAATATCTATGTACTGGTTCTGATTAGCCTGTATGACATGTTCATATGACTATATCCTGAAATGATAAATCAGTAGATACTGCTTCATTATATGAAGTCTAAAGCTTCAAAAATACTGCTTTGAAAATGACAATACCTTCACATACCAGCATGAATTCCATTTTTCACTTTTTGAAGAAGCATAATGTACTTTTACTGACCCTATTTTACACATCCATTTTTTTTCTGAGGCCGTTCGTATAAAAACAAAAGATAATTTGTGGTAAATAGGTGACGTAAACAAGTCCCACCTTGGCCTCATATTGCATTCGAATGTTAATGCGGGACCTTTTGAGCCGCCTGAGCTCGAGCTATAAGCAAAGGTAACGGCTCGGGAAATGTTAGGTTAGATGAGATTCATCTGCCAGACTAATCCATCCTGGAGCCTGAGAGCAGCAGAGAGACAGAGCAGAAATCTGCTGCAGAGCAGCGCAGCGGTGACACGGGGCAATTCTCTAGGGCCTTGCATTAGCGCGCTAAATTAAAGGGGGTATTAGATTAAATTGGCTCTCCGATTTCAGGGGTGTGAGTAAAATTCTGATTTGCATTTTCCACCGCTGCTTAAGATATAATTAGTTCAGGGTGATTCCCATGTGGAAAACATTGACAGGCAAATCTAACTGGCAGCCAGTAGCTTATCATCTCTTGCAAGGCAGAAGGTACGCTCAGCTCATGTTTGGTGTGTGCAGCTGGCTGTGTGTGTGTGTCTGTGTGTGTGTGTGTGATGGAGAAAAGCTGTGAGACTTTGTGCGCCTGCTGTTCACATGTGAATTTGCACGTATGCTGTAAATTCTTCCTCTGAGGGAACTGCAGCACCTGATTCTTCACACTTCTCAATTAAATCCCAGTGCAGTTTAGGCAGCCCTCCACGCGGTGAACGGGGACACATTTCCATCACTGACAGAGACTTAGAATATGGAACTTCCTGTTGATGTACGTATGAACTTCACATCTCCGAAACACCTTTGAACTCAAATGAATTTCCGCAGCAGAAGGTGCACCGGTAATTACAAACGATAGAGCCCCAAAACAACAATTACTGCTGGAAAAAGTTCATACTATGAATTACTGAAGTCAGTCAAGGAGCTTTTTAAAAGCAAGTGTGGATTTGTTTGGGGGCTTCACACACCCTTGGTAATTTTACCCTTCATTGCAAATGGGTGTTTTGCAAAAGTGAGTCTACCTGTGGGTTATAAATATGAGTTCAGCTTCCTTGGCACCTGTTTGGGACACCTGTTGGAGTACGAATCTGACACATCGGGAGGATCTACAATCAGTCCATAACCCAAACAACCCTGGACAATCCAGTCAACGTCCAAAAGTCACAAATATGTTGTTCCATCTTCCGTTCAATGCAGCAGGCTGTGAGGTTTCAAATCTTTAGGCATTTTGATTTGATGGCTGCATTAAAAACGTTAAAACAAAACATCTGCCCGTAACGATTCTTCTACTAGTAAAATTAAATGGCTGACTCGAATAACAAATCAAACGTAGGACCTGTCTGCAAGAGAAAGATATTTTTGTGAACACGCAAATGTTTTTTTATGGTTTCAACCCTGCGTCCATGTGGAAACAGTGTTTTGGGAGCCCCAAAATGGTATGTTTTGAAAAAGGCTTCCACAATGAAAAAATCTTGGAATTCCATACTTGCTTTTTTTTTTTGTCTAGACAGTCAAAACACAACCTCATGAAAACAATGATGCCATAGCTCCTCCTCCTGCCGAACCTGTGACCCCAATCATGACAGACGTCACAACAATAATGATGAATTACATGCTTGCGTTAGGGTTGCAGATGCCAGTTGCTCAACTACAGCCAAGCTTTCCTGTACAGCCTTACTTCAATGAAAAGACAAGGCCAAAGAACAATAACATTGCCTTGAATAGAGCAGAGCAAAAAAAACTCTTATTAATACAGCAAACAATCTAAGGTCAAAAAGGTTTTCCTCACTTTATTGTACTGTCAACAATACTACAGCTAACATCGGAGGAAAAGATCAACAATATACATGAAGTCTACATTTAAAAAACACGGTAAATGAGAATAGTTTTAAAATATTGAAAAATGTGTATGAATTCTTGCCTTTATGTTTTGAACGTTGTGAGAAAAATCCTTCCCTCCAGCTGTTCCTCACTGGACACTGTGCCTGAAAAGCGTCCATTATGACCCCGTATTTGGACTGACACAGCTCCCAATCAATAGTCACTGTCCTGCACTTTTATGGTCTTATAGTTTAATGCGACACAAAGTAGAAGTTCCACCTCATCGTCATTTTTGCTTTGGTATTCACCAAATGCATCTTTTCCTTCCTGTGTTTACAGCTTGTAGCCTCAGCTCCGTCTCTTGTTTCCTGTTTCTGCTGCATTTTCGTGGCAGCGCCGCTTACAGGCCTGGCATAGTTACTCTGAATGGTTTTCTGTGTTTCCGTGTGGCTGAAGACATTTCTAGAAACAGTGTTGTGTTTACAAGCGCATTTTTAGTGACATCAAAAACCAAATTGCTTGGAAAAAAACAGCGTTTCCGTGTGGACGAGGCTTTAGACTTTAGGTTTGTGTTTTCCTTTAAAAAGTGAAAAAGTTCTTACTGACAAAATAGCTCAAACAGTCCAAAAAAAATTTAGCAGAATTATCGGTGTGAAAGACACGCTGTCACACCAGGACAGAAATAATAGAAACATCTTAGGGCGTGTAGATGAGACACATGAGACTTAACTAATCACAAGAATCACATTTTTAAATCTGTCTGGTCACAACGACATCCTGAAAACTACCATAAAGGCACAGGGAAAGTGTATCTGCATTTGCTTTCAGGCACTATTTTAATCTACTTTGAACTATCGTGAAATATTCTGATTACTGAAAACAACATGAAACCGCTAGAAGACACATTTTTAACTGGACATTTAGATAAAAAATTAATCCAGATTAAGACAATAATCTGACAAAGTGACATCTTGGATTCATAGTAAATAAAGGAGTTCATACATAGTGTATTTCCTGATGTAGATTAGGTAATATGTTATAATTAACCCGGTTTTTCTCTCTGGGTAATCACTTAATTAATGAGCAAATTATCTGGGCCTCAGGTTGCATTTGTTGGAAACACATCCTCACAGGCTCCTGTAGGCTGACGAGGAAGTTCATAGATATTCCGCCGAACATTCAAATTTCACCTTTGCCCTTGAAAAACAAACATCAACTCCTAAATTAATCATTTGAAATAAATCTGTGTACATTTGTTCCCCTCTTGAGATGCCTCACGCCTCATACTGATCTTGCATGCACACACACACACTCACACACAACACATGCTGTATATGCATCATCAGTTCAAATGTGTGGAAAAAGATCAGTTCATGTGCCTAACTACCCCTACCTACCTACCTCCCTCACACACACACACAGACGCACATACAAAACTCAGAGGGTGTTTCAAGAGACGCCATCAGCAGCTCTGCCATCACTCTCACCATCTCGTGGTGGTCAGCGGCTGAGGCTTTGTGGGATATTGATTCTCCCCATCCAGAGACGGTTTCCATAATTGGTTAAAATGACCGGGTGCAGAGAGAGATGGCTCTCTGCTGAAAACCATTTCCCAGCCCTGCTTGGAGCAGAGCCAAGCTCGGGCTTGTTCGGATGCGTTCCAGCCACAGCCTGACTGGCAGCAATTAGGGGTGTCTGAGCCAAGCTCAGCTTGTGCTCCGCACAAACACCCCTAATTACTGCCAATTAGGCTAGGCGGGTAGGCAGATTTGAGAAAGCAGGGGGATGTTCAGGCATGGGTGGGCATGGAAACAATTTTCAAGAGCTTAGAACGTGACTGGATGAAAAGGTTAATGCTTTGGAGTGCAAGGGGATAATAACAAAAGAAGGGGAAGCAGAGCTCCAGTTCTCACCTCCAGCGATGAGCCTGGCTTCTTCTTCAGCTCCTCACATTTCCTAAATTTGCAGATCTGGTGGCCTGTTTTGCGGTTCCGACAACTGCTGCAAACACCACAGTTGATTAGCCGCCTGCAGGGCGCACACACCCCACACCTTTTCCTTTTCTTCTTCGCTGGGTTTCCACTGGATGCTGAGGAATTATTCTGTGGGCAGTCTGCCAGATTGGCAATTTGAAACGCACTGTCTGTAACGGCTGCTGAGGCTGCGGGGGAGTGAAGGGCTGTCATGACGATGACCCCGGGAGGTAATGAGATGCCCCCTAAAGCCGGAATAGCGGAAAAAGTTCCAACGCGTTCTGGGAGATTCATTATCTCTGCTTCAGCAGCGCCGCATTTCAGCTTGTTCATGCATTCTCCTGCTAAAGGTCTGCAGTGTTCGGGGGATAAGGTAGAGAGGAAATTATTATTTGCCATTTGCAGCGTTTCTGGCGGCACGCCAGGCTTCCCCGGCCTCTGGGAGTCATTTCTATGCATGCTGGTCCTATTAGGGTTTATTGCCGCTGATTTCCTTCCCCAGAGCATGGCGTTATCACAGTTCCAAGGGGACATACCAATTCTGGCACTGGGAAAAATGGGCGTTGTGATGCGGGCAATTTTAGCAGTCTGCGGAAATGCCCCATTGGTTTTATAAAAGTTTGCAAAGGACCTGTACCTTTCCATTTCGGCGTTATAATCCAAAAGCTGGCTTAATCCACCATCCTGAAGGTTATCCTTTTGTAAGAGAGACACATCTGCATTCTGTCCGTTCTCGATGCAAAGCGCATTGTTTATGTTAGACATGGCTGAGGGATGGCAGTCACTGTTTTCGGGGGGGAGAGCGTGAGGTTGCAGCGGCCTTTGTCAAACGGAAGCTGGTTACGAACAATGTGTCACCATCCTGGTTTATCCTCTTCAGCGCTGAAAGCAGAAAACAAGAAGAAGAAAAAAACAGTTACATATAAAAGGGAGATGACTTCCCTACTTCAGCTTCTCCTCTGGGAGCATTGTTTACTTTGGAGCATTTCTTTGTGGGACTATTAAAAACAGAACTGATGACAGGAACACATCAGGTATGACAGACCAACATGGCATTATCCTGATAAGGAGGGGAAAAAAATACAATTTTTTTTTTTAGATTTGTTATTTAGATCTCTCGTCAGGGCATCCTTTTATGAAAGTCTAATGAGCTTTTCCACACAATAAGTTTGATCAGAACGAGTGATAAAATACATTCAATTCGCCTTCTCAGCCAAAGTTTGAGGCGAGACTCTCCAAGCTGTTGAAACCCTGACAGCAGTAGCCACAGCGTAATTTACCTTGTCTCCTGCAATATTGGCACTTCGAATTATTCACGTTCAGACAGGAGTGGGGGGGCACGTTGTCAGATACAGTGAAATATATCGATCCTATCTTCCCGTAAAACGGCAGCGGCAGCAGAGGTCGTCCGTTCGTGTAAACAAGACTCTGTCCTGTCTCTGAACAGCACCTGGTGTTCATTCATGGCCTCTATTACAGTGACAGCACTCAGTGATAGCCACCGGTGAATTTACAACCAGATCATGGACCAGACCGACCACGATGTCAGCTGCCTCAGGATAGGACATGTGTGTGTGTGTGTCCATTTCCTCTCTCCGTCTCCCCGCTATAGCCTGTCTGGATTTGGTTTCCACAGATAAAAGCCCATTAGACACATCTCTCCCTGCTTCCATTACCTTATTTTTTTTTTTTCTTTCTGGGCTTTCTCTTTTAATTGCCAAAGCTGATCTATTTCGAAAGCGTTTCAAATCGGGCTTTAAAGGAGTGAAATTTACATGGAGCTGGATGGATCCTCTCGGGATGGCATTGTTTAAGCCTTTCATTTAGGTTTCACATGTAAAAGAAAACAAAATAATATAAGCGCAAATCTAAATTCTGGCACTGAGGGGGGAAAAAAGGCTTATCCGAAGTGACAATGCACACTTCAATATTTCAGACCTGGAGGTTCAGTGGGGATGTGGTATCCAAAACAACCAGCAGCCACCCGTAAACAAAACCTCCTTGGCTTAATGATCGGCCCTCCTCAGGGTCATTATTACTTAATCAATTCACCCCTGGAGCGGAATACGCAGCCCAAAGGCAATCAAGTCACGGACATTGATTTTCCGCCTGTAAACAAAGTTTCGAGAGACAGAAATGTTCAATACTTGGAGCTGGAGGGAGACAGACAGAGAGGAGAGGAGAGGAGGAGGAGGGGAGGAAGAGAGAGAGAGAGGGAGGGAGAGAGAAAAGGTTTAGAGAGTGAGGATGAGACGGAGGAAAGAAAAGTAAAACGCACAACGATGCCATTAAGTCCACTTACGGTCTGTTCCGTGGTGGGCATCAAGCTCAAGGGTCAAGCTCGGATGGTTTGAAATAAAAAAAATGAAGAGAAAGAGGAAAAAAAAGGAGCCGTGCCACGGTGCAAATGGGAATAAATAGGAATAATCTGGCACCGGTCGGGACGGAACAGAGCGCAAAAATAGGAGGAGAGAAAGCGCATCACCTACCTGGTTTCCTGTTGAGAAGAGCTCCAGAAAAAAAAAAAAAAACAAGAGAGAGATGCTACCAGCCTGAGAGCGTGTGAAGGCACATCACTGCGAGGCGAAATGTGTGTGTGTGTGTGTCAGGAGGAAGGGGAGTGGGGGGTGGGGGGATAATGCAAAGTGGAGCTGCCTGAGGAGAGCAGGTCGACCGGATGAGAGTGCGTTCACGGCGCTCAAAACAAAAGCATCATTTTTGTCCACTTTCCCCTCGCTAGAGGGAGGCGCAGAGAAGAAGAAGAAGAAGAAGAAAAGAGGTTAGGAAGTGAGCGTCAGTGAGCCAAACGGTGTCGGAGAACAGCAAAAACAAAAACAAAAAGAAAAAAAACACAAAAACAAGAAGTGAAACGGCAGAAGAGCTGCTTTCTGTCCTCCGGAGTCGGGGGGCGG
>NC_051432.1:11970682-11991038 GCF_001649575.2 Kryptolebias marmoratus
CCTCCTCTCCCCTTTAACGCGATATTTGAACGCGTTTTGTTTCGTGGCGGGACGTTTAGCGAGCGGCCGGAGGGCGGGAGGCTGCTCGGTGCTGCTTTAATAGGGGTTTGGTGGAAACTTGTCAAATTAATTTGAATGGAGCAGAGCTGTGATTAAGATAAAATGCCTCTGCCGGGTTGTTACCCCCCCCCCCCCACCTATCTCCGTCCAGCGACAGCCATAATTACTGAGACCTCCGGGACGCAGCGCGTGATAAATCCCGCCTGCTGGCCGCCCCGCGCCTTCAGCTGCAACTGACAGCATTTATTCCCTCCGTCCTCTGCGCCTTTTCCTCCACGTTGATGCTTATTAGCTCCGCTTTAAATCATGGCTCCAATCAAATGTCTCAGATATTACCACACTCAGCGTTTATCCGGAGCTTCTCTGGGCAGTTTGGAAAAAAAAAAAATAGAAATAAAACCACAACCATTTCCAGTCGTGTGTGAGTGTAGGGAAGATCTCTTGTTTAGGCAGATCTATGAATACAGTCAGCGCCACATAAATTATAACATCGTTTCAGCATTTCTTTAAGTTTTATTTTTACAGAATCACTGGCTAACAATTGGCCTTATTGCCTGAGAATTTTTTTTTATCATTGTGGTAGGCTACCTCTGCAGCAACATTCTCATCAATACCGATACCGAAACTGTATAACAAAGGCCGCAATAGTTATATGCCAAACGGATCAAAAACAACTACCACAAATAACTCCAGCCATCAATTTTCTTCTGCTTATCCGGGGTCAGCCGCTTGTATCCACGATCTTGTTCTTTCAGTCACTACCCAAAGCCCGTGACCATAGATGAGGGTAGGAACGTAGATTGACCGGTAACTCGAGAGCTTCACCTTTTGGCTCAGCTCTCTTTTCACCACAACATGTACAGCGCCGCATCACTGCAGACGCAGCACCAATCCACTTGTCGATCTCACGCTCCATTTTTTCCCCCCATTCGACCACAAATCACTGCCTTACCTTTAAAGCAGTCCTAAGTGGTTCAGTAGAAGGCAACTGGACGTCTCTTGATTCTTGAAGTTTTACCTCTCATCTAAAAGAACCAATGGCTCATGAGACTTTTAAAGTGCTATTTGTTTATCCATCTTTTGTTGCTTATTTGTAGCCAGGTCATGAAGGTAATCAGTCCAAGATGGAAACCCAAACGACCCTTTTCCCCAGCAACCCTCTCTAGTTCCTCCTGGGGGATCCCAGGATGTTCCCAGGCCAGAGAGGATATATAATCCCTCCAGTGAGTTCTGGGTTTGCCCAGGGCTCTCCTCCCAGTGGGATGTGCCAGGAAAATCTCCAAAGGAAGATTTCCAGGAGGCATCGTAATCAAGTAAGTAAAATCGATTTATAAGCACCTTTCAAAGTGTTTCACAAGAAATCAGATGCCTGAACCACCTGAATCGACTCCTTTTGCTGCAGAGGAGCAGCGACTCTTCTCCGAGCACTTCCCGGGTGATCTGTTATTAAAGGCTGAGCCCAGCCACCCTACAGGGAAATTTCATTGTATCCTGGATCCTGTTCACCCAGTCATGACCCACACCTTGCAACCATAGGTGAAAGTTGGAACATAGACAGACCAGTAAATCAAGAGTTTTACCTTTTTGACTTGACTCTTCCTTCACAGCGACATACAAAAGCAACACCCTCATTACTGCAGACAAGGCCCCAATCCGTCAATCCATCCCCCGCTCTGTCCCACCATAACTCATGACCCTGAAATACTTGAACTCCTCCGCTTGACGCAGAGAGACTTATCCCTGAACCAGAGGAAGCATTCCACCTGTTTCCGGTTAAAGTAAAGCGCTCGTTGTAGCCAGTATCTCACACAGCTGTGGCTGGTGGCGTCTAGCTGGAGACAAAAAAATGTGAGACAATCGTACACATATTACACTGGTAAACCTGTTGGGAACGGAAGCCAGCAGAATCTGTTTTAACGTAAGCTGCCATGCTGTATCTTCGGAACCAGCGTCTAACAATGTGGAGCTTTATGACCCCCCCTACCCTCCCACAAACAATCATGGTGTCACGCAATCTTTCTTTTAGGCATGAAAGTCGGACCTTATTCCTTTTAAATTTAAAAGAAAACAGCGAATCTTGCGTGTTTTTGTGTAGACATAGACACAATCTGTTACCAGGGTTGATGCAAATGAATATTCAGTCAGCTGATAATTTTAGCCCTCCATGAGAAATCAGAGAAAAAGGTGTTGAGTCACAGAGGAATCGGCAGTTCCTGCGAATCTCCTTTAAAACACGCGTTACGTGAGTAAACAAACTGACAGCTATACTGACACATTTCTAAGTCATACAGCCCTACCAGGTAAGCTGTGTGACACAGGCCCATAGGCTGCTGACGGCTACACTTTGATGAATAGATTTAGAGTTAGGAGGAGATGGGACAAAAAGGAAGAAAAGACTTCTGTGATGAATGCTGTAAAGTAATAGCCACAAATCATAAAAGGTTAAGGGGTACTGCTGGGACATTTCCTTCTAAATCTGGGGAAAAAAATAAAAAAGTCTTTTCTGTTTAAATGAGTGAGGAAATGCACTGAAGTACCCCTGCCAAAGATACATAAAGAACTAAGTGAAACATTTAAAAAGGTCGTGCCACCTGTTTAGTTTATTTTAGTTCCTGCCATTATAAATAGATGAGACTTGGCATAGTCTTTTATTTTTTTTTAAAGTTGGTGAATGATTATCCCCCTTTTCTCCCCAACCCCAGTAAACAATCGATTGTTGCTGATTATTGCTCACTGCAAAAGGTGAAAATGTTTTTGCCAGTATGTGTGTGTGTTTGTCTTTGTGTTAGCAAAATATTTCATGAATCACTGGATAGATTTTAAAGAAACCTTCAGAAAGGAACATCTACAACTGATTATTGTGTGAATGGGTGAATGACTGAATGTAGTGTGAAGCACTTTGGGGGTCCTTGGACTAGATAAAGCGCTGTATAAGTGCAGGCCATTTAGATTATTCTTTTTAATTAAACCTTATTCAAGATGGCTGCCACAGCAGAGCAACCTTGGCAAACAGAAAAATGGGTCTACTTCAGACACTTTTACAGATATTAAGCTAAAGTTTGATGCGGTAGTAGCTGAACATCATGCCCAGCCCGTCCTCTGAGTCTACATGTTGAGTGATATTTTCGCTGAAAACTTTGGAGTCAACCCCATCTGTCTGTTAGCAAAACATCTCCTGAACCACTGAATGAATTTTTTGCGACTCCACTTACAGCACAGGAGACATTTGCCTAAAATAATCATCAATCAGAACTTTTAAGACACGAGACCTGATGTACAGTGATGTTAAAAAAAAAAAAAAACCCAGAACAACCCGATTATTAAGCGTTATTTTCCCCAGTGCTATCAGTATCAGACCTTGTGTATGTGCGTGTAGAAGCTCCTCTGTGGGAAAACCTTTTTATCTTTCGGGTGGTAATAGCACCTGAGGGAAATCACCAAGGTGGTCCAAACCACTGTCTACAAAGCCACTGTACAGTGAGCGGGTTTCCAGGGGCCAGTAACCTTTGTGGCAGCTTCTTGTTTCTGTGACGTCACTCCTCGTGTGCATCTACCTCGTCTCCGGAGGCTTCCAGTGAAACTCGGAGGAGTAATTAACAGCCATGACTCGCAGTTTAAACATAGGCCGCATTTTGTCGATGGGAACGGAATCACAGACGAGTGAAGTCATGAGACACGCATGTCTGATGACTAATTGTGTGAATCCGTTGCTTAAATTGTCTCAGTTTCGTGCGAGCAGTGTGCTCACATCTGTGAGGAGATAAGACAGGAAACATGAATAAACTCAGCCGCCTGCTCTCAAATGTCGATGAAAATCCAGTTGAGGGATTTGAATATCGCTTACTTTGATCATTTAGATATATTGTACACTTCCTGCTTATATTTGATGGCTTTTACGGGATGTTAGAGCAATTTAAAATAAAAAAAGACCCACTAGAAATCGGGAGGAGCTTCACTGTGCTCCCCAGAGGTGTTCTCTGATTGGTTCACCCAGACTGTTATGAAAAACATTAGTCCAGAGGCCAAGTGAGAAGAACCAGAGGGGGAGAGAGAGAGAGAGCTTCAGAAAGTAAACACGTTGTGATTATGGGTTTGGCAGTGACGTACCACCTCATAGAGGCAGCCTTGGAAGCGTTTCTTTGAAAAACGGCCTAATTTCCTCTCGCTGCCTGTAATCTATGACTCCCTCACCTTGCGTGCATTAGCCTTTTGCTGTGATTTGATGCGTATCACCCAGTTTTACTCTGGTTGCCTCGGTGTGTTGAGTGATTCCCCCCTCCTTTTGCCGTTGCCTGCTAATTGGAGTGTAGAGAGCACCCTTAATTATCCTGTTAGTAGCTCTGCTAAAAGACAGACAACTCCTGGCACAGTCTGCTGCAAATGACAGCATGTAGCTGCACAGGCTTTCAGAGAAATCCTAAAGTAACCTGTAGATAGACAATTACTTACTCAACGTGACTGAAAGTTGGCAGTATAGACTGTAGGTGTTTCTGCTTTTAAAACAATCTTCAGATAGATGAAATGGCACTAGAGATGGCTTGTACTTTTCTTTTCCTAGTTCAGAATATTGTGCAACTTTGAATATAGAAGTTGTGCTTCCTTTTTCTTATCGGCCCATTATTCTATAAATGCGTCCTGTTCAAACATTTCTCGGGGCTCTCTCAGGGGTCTGGACGCTTGAAAGCTCCTTGAAAGATAATCTGCATTTTTCTTTGGTTGCATTTGCACCACAGATTGTAATCGCAAAGGGAAAACCAGCCACCGGGTAGCACAAGCCACTGTATATCTCATGCTGATCACAAGCCCGGGTAAATGGTGAGGTTTGTGTCGGGAAGGGCATCCAGCATAAAACGCTTTTGCCAAAACTAACATGAGAGTTCATTCAAGCAACACTCTACTGGATCGGTAGAAGCCTGGGTTAACAAACAGGGTGCCGGCGGAAATTGTGCTGCTGTTAGTCGAAGACCACAAAAATATGGAGGTAGTAGAAGTGAGGACAGAGGACCCAGAAGTTAGATGGAGAAGGATGACTCGCTGCGGCAACCCCTGAAAAGTGTCGGTGTACATTCTCAGTGATTCAGGCCATGGTAAATTCAAAAAGGGGTTAAAAACCAAAAACAACTGGACTTCTATTCTGTAGCTAAAGACGTTTGGTTTCTCAACTGGGACAATTTATCAATTCAAAAAGGAGAGTGTGGACATGGTCATCCCTTATGTTGCTAGAGTATCTGAGAAACTCAGAAGGATTTTCTCCAAACACAACATCCTGGTACATTTCATCCCAACAGGACTCTCAGACAGAGGTTGGTCCACCCTAAGGACAAAACACACAAACACAAACTGAGCGGAGTGGTGTCTGCAGTTCAGTGCAGCGAGGAATGTCCAGAACTCTATATTGGAGAGACCAAACAGCTTCTCCACAGACACATGGCTCAACACAGGAGAGCCACTATCTTCTGGACAGGACTCAGCCGTTCACCTACACCTCAAGGATAAGGGACAATCTTTTGAGAGATGGTTTGAGAGGGGGGTGAAGGAAGCCATCTATGTCAAAAGAGAGAAACAAACTCTAAACAAAAGAGGAGGTCTCAGATTTCAGCTTTCAAAAACCTACAATGGAGCATTAAGCCTCAGACCCAGTCAGTTTCACTCCAATCAACACCTGCATTCATGTGAACAAAGTGGCCCATCAGTGAGTGAGGCAAACAAAGACTCTAATGAGCCTCTATTGTGAGAAGACTGAGGGTAATCTGCATGTGTATCTAGTTTACAGAACATCTCAGTTTAAAAGCTTGAACTCTACACTCTCTCCTTATTCGAATCGATAAAGCTCCTTGGATGAGAAGCCAAACATCTTCAGCTACAGTATAGAAGTCCAGTTGTTTTTGTTGTTTTTTAAGCCTTTTTAGACTCTCTGGAAGGGGAACAGCTGAAAGAAAAAAAAGATTTGAATCTCAAAGGAATGAAATGAGAACAATCAGCCTGTATACACATTAATATAAAAACCCTATTTCATTTGTTGGATATTGGCCCAGTTAAGTCCAGACTACTGACACAGGGCAACACTGGAATGGCCACTGATGGCACTAGGTGAGATTTCTGGCAGCCATCTTGCAAAGACCTATGTATCCCATTGTACTGTTTACATGTGGAAACCTCTCGTTGTTAATGCCTTATGCATGCTGTCCGCTGTGTTATCAATCCAGAATTGCATTAAATAAATGTATTTTACTTAAATAAATAGATTTTATGCACACTATGAAAACAGGAGACAAAAATATTCTGTAATGAGCCTCCCAACATGCATCATCAGTGCACAATGCTGACCCCATGGGCTATCAGTACTATATATATATATATATATATATATATATATATATATATATATATATATATATATATATTTCACAGTAAAATAAATAATTGCAGTTTTGTTAACATTTTACATTGATTTAAACTGCTTTCAAGTTAATAAATATCTAACCTGTTCTTATCTAAATCAAAGAAACCACAATAAAAATGAAACACACACACTTAGATCCCCCTCTTGAAAGTTTTCTGCTTTTATTACTAAAAAATAAAATAAGTGACTGCTTAAATATTCACCCCCTTTAAAGTGACTGTCATAATTCAACTCAGAGAAAAAATTATTGAAAAGTACAGGTCAGGTGATAAATATAAACAGATTTCCAAGGCCCTAAACATCCGCAGGAGTTCTGGTAAATCCCTCATATTATTTTTATTTTAGTTTTATTCAAATTGTTGACTTAAAAAAATTGCACAAATACTTTGTTTTTTCCAGGTTATAGCTCATGTTGTCCTTTCTACTATAACAGGGGTAGGTAACCCTGGTCCTCCAGGGCCACTATCCTGCATGTTTCACTTGTTTCTCTGCTCCAACACACCTGATTTGAATCAATGGGTGATTAACAGGCTTCTGCAGAACATGAAGAGGTGATTTAACCACTGAATCAGGTGTGTTGGAGCAGGGAAACAAATAAAACATGCAGGATAGTGGCCCTGAGGACCAGGGCTGGACACCCCTGTACTGTAACAACACCTATAAGTGGCCAAAATGCTGTTTTTTTAGCTATCAAGTTGTCACAAATTAGTCTTTTTTAATTAAATATTAAAAAAACAAAGATGATTTAGTGTGATTTGCCAACTTGCCAAGGATGTCTGTCTTATATGGATTTGGTTTCAGGCAGTTATCAGATGCTCAGCATTAGATGTTGTTTGGACAGTTAAACAGTGAACTTAGCTGTAAGTATATGCAGTTAGATTTGTCCTTAATGCTGACTGAAGAAGAAGCTCCTGAAGAACAAAGGCCTGATGGCCAGCAGGAACCAGAGGAGGAAGAGGAGGAACTGTGGACCAGTCTGAAGGGAGAGCAGCTCAACGTGAAGGAGGAGACTGATGCTACCAGCTTTTCATTCACTGCGGTTCCTTTGGAGAGTGAGGATGACGAGGAGAAACCTCTGTTCTCACAGCTTCATCAAGTTGAAGTCAGAGATCTTCCAACCAGCAGCTCAGCTGAACACATGGAAGCAGCAACTGGTGGAGAGTCCTGTGGAGGAGCAGAAACTAACAAAAAGCCAGATCTGAATACTCATAAAGACGATTCTGACTCTTCAAAGCCTGAAGTCAGTGAGGATGGTGATGAGGAACATTCCTGACTCTCAGCTAAAACACTTGCCAGACTCTGGGTCACTAATTGAAAAGACACAATGAAGACTGGGAGGAGAACAGGGCTCCCGAGTCAGGTGTAAACACTGTCAACAAATGTTTCAGCTGCTCTGAGTGTGGTAAGGGTGAGGTCTTCAAGCTGATCACTTAAAAAGAAACATATTAAAGTAAAGGAAAATGTAGACTCACGCAGGAAATTCTGTAAAAGTCTAAATTCGTTTAGTTGTGATGACTGCGACAAAAAAGATTTACCACAATGGCAAATCTGGATAGACACATGAGAATCCGCATAGGAGAGAAACCTTTTAGTTGCTGTGTTTGTGGGCGAAGGTTTAGATAAATTTCAACAGGCGCGCGAGAATCCACAGAAGAAACACTGCAGCCATTTGCAGCGACTCCTAAAGCGCAGATGAGGAGCCACACAGGAGGGCAAACCGTTTAGCTGCTCATAATCAACCCCTAAAGACACACATGAGAGTTCACACTGAATTTGAGCAGGGTTTGTTGGTATGTGTGTGTGTAGTTTGTTGTCAATAACAGCAGTGGGTTTCACTTACAGTAACATATTTGTATAACTCTGCTTTTTCTCCTGTGAGTAGCTTTCCCTTCGTGTTGAAATTCGCATTATTTTCCTTAACGCCTGTTTTAGAAGACACCGCAAACTTCTTTACTCACCTAGCCAGCAGTTCCAGGTTTTATCTGAGGGAACACACACGCTTCTTCAATGTTCAAAACATTTTCATTGTAAAATTATAAATATACAAAGAATGTTTTTAATACTGGTGTCTTATAAAACGAAATGTGCAGAAATACATTTTAATTCATTTTACTCTGACTCACTTATTTTACATATCAGTAGTTGTATCAATATGTAAATGAATACAGATGTGACTAAAATACATGTTACATTTTTCATCATAGTTTTTCTCATTTAAAAAAAAAACAATTTAACAGTAAACTTCATCTGGAGTGTCTCATTTTGGTCTTCATGTCACTGAAAGATGTTCAGCTGTGTTTTTGAACAGATTACACCTCAGGGAGCGACTCTTTTAGTCGCATTTATGCTGAAAACCTTTAAACCAGTTTCATCTCTCACACGAAGAAGCAGCGGTTCAGGCTCATTCGGAAATGAGAAACAATGTAATTATCTGACGGTTTTCATTCTCCTGTGGCTTTTGGCTTTTCATGTCTCGCAATGAACTTCTGTGTTTTCTTACAGTTGAAGCAAAAAGTCTGGTCAGGTTGTGTTTTTTTTTTACTCCAGGAAGAGATCTTGTCATGCCATTCGCGGTTTCCAAATATAATTTCAGATTTCAGAACAGTTTTCCATTTCGCCTCAGTCCATTTTAAATGAGCTTTGGCTCAGAGAATACGGCTGCGTTTTTGGATGGTATTGACATCTGGCTTCCTCCTTGTCTGATAGAGCTTTAAGCAGCACACAGAGAGCTGTGTTTACAGACACTGATCTGTGGAAGTGTTCCTGAGCCCATGCAGAGATGTTCAGAACAGAATCAGACCTGGTTTTTAATGCAGTGCAGCCTGAGGGCCTGAAGATCCTGGACATCCAGTGCCGACTTTGAATTTTGTCCTCTGAGCTCAGAGACTTCTCCAGATAAATCTTTTGATGATATTATGAACTGTAGATGGTGGGATATTCAAAGTCTTCTCAATTTACATTGAGGAACATAGTTCCGAAACAGTTTCTCCATCTTTTCTTCTAAGATTCAGTCTCGCTAAAAAGCTCCCTTCACTGACCTGTTACCACTTAACCTAATTAGCTGCTGAACGCTCCTCCAGCTGTTTCTTATTCACACCACTTACTTTTACACCCTTTTGTTGCCCCTGTCCCAGCTTTCTTGAGATGTAGCAGAGTCGTCATCACCGTCGCATTCATCAGCGAACTAAAATTGACCCATTACACCACATTTCTCGTGATGATTATTATTATTATCTAGAGTCAATTTTAAGTTCTTACGTGAAGCACTTTTATTTTTACAAAAAAAAAAAAACCCTGATTCTTTATTCTCATGTGAGGAACTTTATTTCACCGTAAATGTTCTACAATTTATATAGTGCCTTATTAACCGCTCTACATTCTGCACCTCACTTTATAGAGCACAGGTGTCAAACTCTGTTCCTCAGGGGCCGCTCTCCTGCATGTTTTAAACGTGTTCTTGCTTTTAAAAAACCTGATTTAAATGGATGACTTGTGGACGTGCTTCTGGAGAACATGGTGATTTGGTGAGGAGGTAATTAAACCATTTGAATCAGGTGTGTTGGAGGAGGAAATAACTAAAACTTCCAGGACTGGATCTTAACACTCCTGTTTCTAATTCACCCATTCATTCAGTGCTTTCATTTATATATTTCACCACACTATATACAGCACTGTATATAGTCTCACTGATACACCTACACCAATAAGCATATCATGTCAAACCATGTTTTGCCCGAGGACACTTCTTCAGCTCACTGCAGGGGCTGGGAATCGAACCCCCAACCTTCTGATCAGGGGACATCCCCCCCTCCACTGTGACTCACAGGAGGATTTTTGAGTAAAGCTTTATATTGTTCTGTTCAGCTGAAACAGTTATTTCTGTACTTTTGTTTAAATTTGACAATATTTGAGAATTTTGGATGTTTTCCTTTTTAATTGTTGAAGTTTTATGGCTCCACCATTTGATAAGAAATGTTTTAGGTAAAAAATGTGACTACATCATAAAATGTTAAGTTTAGAAAAACAAAAAATAATATTTTTTGGGGAAAAAAAAAAAGATTACATAGAACCTTACATAATTTTGGAAGTGCACTATTTTGCTGATTTTATTCATTTGTATTTATTATTTTATCCAGGAGCCTACAATTGTATAAATACTTTATCAGAACATTACATGGTTAATTCAATTCATTGTTCTTTAAGTGCAAAAAATTTTATATTTCCAAACTGAAAGGATAATTCTTGCCAATAATCATAACAATACTGACCAAAATAATCGTGATTTGGATTTTTTCCTATAATCCAGCAGCTCTACAGTAAACTGTTGTGATTTTAAACCTATTCTTGGGATCAGATACATTATATAAAGTTGGAGGCTTTACATTTTGATATGGGTCATATGTCAAATAAAAATACAAGACAGTGTTAACTTCTCAGTCTGGTAAGGATTAACTTTTATTTCTCCAAACTGAAGTTGTTCAAAGAGCCATTAAAAGGTAAAATAGTATTTTATCATAACCCTGCTGTAGAACCTCACTTTAAAAGATCTGAACTATCCCTTTAGCAGCCCTCCAGTGGGTGGTGAAATCCATTTATTTCTATTAATATAGTTGCAAATTTATTTTTTAGCTTTTTTATATTGCAACCAGGTCTCTGTTAGCTGTTAAACAGTAAATAGAACGTTGTAATCATCCCTGTGTGCAGATGGATACGACTGGTGGCTTTTCTTCTTTAAAAAAAAAAAAAATACTTATTTATGGCTTTGAATTACCGAGCTGCATTTCAGGAAGTTTGTCCTCAACAGCTCCCAATCCAGTGCTTTTATTGGCTTAACTCAATGAAAAATTGTGTCGATTGTCTCATTCTAACTGCATACTTTTTAATGTGGAAAAAACCTGCCAAAAAAGGACAGAAGGCAAATATAATGTTTCTGAGTAAACATTTTTTTTTTACCGAGTCAAACTCAACTTTTCAGCTTGACAGTAGCTCCACCATCAAAACCATTTTTTGGCGACTTCTTCAAATGTCTTGAAACTGTTTTCCATGGTTATTTTTAAATTCATCAGCACAAAAAAACCCTCTTTGTATTTCTAGCCAAGAATCATTAGATGACATTTTTATGTAAGTTTTATGTTTTAATGTTTTGATGTTTTACCTCAAAGGCAAATAATTGAGCTCCAAACGTTTTGACCAGATTCATAACCTCTCATGAGTCTGCCCTCTTTGTCTTTTGATATTGTGGATTAACACTAACAATTATAGCTTAAAATTATTTTTTTTCTCCATTGTGTTTTGGTAAAAAGTCAACACTGCTGAGGCCTAAGAAATTAAATGTTGTTGTGGTAGCAGCTGAGCATCGTCCCCAACGGACACTCTGAGCGCTACACACTGAGGGTTTTGCTGAAAACTTTCATGAACCATGAATTTTAACGAAACTCTCAGACGGTAATCATTGGATGAACGTCTACAACGTTTGAAGTCAACCTAGTTCAAGATGGCTGCCGCAGCTAATCAACATTAGCCAACACAAAAATGCCTCTAGCTCTGATTTTACAGATATTGAGCTAAAATCTGGTGTGGTAGTAGCTGAGAGTAACCCTCAACAGGTACTCTGAGTGCTAATACATCACACACTATGGCATGAGATTGTGCAAGACAACGTTTGCTTCCACTTAATTTGCTTCCAGGATCCAGTTGCTGGGTGGAGGAAGGTGGAAAGACAGATTTTCAGCATTTTGAGTTTCGGTATTGGCAGGGCATTTTTTTGTTTAATGTTTTGTGTTCTAGTTTGTAGGGTTCCCTTTCGGACCCTTTCTTTTTGGTGGGGGGTGTGACAACACCTGTCCTTCCCTGATTAATTGTCTTTTTGTCCTCAGGTGAAGTGGGTGTGGTCTGGAGGTGGCTGCTAACTGGAGGCACCTGGGCAAATGTTTCCAACCTATTGAATCCTGGCTGCTCCTCACACCAGGGGCTGCTCTGGCTCTCCCCATAGCAAGCAGTCCAGGTATTTTCTTTATTGAGGTTTTGTTTTGGTTACTGTATTCGCACTGTCAGTTACACTTTTGTCATATATAAAGCGCACCGGACTATAAGGCGCATCGTCGTGCACCTCCTCAATTTTTGTAACTTCTCGCGGACCACATCATTCAAAATGGACCATTTCGGTGCTCTGGCGGAGCTGGTTCGCCTGTATCAGCATTTATTTGATCCCTCTATGAGAGAGCGCAAAGATAATCAAACGGTTCAAAACTCACGGAAGAATACTGCACCGACGTAAGCGTCAAGTATCAACACCTCCACCGCTCGCTCAGGTCCGCGATGCTACAAATAGCGACTATAACTGAGTTGTACCAAAGTTGTACTAAAACATTACGACTTCTTACATATATAAGGCACTCCGGATTATAAGGCATTTTTTGAGAAAATTGAAGGCTTTTAAGTGCACCTTATAGTCTGAAAAATACAGTATGTTTAGTTGGTCTTGTTTTTTGTATTAGTTTGGTATTGTCTTGGCTATCTTTTGGCTTGGTTCGAGTTGGTCATTAGAGGTCATATTTTGATTAGTTTAGATTTAGTTGCTTAAAATCTAAGTTACCTTAATAAAAACACAAACTTGCTTTAACCCGGTGTGTCCCCTTTTCTTTTGTCATGACCTCACGAGTCGGGTCGTGACAAAAGTGTGACCAAAATGGCTGTAAACGGCAGCGGGCGATATGCTGCTGAAGGCCTCCGGTTGTTTTGGTGTGGTGGTGGTTACAGTTTCATGTTTATAATCTGGATAATGTGAAGCAGAGCCTGATGAACTGAGACATCTCCACTGATCAGAGTGGAACACCACAGGGCGGAAGATTTCCAGCCTCACTTTGGTGTCACCAGGCCCGGAAAATGTCACCATCTGTTTTCTGGGTTCATTACGATGTGACAAGGCCACCGGAGATTCCTGTGAACTGTTGCTGTGAAAATAAAAATAAAAACGCAGTCGGATCAACCACGAATAACCTGCTCAGAGAACGACCTGCGCGCGCACCGTGCGTGTCAGGCGAATTCGTGCGCTTTCCACAAGTCCTGCTGGATGGGAAACCGCAGAGCAAGGCGCATCAGTCATTCCGGGGAGGCGGGGGAGCATCGAGGGAGGCATCCCATAATACAAACACGGCAGCAGCGGTGGAAATGCAGAAGTGGCAGGATGGGAACTGCTGCCAGACACATTACAAGGAGCTCTAATGAGGGAGCTCACACTCTCACTCCCCCCCCCTTCCCTTCCCTTCCCTTCCCTCCCTCTCCTCCTTTCCCCTCCGCCACCGAGGAGGAACGCGAGGCGGGAATTAATTGTGAGGGCGACGGTGGCGAGGCGAGCTGAGGAGCAGGTCATTACCACCCGCCTCCTCCTGGAGCGCCGCGGGCAGAGCATGGAACGCCACACTACATGCACAATTCCCATGATCCCACAGGAGGGGGGCTATATAGCAAGCAGGAGGGTATGGGTGTGTGTGTGTGTGTGTGTGTGTGTGTGTGTGTGTGTGTGTGTGTGTGTGTGTGTGAAGGGGACACAGAGAAAAAGGAAAGGAGAAAAAAAAAACCATCCTGGATATGGAGGCAGGCAGCTTCTTCTTTGTTGGAAAGCATAAAATAAAAATGTACTTATTAACGACATTATCTGTTAGGATGTAAAATATATCTTGTTCTGAATATTTTATTTGCGGTGTGAGTATTTTTTTTACCCCTCTTTGCAGCTCATGATAATTGGTTAAAAAAAAACAAAAAAAAGAAATAAGAGAAAGAAAATCAAAAAGTGACAAAGGTACTGTGTATGTCCTGCAAGTCTGATTCAGAGAAGAGATGAAAAAGGGGGTGAAATGTCTTTCTGTGTCTTGTCTTCGCCATGCACCGGGGTAATAATCAGATTTCGTGCTACTTTACCCTTCCAGTGGCTCTTTATCATATTTCTCTTTGTGTGGATTGTCACCCTCATCAAACCTGTGACATCAGCCTCACAGCGTTGGACACACTGCCCTCTAGTGGACGTTTGACGTATCTGAGTAATGTCCGCCCCAGACAAAAGAAGCTCAGGTTTCTCATCATGTTATCCAGTTTTTAAGCCACAATTTAAGCAATGAATGTTAAAGAATAAAACGCTGATTAGAAAAGGACTAAAATGACAATATAATTGGAAAAAACGTAATTTAGTAGTGAGAAAACATCTTTTCTCTGCCTGAACGCGAGCTGCATCTTACTTAACACATTAACTGTGTTCCACACTAACTAGTTACAGGCTAACTAATTCAATGGGCTTTAAGAGGTGAAATACAAATAAAGGGCAACAGATGAGTCAAAATTAGCTAAAAAAACAATTTTTTTCCTCCTTTATCTTAACTGTATGATAAAAGAGCAGAGACACATCTTTTTGACAATTTTGACAGTCTTTAACAGTCCTGTTCAGTGCTTTACCTTTTCACTACGTGACTAAATCGATTGAAGAAAAAGTGCTGTTGCCTCAACGTTGGCCGACCTGTTTTCATTAGAGGTAGAAATGATTTAGGACACGTCACTGCGATCAAAACTGCCATTAAGATGAGAAGTTCAAATTAGGCTGAAGGGCCACATCCAAGCTGCATTTATTTATTTACTGTGTAAAAATCTTCTAAAAGGCTGGAAGAGGCGCACTAAGATGTCATCTTGTGTGCTTTTCAGTTTAAAAACTAAATATTTTTAATAAATTATGATAATTTTTTTAAGTTTCTAGTTTTGTAGAAACCATAGTTTAATCAAAATATGAACAACTTAGCCACTTACAGGTAAAATGCATAGAAAGAGGCGGGTTTAATGGTTTCCTGGAAGAGAAGTTGCTTCAGTCGACTTCTTTACGTCAGTTTGAGAACGAAACCAAGCGAGGTGTTATCACTCAAAGTACTGAGAAGTTCGAGTTCCTCTGTTAAACAAAATGTCCTAAAGAGATTTCAGGACATTTCATGGACTCTGTCCATGCAGGCTGAAAGCTTCTCTCTGTAGGTGCATGATGAAAAGGGACATCCTTCTGTTGTAATAGGCGCTGTGTCTTCATTGTCTTTTCTCTCGTCCAACAGCAAAAGCCAGTGAAATACTGACTGCATGTTTCATCACAAACAGAGGAAACTACAGGAAAAACTATAGCTTTAATGAAGAAAATAATTTGTCCAGTCACCCTCATTCAGAAAAAAACAAGTAGTATTTGCTCCTAAAGGTGCAGACAATTGTATTTTTGTAAATCTTGGAAACTTCACATCTAGTACCCCTAATAAAATATCTTTTCTGTTATCCTAAAACTGTGTTTTTATAAGATGAACTTATTATTTTATAAACTGCTTCAGCTGCAGATCAGTGACCTTATTCAGGAAAAAGGTTATGAATTATGGGAAAGGCAGAAAATCAGATGTTTGAGATTATTTCTGAAAAAAAAATCTATTGCTGCCATGAAAATGAACTTAACTTTAAGCTTTGTCTGGACTTGATGTGAATAATATATTTTCTTGCTGCACATGGTTGTTGTGACGTGTATCTTTTCAGGAGCTTTTTGATAAAACATGTAAATTAAGGTTTGGGGAACTAGTATACAAGCTACTCTAACTAAAAAAACACCATATAATGTTCTGTAAAATGGGGGTCAAGTTAGAAGAATAAACTCAACGATTCCTGACTAAAAGCTTTGTTTTCTTCACTTTTGTTCCCTTATAAATGAGGAAAAAATTGTAACTGCTGTCTTTTTTATTTAAGACAAATTGCAGGTCAATGAAGTTTTCATTTCAAGGGCCTACCGCCAGAAAAAAAAAAAACTCATATCACTTTTCTGTTCCTTAGAACAGACTAAAATGTACTTTTCAAGCACTGGAAAAGAGAAAACAATAGACCCAACAAACAAAAGGAACTGAATGCTTTTTGTTTAATAAAGTAAAGATTCTGGAGGTTTTTTATGTTTTGGATCTACAATGATTTAGAGCTCTTTTTCCAACATCAACAACAACAAAAAAAAACCAACTGTATTTCTGTCCTTTTTTTTCTCAAATATTGTGTGTTTACGTTGTTGTTTCTGTAAGTTTCTACTTGACAATTTTGTCCCACGTGTCAAAAAAGTTTGGACACCAGTGCCTTACTGCGTGGCGTTTGCCTGTTTTCCCCGTGCAGACAGGGGGGTTTTCTCCTGCAGTCCAGAAACATGCCGGTTAGGCTAATTGGCGATTCTAAACGTGTGAGTGTGTTCATGCACGTTTGTTTGTCTTGTGTGTGTGTGTTGACCCTGAGACAGGCAGCCGACCTGTTCGGGGTGTCCCCCGCCTCTCACCTGTCGGCTGCTGGGATCCTGAACAGGATTAACAGGAAAGGAGGAAAGGAGTGGGCGAGAGAGGCCCCTCAAAACCAGCACCCCAGCTTCTCCAGAAATATCTGCCGCGGCGCAGAATCTGATAATATATCCATGTATGCTCTTGTTAGCATGTTTGTGAGTCATGCCCAGCTACATGATTTAATGTCCTCATGCATTATACATTAAGGGGATACTACCTCTCCTGCCTTTCTTTGCAGCAGACAATTCAAACTTTGTCCACCTGTTGTTCACAACGATCAACAGCAAGGGAGAACAATGTCACAATCAAGGACCTGTGCCGCTTAGTGATGACTTAATTAAGGGGGGGGGGGTTGTGATTTTACACTAATCTGAGTCTCAAGCAGCAGTGCTCATGTGATTGTAGATCTCACAGAGGTGCTTAGCACACCGCTGCCTCACAACGAGAAGGTTCGAGGTTCAAATCTGAGCCTTTCTGTAGATTTTATTCCACAGTTTTAAAAAATATGACATTAATGTTTGACTGGGCCTGGTTGTTTGTCTCATTTATCTTTGCTTTGGGTTAGTGATGTAGGTGACCTGAACAGGAAGTAAACCGCAGACAGTTGGCTCCAGCAGCTCCCCCGACTTCTACACAGAGCAGGATGAGGCAGAAAAATGAACGAGCGAGTGAATAAAACTTCTCGTCCACCTAACTTTCACCATCCTTTCAACCTGCAGTGGACTACTGACCTGCTGCTCTTATCATTGCTGTTTCCTGTCAGGTTTAGCTGTTCAATGGTTGCACAACTCTAACAAAGAACGGTTTGTTTTGTGGCACACACACAGAAAGTTGCTAGAAGCAGAACTTCAGCAGGTGGAGGGATGATGACTTCATGTTTGTACTATCTAAAAAAGGCCATATCAGCTGCCAGCACACAGATAAGCCAGAGAGAGACAGTTGATGCGTCTGGATGTCCGTGGGACAGTTGGTCAACAGGCTGGCTGCGCTTGATTTCAGCCTGACAGACATGTTGAGAAAGCCTTAAGCAAGTGCAAATCAGGTTAACACACACACACACATTTCTATTCACACATATTCTTGAAGCACATCTGCCTGTTTACGAAAACAATTTAAGTACCAACCCAAAGAAAAACTAAGTTCTTGTCTTTCAAATAACAGTCAACTCAAACAAAGCCACTTTTATCTTTTAAATAGATGTTACTGATCCCTACCACAGGGAGAATCATCAGTTTTATTACAAGCCTTCAGAGACATCAGTGAAATAAAATCAGTATTAAATGATGACTATGATCTATGTCATCTATGAGACCATATCATATACATTACTTTTTACCATACATCTCATTATAGAGCTTTCCTAGATAGACATAGGTTTGTTTACTCCTATTTGTTATTATCGCCTGCTGAGAAAGGCAAAGGCGGAACAATACTGTTTTTGACAATTTGTGTGGGTGTTTGTCTGAACAGTTAGCCATTGTTGTAATATGATTTGAAATTGAAAGGAGCTAAAAATTTGTTTTCATCTGATGTCCTTTATATTACTGTAACCTGTAAATCAGTACTACTTTAATGTGGGCCAACTATTAAACCTGATCAGGCATTAGAAAAAAAAAAAAAAGTGTATTCAATGACTGATTGGTATGCAGTCAAGAAGGATGTGAGTTTGTTCTATGCAGGGCTCCGATTGGACCGAACCTCTCCGGGACTCATCTCCGGCGTGCTTTGTTATTTCGAAACGGTTCAAAACTTCAACAATACATATACTTAATTTTTTTTTTTGTTTAAAAACATGTAAAGCTGCAAATTCCGTAACTGCTCCCAAATGTACCACTGAAACTAAGCCCCGCCCCCTCCGACTCTAGCAACAGCTGCGTTCCAAAGCGTCTTAACCAGAGCTGTGAAATTAGACGAAAGAAAATGCATAATTTCGAAAATATGATCCGATTTTTAATTACAAAAGCGAAACATTTACGTTCTTAGAACTTTGAAGAAGACACCACAGCTTTGTATGCCTCCAAGCAATCAAATTTTTCTCCAGTAATGGACAGAAAACGCTGTGAAAGGTAAAACAGGTGTTAATAATAATGAGTCAACGCAGATTGATGACATCCTGCCTAAACACTGTGTTGAATTGAAATATTATTTATTATCATTATTATTAAAATATTATTTCACCTGTGCGAATGTGACGCAGATTTAAATACGTTTGGTAATTAGTTGGATAAGTTTAACGCCTGTTAATTTAAGCTAGCTGCTAAACTGAAGTCCAAGCTAGCTAGAAATCTCATAACCAGGACACTGGTGGTGTGAGCACAATAATAATGTCAAAAAACATCCTTACTGTGTGTTGATCTGTTCAATTTCTGGTCCGAATAACATGTAGGACTCTGCAATGTTAATACTAAAATTTGTGCTAGAAGTGTACAGAGATTTCACTAATTAAAACTATATAATGTTGTAAATCACAACTTCTGTATCAAGAATGCATCTAACTGAACCCTAATATAACCGTGTTGCTGTTATTAATTGACATAAGCCAACACAAATATAACTACAGACTCACTCCACAAATCACTTTACAGATTTAGGTGAAACTTCCAGAAAGTTCTCCTTGGACGTATACAGCTGATTGACTTCAGCAGTCTGTGTGATTCAAGATGGCTGCCACAGCTAATCAACCTCAGTCGACACAGAAGTGGCTGTAATTGTCAATTTTGCATATACTGAATTAAAGTCGGCATGGTAGTAGCTGAGACTCATTTTTAAAAAATACGCTCAGGTCTAATGAAGAGTATTTAGACACTCAAAAGAGCTATAACTCTGTGCTGTTGTCATGATGAGATGATCTTAGTTTAAAACTCTGTCATAATGATAGTGATTAGTTGGTAATTAGTGGACTATTTGGCCAATATTTTAAAGTGTACTTAGGTAATATACTGAACTGCCATTAATATATGCAACAACATGAGTAAAAAGAATGTATGTCACTTGGTAGCTATGGCTTAAAACTGCTTTTAGTTTTCATCACGTCTTGAAAAGCACTGAATAAATGCAGTTAATTAGCAGTATTAGACAACATATTTTTACCAAGTGTATCAGAAAACCTTTCAGGATATTATTAGTGAGGAATTTGGTAACCTATAAGTTCTATAAATGTTAATAATCGTTTTAAACGTGGAAGCTACAAATATAGTTTCCACCACAGCCGCCGGTGATGAGAATAGGGAACTTTTCCTTTACTTCATACATACTGACACTGCTATCTCACCACTCCCCTGACAGGCGGCGTGATGGATCCTGGCTGCTACGGCACTGGGACAGTTGGCAGGCAGGTGGGGGAGGTGAAATCCAGGAGCCACCTGACGGAGGATGGATGGTGAATCGTGATGTTGTTTAGACAGCTTGGGGACCTTCCAAGGCTGCCGTTGTGTGACATTAACAGTCGCAAATGTTAAGTGCCAGCTGTCTGCACGTGGAGCGACTGCATCTCGGTTTTTCTTCTTTTTAGGAAACACAAGTCACGTCTCCGGTGGAGGGACAACTGTATGCCACATGCTGTTGCCGATGCAGAACG
>NC_051432.1:11991087-12028138 GCF_001649575.2 Kryptolebias marmoratus
CGCCGCCGCCGCCCCCTGAAATGTCTTCCCAGAATCTTCAAGTAAGTTTTGAAGCTGCTGGTGTCAAAGTACACTTGCTCGTGATTGAGACGGCACAGATTTGACTAACAGTGGGAATGGAAAAAAAGCCTTTGTCATTAATAATAAATATTGGAACAAATTTGCAGTTTGACAGCTATTCCTACGTGTAATTAAAGGCCCAGCAGTTCTTGAAGGAATGCATATCGTCCACTGCCGTTTAGAGTACGATCACTTCATGTTAATGGTGAGTTGTAGCCGTTTCGGTAAAACCTTAAAAAAAAAATGTTACAATGTCTCGTCCAATATCCGTTAGAGTGTGAAGTACAGTATGTGTTGCGGATGACTCTTAGCTAATACCACATCAAACTTTAGCTCAATGTCTGTGAGTTTACTGAGTTAGAGCTATTTTTGTGTTGGCCATCTTGAATTTGACTCCAACAGGCAATCAGTTGGAGATGTACAGCCAGTGATTAATTTCAGACAGTTTCATTTAACTCTGTTCAGTGGTTTATGAGATATTTTGCTAACAGAACGGCAGCGTTGACTCTAACAGTTATCACCAAAGGTTTAAGGAATGATGTTGTACAATGTGTAGTGCTCAGAGTACGTATTATGGATTACTCTCAAGTACGAACAGATCGACTTTAGTTCATTATCTGTAAAATTGACCTACTTATAGATGTTTCTGTGTGACTGCAGAATTATCTGTGGCGACCACCTTGAATTGGATCAACTTTAAAAGCCAGTCAGTGGTAGATGTTCATTTAGTGATTACTTTCTGAAAGTTTCATCAAAATCTATGCAGTAGTTCATGAGATATTTTGCTAACACGACAAATAAGCACACAAAACCATTATTCTTCTTTCGACTCTGGCAGCAGGCAATTAAACAAAAGGATCATTAGGTTCCAAATTAAGAAAAGTGTCATATGTTTTAATAGGTAGTTCAGTTTTGAAATTACAAAAAGTTGATTGAAAGAAGCAACAAAAACATTTAACTTTGAACTCAGAGAAGAAGAAAAAAAGTCCATCCATTCAGACAACACCATGAGACACAGTGGAATAATTTTATGGTCCCACAACCGACTGAAACAAGAAGTTTTATGATAACATTAAGAGCAGGTCTCAGTTTTTACACTCAGAATTATTTGTTGTAAGTAAAACATATTTGTGTTAAAAAATATTGATATGAAATCCCTGATAGTTATTTTCACTTCAGCTACTTTATTACTACTTTTACTGTTTACTTTCGATTTTTTACTCCACACACGTTTGCTACACTGAATGATGGAAACTGCACATTTGTTTAAATATGGTGTTTTTTTTTTAGGTAATCCTGCCTCACCAGCAGGGGTCAATATCTGCTCCTTGCCGTGTTTGAGTGGGGCTCCTTCAGGACAATACATGTGCTTGTATGTCATCTTGAAGAATGCAACGCTCGAAACGTCGCGATTTTTATCACCAAAAATGTGTTTTTTTGCGCCAAAATCAGCTCAGTTTTAAATAATCCTCGAGTTTCGAATGTTCACATGATTTCGATTTTAGGAGGCCGTTGGAAGCAAACAGTTCACGGTGCGTAAACGTCCTTCAGCTGGGAAATGGTGTAAGGGCTGGGATGGAGGCTTTTAGACCGAGGATGCGGGAACCAATTCTTTAAACACTCAGGAGCAGTTGGTTTCCTCTGGAATAACAGTGGGCCATGATTGGTTCTGTCCAACCCTGCTGTGCTCGGGGAGGAACTCAGTCAATCTTTGAATCACACACACTCACACGCACATTTCTCTAGGCACAGGGCGTTTGTGAAGCAGGACCAGGTCTCACAGTTACAAATACACAAGATTTAAAATAGATGGAAAAATTGAGCAAAACGTTCCAGTGTACTTTGCTTTTCGAACATACATAAATGATGTTAATTAACTGATTTCCAATTATTCTCTGTGCTTCCCAGCCACCCCCAGCCTGCCTGAACCTCGTCCCCTGCTGGGGCTGAAACAATTAGGGTATGTGAGACCCTCACTAACGACTCTCCCTTGATAACTACAAAAGGAGGGGCAGTGCTGGATGACATCTTGTTAGGGAGTGGGGATGGGTTGGTGGGGGGGAGGGGGTCCTAGGGTCACACATTTTGTGTATTGGCTCAAGCGGAGGCATACCTAGTTATTACCCTACATTAAGACGTGTGTGTTTAGATTGCCCCAGGTGAGATGTGTGGCAGTGTCGCATGTGATTGCGAGAGGTGCTGTTTTTCTCAGCTTCACAGCCAGCCCTGTACGCGACCAGACCAAGCCTTATACCTCAACCCCACCCCCACCCCCGCTCTGAAACCAAAGGAAGGACGGCTGTAAATCAGTAGATGCATCACAAATCTGTCTTCAGTGAAAGTCTCCACCTCATTAGGGGCCAAATGATTCACACCAAATATATAAAAAAGAGCCTCCTTAACGTGAGATCATGTCTACAGTTTGTGTTTATATTTAGAAAAATATCTATTTGTTTTTCTCAATCCAAAACAAAGTTTATGTCAAACAAATGAAACTTATTTTGAGTTAACAATAACATTAATACCAAATAGCTTCATCGGTTAACATTGTGCAGGCTCTGCAGCCCCACCGTTACGTTTGAAGCATAAAAAGCTTGTTCAGGAAGTAGCAGGACACCTTCAGCAATCACAACTTTTAGAGGTTCACAGATCTCAGAACAGAAGCCCACCGATTTTAGTTGGGTCGGGCGTAAATCAAGAGCAGCTCCATCCTAATGCGGCTTTAGGTGTGAAAGCAGACAAGTGATAAGTGTGCCTAAATTTTGATTGCCCCGGGGGGTCAACGTGGGGTCACGGCTCTGTGTTTACACATGAGGTGACGGCACACACCTGCTTTTCCTTTGAAACGTAACAAGCTGAGCGCAAATGACATGATAATCAGGGATTTACACGTTACAGTAGCTTCAGAGGAAGCTGACTGGACTGCTAATTCTCCGCGGTGCAACCTTTACTTCTTTGAGCGTGGCATAAACAACTCGTAAAACATTACTTACTGTATACATTACAGCAATTTTTTGTGTAATTCTTAGGAAAGACTTGCTTTAAACTCACACCCAGCTGCTATAGAGCGGGATTGTTGTTTTTGTTAATCCAGCATTCAGTCTTTGTGCTCTTCATTTTGGTTTCAGCTATTTATCATTTGGGAGTTGCTGTTAATCATTTAAAAATAGGTTTTAGTCTATTTTTACCTCCTTACATCGTTCCTGAGTTTATGCACACTGGTGACATCCTATTTTTTTTTTTTTTTTCACAGAGCTTCAAATGTGCACTTTATAGCACCACCAAAATGGAAATGTTGGGTATGCTTTTGATTACATTATTTTAAACTTCATCTTGCTTTTTAAAAGGGGATTTTATGAATCATTTTCAAACAGGAGTTTAGGTCCAACCATGTTAACCTAATTGATGAAACATAGTTTTTTGGGGGGTGTTTTTTACACAAAGACCATGCTTTTTTTCAGTTTTGAACATAATTACTCCCGGTAATTTTCTAACCACAACTAATAGAAGTAAGTTAATGTATTTAAGGGTGGAGAAAAGTCAAAGTTGGGTGAAGCCTTTTTTTCTCCGCAGCCCAACTTCGGACAAATAGATAAAAACAAATGGATTGATTCTGAATTTCACGGTTTACACTCACACACACACACACACACACACAAAAAGTTCATTGCAGTCAATCCAAAAACGGAAAATAATGATGGGGTGATAAAAGCACATCAGTCGATCGTGACAGCACACAAGATGGAAAAAAAAACTTCATAAATTCTTCACTGTCACAAACTTGATGTGATTAGATTGGGTTGCCATGGCAACTGTACTGCCTCACTGCTTGGGCCTGACATCATTGCAGCGTCTGTGTTTATTAGGTCAGTCTGTCTGCGCAGAGGAGCAGGTGAAATGGTAGCTGCTGCTTTTTGCAGCCTACATTAGCAGAGATCAAAAACAGAAAACGTGTAGAACAGGGTGCTAAACAGCCGGGTGTAAATTCAGAATTTGTAGACACATTTATTATTACTTTCAGGTGCTCATCAAATTCAGTTACTGCGTGAACGATAAACTAGTGTGCCGTATAAGAATCTTACTGCAACTAGAAAACTCTAAAGAACATCCAGTTTGTTGTGCATTTTCATTGTTACAGAGCAAGACTAAATGTTGACTAACCTCACTTTCTTGTTTTCAGCATCTGCCCGAGGGAAGGAGGAGATGGAAGGATATTTTCCCGTCCAAACAACTCCAGAAAGCCCTGCAGCACGGATCAGAGGTACACTTTGTAGGGTGGTGGCAGTGGCAGCTTTACAGCCTCGCTTGGGGCAGCTTTGATGACTATTAAAGACGGGCAGTAGACAGCTCTTTAACCTACCTAACCTCTTATACCCAAGATATCAACAACCCATCTCGAGACTAGTTTTCTAATTATTAGCCGGTATGGGCTGAGTCAATAAAAGAACAAGGAAAGAAAAAGCCAAGGTTCCAGCCCTTGTTTTGTTTTCTGTCTGTACCATTCCTGGCATTCTGCTTCTCAATTTTATTGCTTACCTAAATATTTTGGAGATTCCCGTCATGTTTTATTGTAACAGCAGAATAATCTCACTATTTTCACTGCATGAAACATTTGAAAGATGTGCAACCCTTATCAATGTGGCAAAACAGCTTTTGTCTCACATAAATGGCACAATGTGGAAGAGTTTATTCCATCTTTGCAGGATCTGTGCTGGAGTCTAGACTCGACTCCTCCTTCCTTTCTGCCTCCTCCCCTCCCCCAGTCTGTGTAAAAACAAATCTCCTTTTCTGCTCTGAAAGTATTGAGTCAACAAATGTCACTGCAGCCAGGCAGGGGCTTCTGGGAAAGAGGTGGGGTCTGCTTTTAAGCCTGAAACGCAGATAAAAGCGGATTATTTTCAGAGAAGACACGCTTGTTCCTAATAGAGGAATTTAACAGTAAAATGAAAGTGTGACACGCCGACTCCAGTTAGAGCTTTGACATTTCAGATGGTGAACATGACTGAGTACATGAAAGATGCCAAAATAACCGCATCAAAAGCAGAACTTTTGGCTTGTCTGCAAAAAACCTTCATAAAATAACAGAAGTATAAGTGTTTGCCTCATTATAAAGCATTTATAGTCTTGTTAACACAACAGCATTCTAGGGTTGCATTAGTATTTTTAGTCATTATCAGCACCTTTCTCTCACACACACACAACTTTCTATCTCTTTTAAGCCCACGTGGCCAGTGTCAACAGGAGGTGGATCTTGGCAGAGACACGAGGCAACGTATGCTTCCTGTACCCGGGCTGCAGCGTTGTCTTACACCTCGCTTTAAAAACCAGCCAGCCAGCCCACAGAGGTGTGCCAAAAATGAGAAGCAGTCGTTGGTGATGACTCTAAACCAGGCTGCCTGCAAATGTAATTGTACTGTTCTCATGAAGAGGCACTTTTACACCCAAAGGGAGGTTATTCAACCTTCAACAGAAAAAGAAGAAGAAAAAAAAAAGAAGTCGAGCTAGACTAAGAGAAAAGGTAGGGAAAAACCCTGAGTCACTTGGCTTCCTGTCTGAGAATAGGAAGGGGGTGGAGGCAGTTTCTACTCTGTCGCAGTCAGACAGTTGAGACCTGTGCAATATTTAACACAAAGTTCACTGGGGGTGGAGTCCTGCTTTCTTCACAGAATCCACTCCAGTGCTTCAGTGCAGCCATCATAGTGTTCACTATTGTGTACGGCTGGCTGAGGGAAGAAGAAAAAAAAAGAGGGAGCTGAGAGAGAGAGGGGGGGGGGGAGAAAACCTGCCTCTTTGTGTGGGAAGAACTCAACAAGAGAGTGATTTTTGTTTTTTCTTTTCGACTTTGTCACCAAACTCTTCTCGTCTCTGAGCTGCAGCCACATTTGTCTGCTCCGTGTGCCAAAGCTGCCTCACACCCGAGTGACATATGAGCGTACTTCTCAGGCCGGCAAAACAGCGACACCCGGGCTGCTCCTGATGATGAGAGCCAACGTCAGGCTGGTTTCCATGAATATTGATGTGGAGGATAGACTGTTTCATAGAACAGAAGGAGGCAAGATGGCTGCCCTTTAGGATTTGTTAAAGAGGCGATCCAGACGGTTTGTTGGAATTTCTACAAAGTGGAGGGACATAAAAAGAAGGTGAGAATGTGCTCAGTATGTTAATCCTCTGTTGACCTTTTCCCCTTGTAACCTTGAGTATTTGTAGGGTTTTTTTTTTTTAATCAGGTGAGGCAAAGTAGCTGTCCCTCACGGTAAAAAAGCAAGAGCCAACATAATAAAGAGGGGATATTAGATAAAGCTACTCCAACATGGCTGACAATTATCTTTTTGTTTTACCAAGCAGGAATTGAAAGACACTGTGTTTTTTCTTTTGAGTGCTGCATTCACTCAACATTCTTGCTGCTTTAAAAGGCTTGATAGAAAATGGTGTGCTTACACTGCTTGTTCAGGAGTTTTTTTTCTTTAAATCAGTCATC
This sequence comes from Kryptolebias marmoratus, assembly GCF_001649575.2. Classification (NCBI taxonomy): domain Eukaryota; kingdom Metazoa; phylum Chordata; class Actinopteri; order Cyprinodontiformes; family Rivulidae; genus Kryptolebias; species Kryptolebias marmoratus. Next base: position 11,997,626 of record NC_051432.1, read on the forward strand.
ATTTAAATAGCTGTACCATGCTTTTTCTTCACATTACAACTTGCTTTGTTATCAGGCACATTTGAAACAATTAGTTAGATGTTCTTTGATTTTATGTGCTTTTACGTGACTGAGTTTTGTACTATTTGACACATTTTTGACATGGATGTGTATTTAAGTTGTTATAAAGCAGTAATTATTTGTACATATTTAGATACAGACAGTGTTCTCCTCCCTGTTCTCTCATTTTTATATCTATTGCCATGAATGTTCAGTATCATGTGTCAGAGTAAAAGTCCAAGCTACACAAGTCTAGCACTGAGTGAAGTGTTCACAACAGTGGAGCAGAAATAGCTTCTGGGTTTGTGTACCTCCGTGAATCAGCTTTCATCGCTTTCACCACTAAATGACACAAAGACACAAAGGCAAATCCCAGGGAAAGGCAAACGAGAGGAGACTTGGGGTGGCAGGACATCTTAGGTAGACAGACAAGGTCAGAAGGCTCTGATGGAAATGAAACACAATCCTACTGCCCCATTAAGTGAGAAAACAAGAATGTTTTTTTTTTTAATTATTAGGTTTATTTTAATTGAAGCTAAACAACTGCTTCTCATTAGAGGACAAAGACAAAGTGTTTCCACAAAAAAAGTTTATTAGAGTAGAATTGAAAAATGTATTTGTCTCTCAACTGAAAAATTTGTATTGTTATTTTTGTTATTGTTAAAGCAGCAAAGTAGACAACACAGTAAAGAGTAAGGGACAAAATATCTTTAAAAAAGAATGGGTAATAAACAGAAAACCCACTATGATAGCAAAAAAAATGAACTAACAGAAACACATTGTGGTAAAATTTACAAATAAATGATAGTACAAACTTTATCTAAACCAAAAAGAGTTTAAATGTACAGAATATTATTTTTTGTAATTAAATATAACATAATTATTTAGAGAAATTTAACAGCAGACTCATAGAAAAGTATATTTTTATGTTTTAAAAGCAGTTAAATGTCATAAAATAGCTTATGTGCTCCTGAAAACAGAGTTATCAATAAATGTGCTACTGATACAAAAAAGGAACGTGTTAGGGACTTTCTTTGTGAGAATATTAAAGAAATAATAAATAGTTAGCATTTTAATTTGCATTAATGGAGTTAGAGCAGTGAGGTAGTCACCTACATCTATTGTATGTGACGACACATTGGATTTCATGCCTCATTTCAATTAGTTAACATTTATTTTGTTGTTAGTTGCTTTATTTCTAACTCACAAGGACTTACACTGTGATTACCATCTGAATGGTCTGTTTGAATACGACAGATCTCCCTCTGGGTTTGTATGTTTGGCTTGTGTATTCTACTGACTACCATCACCATGTGCCTACATTATGGCCTCAGGTCACAAAGTAAAGTAAAAGTAGGTCTGAGAGGTGGAGAGTAATGGCTGACCTTTAGCGGTGTAGTCTGTTTGCAGGAGCAACAAAGGGCTCCACAGTTATAAATTCAGAGACCTTCACCTAGCAGAGAGGATCTTTGGGACTCTGGTGGTAGATCAGGGGTGTCCAAAGTCGGTCCTCGAGGGCCGGCATCCTGCATGTTTTAGTTCTCTCCCTAGTGGTTGTAACAACCTCCTCAGCAAGTCAGTGTTCTGCTTAGGCCTTCTAATGAGCCATCATTTGATCCAGGTGTGTAAAACCAGGGAGAAAACTAAAACATGCAGGATGCCGGCCCTCGAGGACCGACTTTGGACACCCCTGTGGTAGATGGATACAGAACAGGCAAGTCAAAATAGAGACAGCTGTTTGCCATGTCACCATAAACACTTACCCAGCTTTGTTGTGAGCAGTTGATGACAGTTTGGTTTTAATCTGCTCCTAGTGTTTTGCTTAGGTTTTCTTTTCTCTTGGTTGCCTGTGCATGCAGCTCCTACACAGTTCACACACACAAAAAATGTACCAGCTTTTTCTTGGGAGAACATCCCATTCCAATAATAATAAGATGTATGTGAACACTGAAACGCCCAGCTTTTATAGTGCACTCACCTGATGCAAAAGGTTGGCAGTGTTTTGATATTGCAACCATGGTCTTTGACCGTGGAGTGTCAACGCAAGAACTTAAAATAGGTTCTTGTGGTTCTTGGCTTTGTTGTGACTGCCTGAGTTCAGCTGATCCATGATTTGGTGTGTGTATGTACTTGTGTGTAAAGCAGTGCCACTGCCCCATAGTCCTGCTAAGATATTGCAGAGAATGTCCCATGAAAGTGTTAGACAAAAGACTGTAACAGCCTCATTGTTTAGATGGACTAAATCTAACCCACATGGCAATAGTCACTGTTCTGCTGTAATATTTATGTTCTCCTTTACATTCAGCTGCACTATATGCAGGATTTTAAAATGGTAGCCCTGACCTAAAACAATAAACCTGCAATCCTAGAAGATATATTTTCATGGGTCTCTGCACGGCTGACATCAGTAGCTGAAAAGGCACTAGCTTCAACGGGGTTACTGGGGACAGAAAGGGGGAAGGGCCTTGTAGATCAATCACACGCACAGAGCTGCTCTCATCTATCCACACCTCCAGATAAAGCTGCGCGGTTGGATTGCTCCTTCGTGGAGGCCGTAAGCTCCCTTTAAGTCACTCCTGGGGCAAAGACAATATCACCTTTGGAAAGAATGTCCAGTTGCCATAGCGTTCTACAACAATGCTGTCCGCTTACAAAGCCCAAGCCCTTACCCAAGCCTTCACCTCTGACCCCGCTTCATCCAGCCCAAGTGTCATTTTTCCACCCGGGAGCCTGTTGCACAAACGGCACAGAAATAAGCACAGTGGTGGTGGGTTAGACATTTTAGATTGCACTTCTTTTAGATTGCAAGACAAAATGGCGAGATGCATAGAGTTGTATTGATTTTTGCAGTATTGATTTCCCTGTTGCCTGCTATCAGGAGGGATGGGGGGATTGTATTCTATGGTGATCTAGAGAAAATCAGGAAACCACAATCAAGTGCAAAAGAACCACTGTTCTGAAATACAATTTAGATGTGTTTTTACAAACTTCACCAAGAAAAGAACTTTGCATCAGTTCTGTGATTTACTGGATTTATGTAGATCCGAATGTAGCAAAACATTTTTAAGATGTGAATCACTTCATTATTGCTTAAAGGACTTATTGTTAGTTCAAGACCCTCAAGTGCTTTAAGGAATGTCTTTTTAATGGAAGCAAAACACCACAAATATGTTAGGAATAAAAGCTATCACCAAATCGGATGCAGAGGGAAAAAATCCAGTTCCATTGAGGTCCTGCTTGTCAAGGAGGCTGATTTAATCATGGCCTGCAACAGGTTTGGGGGTGTAAATGAGTGATAATGTTTTTATGAGTGTAAGCTACAAAAGTCTTATCTGTAATTGCTGTGTACAGTAAATCCCGGCTATGACTCGTGGTCTTCCTGTTCCGTGATGCCGTCCAGTGTTAGCGGAGCCGAGTCGTGATTATGGACTGAGAACGATAAGGGCCTGTCTGAGACGCGCAGGGCAGGAGGGAGTGTTATTGGCCCTGTGAGCATGTATCGATGTCAGGGTTTACCTCAGGGGTGAGACAGCGAGGGCAGCGACTCAAAAGCTTCCTCCACGTGAGGATTCGCACATGGCTTTTCTGTTTACAAACAGTATCTTGGCATTCCGCTGAGAGAGAGGCAAGTGAGATGTTACGTAACTGCGATAAAGCCAATAGCATCTCTTCCTGCTTCTCGCCGAGCGGCTCCTCCTACGCTGGGTCAATTTTTCTCGACTGCTATTTTCGCCATTTACGCTAGCAGAAGCTAAGAATCTAAAACGGAATAAACAACCGCAGTCATAGCACCGTCTTTGCACACCAGTGTGGGAATACGCTGGTTGCTATTCCCTGCAGCTCTTGGTCAAAATTTTATTAACAGCAGTAGGTTAGAAGCCTAAAATCTGTCTACGTTTCAAAGAAAAATACTTGAAGGTTTTGGGTTTTGTTTTCACAGAAATGGTTTTGAATATTTGCTTGATATAGTTCATAAAACCAAACCTTCATACAAAGGGCACATTCATCCAAAAAGATAAAAAATGTAGTTTACGGTGACGATTTCCCTCAGCTGTTCTGTACATGAATTGAAACTTGCTTTTAAATGTATTTACAATACTATGCAAAAGCCTTGAGTCATCTATATGGTTTCCTTCAAGGAGCATCACATTTTCGTAATCATTTGAAATGCTCTTTATCAATATCTCTTCAGGCTCGCTGAAGGTCTTTCAAAGTTTTTGTTCTCATTTTCAGTGTAGTACCTGACCATTTTCGGAGCCAACTTCTGAAACTCTGAGCTCTGAATCATTCAGTTGTGAAACGCTCCTAAACCAGTTTTGACAAACCAGTTTTGTGTTGACACATAACAGACAACTTTGCAAAGAACCATTTTTGAATGAGATCTTTATGCACTTTGTTACCAGCAGTTTCTCACAAAGACAATTTGTTTCCATTTTATTTAGTTGAAAATATGAAAAACGTTAACGATAACCCAGTTTGACACAAACTGTTTTAGCACCAACAAGGGTTTCTTGAAGAGTTAGTAGCTAAAAACTTGGCGTGCAGTTGATACAAGCAAAGGATGATTCATCTCTTTTTTTCCTGTCAGGCAGGTCTTTGCTGGATTTTCCTGTATTTTTAAAGGATGTGACTTTCAGATACTGTCCATCTCCTGTAAATAGTTCTTTAAATAACTGAAACAAGTTTTTTGTTCTGAACTTGTCCACTTACCTCATTGTACAATGTACCATGATAGTCGGGTACAAATGCTGCAGAACAAAAGAGAAAAAGAAGCCACAGTTTGAAGAAAAAATGAAAAAGCCTTTCAGAAAGTCTAAAAACTATTGATTAGGACCACTGTTAAAGATTACAAGGAAACTGAGACTCTTTTTAGCAAAATACAACAAAATTATCGGTGGCATAAAATGTTTGCACAGTAGTGTAAATGAACCTCTTTATGGAGACTTTTTAAAAGAAATGTATTTGTCATTCAAGACAGTGTTTGACCTCCTTACATTGCTTTTCACATTTTAAACAATTATGTCAAAAACTATTATAATGTGGCACATTTACAGACTGTAAATAGGCCAATTTTACAAATTCTTAAAAAGTGACTGAACCTCATGTGACCCTAAGACTTCACTCTCAAATTGTACACCAACTAATCGGATTCAGGCAAATCAAATCAGTTGCCATGATGAGGCCAAGAGGTGCGACCTTAAACATTCAATGGAAAAAAAAGAGTTTATGGCCCTATAACATGCCATAATATAATTTCTGGCAAAACAAAACCTCCAATCTAGTTCTGTGCACTTTTAAAATCTTTTCCAAAGGTAATGCCCCAGTCTGCAAAATTTAGTCATGAGAGCATAAACTATAAGGAGTCCAAAGCTATCCAAATCAATGGTTCTGTTTAAAATGGCCTGTCAGTTATGAATTGTTTTGCTGGTAGGAGTTGTATCTGAAAAGGTTAGGCCTTTTAGGGCCCCATTGTCTACACAAGGAGGCTCAGACAGCTGGTCTGGATTGTCCTTTCGAAGCGCAACTTACCAGACGCCTTAAATGACATCAGTATATACCTCTAAGGACTCAGGCTTGCTATACGGTTTCATAAACAAAGTTTTCAAGTGCAGCAGCTGATGTGTTTTCAAACCGTCAATCTCAGAAGCAACGGGATCAGCTTGCATCCACATACAAACATTTATAGTTGTACCACTTGGTACTGATAAATAGAAACTTGTGGATGGGATAATGTACTGCAAGTTTTTTTTAAATGGTTCATGTTCAGTTTCTGACATTCGACAGATGCAAAAGGACTTCAGTAGCTCATTCTGCATAAGGAATGATTCACTAAAATATCTCCCACACAGGATTTCTGTTCAATGAGAGTCACGTGCCTCTCGCTCACTGGAGGGAAAGACAGAGCTTAGCAGCAACAGCAGCTTAGGTCAGGCTGATTAGACACCAACAACTACCATTACCAAAAAAAAAAACAACTACCAAAACCTCCTACATTTGCTTACATCTAAGATTTACTATTTAAAGCCTTTGTGGGCTCTACTTCCATATATCATTGGCGGCCACCTTTGATGAAGAAAAAAACCCCATTTAGGTTAGCCTTATCTTACTTCTGAGGTTACAAAGAACCAGATCTGTCATTTTTCCTTCTATAAAATTAAAAATTTAAAATTGGGAGGCATTTCTACATGCTGTACCTTCCTTTTGGAATAATGTTTCCCTTTGCTCTGCTTACAGTTTGTTGTTAGATCAGGCAATCTAATCATTATTTATGATTAGATAGACATATGATAATTACAAGAATATTCAGTAAACTTGCCTTAAGAAAACATAATAGTTTGTACATCAGGACTTGTAGATTTTGGTCTCAAATCAAATTTGTATAGTGGGAAAATTGAAATAGAAAGAGGTCAACATAATGCATTTCTTTTATTGCTCTATCCCAGTTAGTTTCGTGACTACTTACTACTCGTTCCTTGAAATTTGCATTTCTAAACAGCAGGTTTAAATGTCCTGGGAGGCAGAAGAGAAAATATTAGTTTCTAAGTATGTGGAGCTACTGAAATACTACTAGGATCAATGCATAAAGCACATGTGCACGCCACAAGAAAGCTGGCTATGACGAAGTCAGCCTCGCTTGGGTAATGGTTAGACCAGATGGGCTTTGAAGCACTCATAAGATGGTTGCTGTGGCGACTGTGCACTCAGAAAGAAATTAACTTTGCTCTGTGCACAGTTCATCAAGTTGGTCAGATATATTGACTGTTGCATAGACAAAGGGTCGGAGGGACCAGAGAGGCAGTTCGGGAGGAAATGCTAAGCATTGCGAGTGGCTGGGGTCAGGTCAGTGGGTTTGTACGCACAGGAGCTCATTTCTTAAGTCTCCATGTGATGCAGCTTGAGGGCACAAAGAAGGTTTAGACTCTCTGTGTGAGCTTTGCTCAGAGAGCCTCCGAGCCAGGCAGACTGTACGTTCAGATTGTGTTGATTAAACAGGAACAAAAAAATCAAAACCTTTCAGGTTTAAGATATGAGCTACTTGTCAACTGCTGTGTACTATCAGGACTAACCTGTTCTAGGAAACACGCCACGTTGACATGAAAGTATATAGCTGTGCGAATGGAATGTTTCACAGAAACTTTACATAAAGGAGAAGCTGAAAATGATTAAATTTGATTTTTGAGTCAAAAAGACTGCAAATAAACAATCAACCAAAAATAATATGATTACATATATTACTGTCTAGTCATTCATTAAGTATGTAAGCTGGATTTAAAAGCTGAGCAGATCAGAGTGGTTTAAGCAGACAAAGCAACACACAGTGTACAATTTTGTTTACAACTGTTTGCAGTTTTCCTGGAATACTGGTTAGACACGTTGTATCAGTAATGTACAGAGGTGGGGTTTATCCCTTACAAAGAAAGTGTTGCTCATGACACCCTTTTCTAGAACAACTTGAACTTTCTCATCTCCAAACTTTCTCATTGAAACAATCTTCGGCTTCTCTGAGTAAATGGTTACAGTTCAGACGTTCACTCCGATTCTTGACGTGTAAAATTGTGTCGTATTCAGATAAGGTGTGTATCGGTTTGTATTAGTGGCTTTAACTCTCTGATATGTGTAAAAATCTGACAAAGATCTAAAAAGGGGTTATCGGTTTGCAGGTTAGTACACCGTCAGTCACTTCCAGTTTATATATGAAAAGCAGAATCAGCCACAAATCCCTCCTCTGCTTTTAAGAAGTGTTGTGTGGTTTTTATGAGATTATGGCCCACAGAATTTCTTAACTGCTGTTTTTTTTTAACTCCACTAAACTCCTGTTTTACCCTTTATGACATTATTTATTAGAAAGTCTTGTCTGAGCATTGAGACCTTGTAAAGAAATACTGTATGAGTCTAAATATTGTTGTGCCAGTTTTTTTTTTTTTTCCCTCTGGTTTATTTTTTAACCTTGAGACTTCCTGGAGTTGAACACTGGAGTAAAGGACTTCTTAATATTGACTTAGGATTCCCCGCTCCACCCAATTATTGTTTATGTTTCCAGTTGGCTGTTTTATTCTTTAAGCTCTCTAGTTGGATGATTTGAGGCTGTTCTCAAGGTAATCATTTCCCTGTGTGACTATGAGTTTACTGTTGTAATGCATTCCTTGATGCTGTTTTGTCTGTAATACAAAATTCTTCATACTCTTACTTAATGGCTTCCAGCAGTGGCATATGGAAAAAAAAGAGCTAGTTTGCCCTTTGCCAAAAAATGTATTCTCTGGTATTCTCTTTAGTATTGTGTACAGACTTAAAAAGGTCTTTGGAAAGGTTATGAATAATTCATATCTTACCTGTTGAAGATACATTTTTGAATGACCTCAGTTTGGAGAAAGAGTTTAGTTATGATCAGACAAACTAAAGGCTACTATGAGTGGGACTAAAACCTAAGTGTATTGCTGGCATCCTAAAACAACTCCGGTCTCAAAGGTTTTACTGCCGTTTATGTGAGAACTAGGGTTATTTCCATTGAATTTTAGTGTTTTGTGCAAACATAAATAGCCACAGTAGCATCTGGCTAGGACTTCCAGAGATCTTTAGGTACTTTCAGCATGAATATAATAGTATTTCTTCCAGAACGAGTGTGTCGTTTTAAATAGAAAACCATGTAAAAGTGTAAAAAACAACATTTACATGAACCACACTAACATTTTCAAAACTGGAATAGTTTTTAAATGGCAACAGTCCACTTAGCTCTTGGTCTCACTCAGGCTAGCCATTAGTCTGATTATTTTCTGGTCAGAATTAAACAACTGATGTTTAAGAAGCCATCTTCAACATCAATTCTTTATAACTTTTACACAGAACTTCACTTCAAAAGAGCTGAAATATCTTTTTAAATTTTATGTGTCACAAGTAGTACAGTAGAGTCTATACTGGTAAAATACCACAAGCCACAGTAGGTTTAATTTTTAATGCAGATTTAAATTATTTTTTCCAGTTTTTGTTCCCACATTGTGAGTTGTTTAAGAAAAAAGCAAACTGATTTGATACATTTTAGGGTTTAATTTTCCTCACTGATGTAACGCTGTAGTTAGCAATATTGTCAAAAATACAACCACTGAAGTTATTGTGACAAAAAGTCGTGTGAGTACAAAGACTGCAGAGGGAACCTCCACATGTTGGCCACATCTGTCTCACATTAGACATAAAGAACAATGTCAATTGTACAGATTCCTTCCTCATATGGAGGGGGAGGAGGCTCTCTGGGGAAGAAATTACAAACAGAAGTTTATGTCCTTTTTTGTCTCTGCCATAGTCAGTTGCTTTTTTCATCAAATTCGAAGAAACAATATGAAGATACTAAACTGGATTAGCCATTTGTGACACGTTTGTCAAACTTCTCCATTAATGTGAACATGCGACATGTGAAAACTGCGGTCCTTCTGTGTGGTATGTAATTGGCAGAGTGTGCGAGTTGTTCATCAGAGTTCAGTTTCTGAGGAAGTTATTTCTAACTGCAGTGCTGCCCTAGTTTTGGTCAATGACTGGTGTGTGTTGGACAGAACAGGAAGGACAAACAGGTCTGTTACTCCTGGCTCCCCATGTGACGCAACTGTCGTTACGTCACAGTCTAGTGATTAAGCCGAATACAGCATTAACGTTAACAGATAACTGCTGCTCTTAAAGGGAGCTAAACCTGAGCTTGTGCAATGGAGAGTCAACCCCCACCCCCGTGCCACAAGTCTTGCAGCAACCTCTGTTGTTATTAATGGAACAAACATGTGTCACATGAAGAAGGCTGAACTCCAGGTAATAACCTTCACATGTCCAAAGTGCAACCACAAGTGTAACTTTATCCGAGCTGTAGAAGCGGTTACAAAGATCTGTGTGCATGAGATTCTTTGTTTCTTAGTCGCTGAGTGTTATATGTTGGGAAAAATGTTCACCACACAGCACACTGGGTCACAATGCACAAGCATGCCATGTGACCCAGATCACAACTTTCTCAACTGACCCAATGAGATGCAAAATATGAATGAAGATCTGTCCAACAGAGCCTTGTTCTGAACCTGCATGTTGGTTTATATTGTGCTTTATTTATGACTTTGTGTGTTCTGAATCTTCCACACATTCCAGTCAGTCCACCACTTTCACTTCCCTCCAAACCTTCCCTCCTCTGGTGTCCACTTCTCTCTATTCATGTAAGCCATGCATCATGAGCCATAATGTGATTCATAAACACTTATAAAATGAAACATCAAACACAGTATTAAATCAGGTGTATACTCATTGTCAGCGAAGTGGATTCAAGACAAATTTGATTTCAGTCAATACTCCATACATATCAAGCTGAAGATGTCAGCGTAGCCATCAAAATTATGTCCTGAAATTAGGAATAATGATTGTGAACAGTTGTTTCTTTTGGTACACTTATGTCGGCTAGGATGCAAGATTGGGAAGATGCTGTTGGAGGTCATTAGGTATGTGGAGCAGCAAGTTCAGCTCAATATTTATGAGAGGGATTTAAAACACTGCAATGCAAGCCCTCTGACCTAATTACACAGGGTTGCTAAGGATAAGATTTCACTAGCAGCACAGCTACATGATGTCGGAACTGTCCAACTCCAGTCTAACAAAACAGGATCAAATTTCATATGATAAAATGGACTGAAATGTACCACCGTTTTGGTGTTCATATTATAATTAGTGCTGCTTATGAAGGAAAAATGACATGCAAAGATCAAAAATGATGCAGAATAAATGTGGTATATTACTATAGCAGTTATAGAATTGCAGTTAATATTAAAGAGACTTAAACAGGACTTACCTGTACTGAACACTGTGAAAATGAACCGTTTGTGACTTCGTGCATGCTCTTTTTTTCTTATCTTTTAAACAGGAAAATACAACTGGGCCCTTTTCAGTAAAGGAAACATACACTTGACTTTATGGCCTATTCTTGAGACTATTCAACAAAACCCTACTCCAATTTGGCGAGTGTGTGTTTGATTTATATGCTCAACATTTCTGTTTCTCTTGTGTTTTTGCTGCAAGCTTCTTTACCAAAGCTAAGTCTGAACCTAAAAGAGCAGAGACCTGAGTCTCCAAGCAGCTGTTGTGGTGGTGAATGTCTCATAAGGCTGCCAAGTCACGCCAAACAGTCCACATCTCTCCCTGTGGCAGCTCTCATATTTCACAAGCACCCTTTTGGAGTACTGAAATATTTGAGCGCGAGTCCAGTGCAAGTCAAATCGTAACGCTGATGACAGAAATGGAACCAACTATCCAAGAAACCAGTTATTTGTTGCACATATTTTGCAATCCTTGGTGAACAGTAATTATCTAGACTGTTTGGCTCTCCCCCACAATCTTCATTTCATTAGGAAAGTAAATACTTGCATGTTGTTTCTCATTTTTATTCAGGGAAAAAAGTTTTTACTTTATTTCATATGCTCAAAAGAGGTTAAAAAAGAAAGAGCATTCACAGAGTACTCCACGAAAAACAATAATTTAACAATTGCAAAAAAAAAAAAATTCTGTCTGTGCCAAAATGGTATAGTCTCAATTTTTGCTCACACTTTACCTAGACATAAGATACATCCTAGAGGTTTGTTTAGTTTTATTTCAAGTTATTACCAAAAAAAAAAGAGAATAAATGTTCTATAACTTCAGACTTGTATGATTTGGTCCAATCCAGATAACCCTAGCCCTAACCCTTTGGCAGGTGATCAGCATATCACTGCTATCACATATTCTAATCAAATCTTGCGTAATCCAATCACAAGCAGAGAGCTCTTGGTACATCTGCTAACACGTCTTTAGAAGATTTCCACACGTGCATCTGGAGTGACAAGTCGTAATCTGATCATACAAATACACCATAAGCATGTAGCTTACATGGTTTTCTTTTGGCAAGGACCGAAAACATATTTCTCAAAACTGATTTATTGTTCCACGTATGACTGTTTTACTTTTATATTAAAGCCAGATGATGTGTGAACACACTGGCAGGTGAGGAGCAAAGATTGAGGTATTTTTACTCTTAATGCATGTGTATTCTTAGTCCAAAAACTGCAGTCCAGATGTGTTGAGTGTTCTTTGGTTTGGATGAAAGAAAGTTGTTTGACACTATTATGGAACGATTGAGCTAGTAGTTGATTTATTTATGCTTAGTTTTATAATTGCTGTAGCTTTTATAACTGTTTAATGAAGATGAATGTTACATATTTTTAATAATACCTGTGCAAAGAGCAGTAATTTCTTTGCAGCACAGTCCACACATGACTTTTGTTGTGATACAGAGAATAGCCAAGCAAATAATATGACCTCATTTCCAAAATGTAAATCTTGTCTGTTTGGGGATTTTTCACTCACGCTTCTTGCAAAAAGCTTCAAAGTTTTGTTAAATTCTTCTATCATCTTGCTTGTACAGATTTTTGAAGGCCAGCCAGATTTATGCATTTTGGTTAGGGCAGCTGTGAGACCTGAGTTGGTCCTTGTGCTTTTTGAGGTGTGTTTAAAATCATCATCATTTGTAGAAGCTGTTCTCCAACTTTTTTACAAATTATATTACTTTATATTTTGGAATTTCCTAGTAATTGGTTTGATCTGTTCACAAATCAAGTACTATTGAACCTTCCTGCATGTCATGGATTAGAAAAAAAACTTGAAGCATAATTAATGAATCTATTCTTTTACCGTTGATAATGTGGGTTTTTTTGTGATATTGTACATCATTTTACATTGTTCTTCCAAACATCAGTGCAAAGTTGTATTTTGACTTCTGAAGTCTTCTGACTTTTACCAATGTTTTTTTTTTAAGGTTTTTCTGCAACCCGGTAAGCCTGAATTTATTCAGGTCATGTTAGAGAATAGAATAACTGTTCAGCACCTTTGTCTAAATCTTCCTGAAGCTCTTTTGCTCTCAGAATTAGGGTTGATTTGCCTCCCCAGCAATTACTGCTAATTGTGGGGCAAAGTCTGAGGTGTCAGAGTATTTCTGAAACTTTGGCACTGCCCTTACAAGCTAGTCAACAGTTTCTTGTTCAATAACGTTCCTTTGTTGTGCGTCGAAAGTGAGAAAAAAAAAGAAAAACTTGGGGCACAGACAGTCCAACCAGAATAATGATGGAGCAGGTTCGATGGTGGATTCAACAGGAGGGAATAGATGAGTGGCAGACTTAAGTAAGGATGAACCTGACTTGTAATTACAGAGCAGAGGTGAGGTTGCAAAAGAGAGAGGGAAACAATGGCATAGAGACAAAGAAACTGACTTCTAGAGAGGGGGGAAAAAAAGCTTTTGAGAGAATTCAGTTCAAGCCAAGTAAATTGAGTCATATTTTAACCCAAAACAGATTATTCTTTCCTCTGAGAACATTAGCTACTATAAAGAAAGCAAAAATAGATCAAAGCATTATGACCTTCAGCTACTTCAGTGGTGTCTCTTTTAGTTTACTTCTCCACAGCAAAAATAGACTTCACTGCCAATCATACATGTAATGAACACATTGCTGTCAAATGTCTTTAAGACAACCACTTAAAGTTGGATTTAAATCACTGCATTACTGCTGTGTGTGCATGTGTGTGTATTTGTACAAAGCCTGGATAGACGCACACACAGCTAGGATCTCTTGGCTTTGTTCTGGGTTTGCAAAGATTTTTTTTTTTTTGTCTATGTGGGTGTATCCAACTGTGACAAGCTGCTTGGATCCGTTCGGTGCTTTGCAAACTATGGAGCGTCCCTTAGGAATGGAGTTGCCTTGAAAGCAGCTTGTAGCAGCGGCGTTCACCTCTTGACACCGTTGCTGATTAATAGACAGCGCCGAACACCAGAGAAACAAAGAGGGATTCACATGGGGGGCGCATTTCTGCATTATGAAGGATGCTGTACATGTGGAAGGGTTCTAACAGGATATTGGGCTCTTTGACATATATCATTTGTATGCAAATGTATGTACACATCCGAGGAGCCGCCTAACAAACAGATGGAAAATATACAATGGCTATCATTGTCTTAATACGTCAACATCTAAACTGACTGTTTTTGAACTTTTTGTCTTGGGTTACCTTTTTTCCCTCCAATCAGTGCTAAATTAAGTGTATAACTCATCATTTTTGACACATTACACATGTACTTTGTTGCCATGGGGAATAAAATATACTCTACACTACTTTGAAAAATGTGTGAATAATAAAAGTGGAACCACTCGTTATCCACAACTTGGACATGGTGACATACTGAGTGTTTGCCCTAAATACATTTAGATTTAAAAAAAAAGAATTGATGTAACCATAAAGGGGTACAATTCACTTTTGAACTCTATGCTTTTTTGAAGTGGGGTGCTGTAACAAGGTTGTGAACAGTTAATACCTTACTTTATGTAGATAGCTTACAGCTACTTTGAGAGCAAAGTGGATCGCGGCCATTTCAAAACATCTTCATGCTCCAGTATTTCATAGCAGTTAATGTGAATGCTGTTTCAGAGAGTTTTACACTGCCATCAGTTTGACATTAAACAGTTATTCTGGCTGGAAGTACTCCAGGCTGGACTGGACGTGCTACAGATAGCTACTGTATGCTTGGAAATAATCATAGAATTTCATGTAAATAATTGTGTAATTCAAAATGAATGCCTATGTAAAGCTTCATAAAACACTGTTCACGTATACTGCTATGAAACGTTTGAGTCTGTGGAAGTTTTAGGATGGCAGCAATCTACTTTGGTCTGGGTCCTATCTAGACTAGCCGCTAGCTCATCAATCTGGTCAGAATTAAACTCTATTTCTCCAACCTGAGGTCATTCAAAAAGCTACCTACAACAGGTAAGATATTAATTATTCATAACCCACTTAAAAAAAATCTGAACTGTCCCTTTTAAAGTTTGAATTAGTCTTTTATATTATAGAAGTAACTTTTAATCTGATTGCTTGACAGAGGTTTTCTATAAAGTTAGAATCATTTAGTAATATGAATGCTGAATCAGTCACATATAAATAATGATTTATAGCAAATACATGTGGATTCTTTATCTTTTCCCTTTACCTTATGAGGTTTTTCCTTTAAGTTTAGACAAAAGTATATTTGCAACACAACGAGACAGTTTCATTCATAAGAAAAGTTAATATTTGGGAAGGAAAAAGCCCTCCCTTTACTTGATGCAAACAAACAGACTGCTTTGCGGCTCTGCTGCCAAATAGACTTGAGAGCTTTTTGGAGTGCTGCTTCCATTTTCTACCTGCTGACAGGCAGCGAGCTGCTCTGTTGTGACAACTGTGGGAACTTTTCAGACACCCTTGTAACAGCTTGTCTTGTTAGTGAAGATTTAGCACTCAAACTTTGGAGGTCTGGGTGGCTGCTAATGTCACGGAAGGATGATCGAGTCAGAGGAGGAGATCATTATGTCAACCGGCTTGCCAGGTTTGGAGGGCTGGTTCTGATGTTTCCTCCTGTCTTTGTCCAGATGGGTGTCTGAGTGACAACTGCAGTCTGGTGACTTATATTTTTCACCCAGTTGAAGGTCCGCTTTACTCGGCTGGACACGGCAGTCAACAAAACACAAGAACCTAATTCTAAGTTCTGTTTCCTGTACAAAACCAAAGGCTTGATCCTAGATTGTATATCTATATTTAGCTTTAAATATTTTAATCATTTTTTAAATTTATTTATCAGGTTGTGTATATTTTGGGAGGGATTTAAACAGTTTATGTTAAAAGTACAAAATTTTATAGTAATTGACCTTCAAAAATATAAAAATAAAAAAATCCAAACATCTTCAGATTGAGTTTTTACACTAAACTGAAAACATATATATATGTTATTTGTTTGTGCATTCAGATCATAATGAAAAATTTGTATAAACTGCAAAGCATAACTGAACTTTTTTTTTCTGTAAACAAAAAAATACCTTTTACACTCATGGGTTCTTACAAGAAACAGTGTGACTGGTGAAGAATTTTTTCCGTTTTACCATTTTTAGTATCATACACTTCAGAGATGGAAATTCTTATTACACAAAGATTTTTTTCAAAAGAATCCGTGAAACGCTGTGTAAGATGAGTCTTTTGAAGAAAACCGCTGCCCTTCCTGAACCGTAAGCAGCTTTAACGTGCTCCAGATGTGATGATCAGCTCAAATGAGATCTGCTGTAGTACTTTACACAAAACTATACTGACCCTATGAGTAGGTTTCCATTAACAGAACAGCTTGTGTTCAAATCCAAAGCTGGGTCCAATTTAGTTTCAGAAGTTTCAAATAGTATTTTTGTGTGTGTGTTTTTAGTTTGTTTAAAGGCTAAACTTATGAGTGCAATGGATGGATGGATGGATAGATGGTTGTGTTGTAAAAATACACAAGATTTTTAGTTGAATGTTGAACATGATTTTTTTAAATAGCTATTATCACTGTAGTAAATGATAAAAAAAAAGAGAGGAGACAGAACTGGAAGTGGCAGAGCTGAAGATGTCGAGGTTCTCCTTGGAAGGGACAAGGATGGATATGATTAGGAATGAGGTCATCAGAGGTCCAGCACAGGTTGAACGACTGGGAGATAGAGAGGCTAGACTGAGATGGTTTGGACATGTGCAGAGGAGGGACAATGGGTATATTGGTAGAAGGACGTTAGAGATGCAGCTGCCAGGAAAATGACAAAGAGGAGATATATGGATGCAGTTAGAGAGGACATGGAGGTAGTTGGAGTGAGGACAGATTTCAATGGAGGAGGAGGACTCACTATGGCGACCCCTGAAAAGGGAACAGTTGAAAGAAAAAAAAAGATCTCTGATGAATTATATATATATTTATATATTAGAAGATAGTGCATTCCAACTGCTTTGTTCTTTGCATCAGAAATGGTTGTTTATGTTCTAAATTAAATCATTTGATCAATTTTTGCTATTAAAGGTAGGTGAAATACTCATAATACTCATACTCATATACATGTACTGTAGTACATGTACTGTAGTACATGTATATGAGAGACAACCAAGAAACAAAGTTAACAGCACTAACAAGCGTAGCTGTGTTATGTACAAAATGGTACAATCAGTTTCTTTCCTTTAGGAAGAAGCTTTAATGGCCACCACTTATCATTTTACACAACATTTAATAATGACTCCTCTTGGCACTCATCAGCTAACTATTTTTTGGCACTTGCAAACAGGTCATTCAGATTTTTGATGGCTCTTTCTATCAGAGCATTGCAAAGCCTTGCAGTGATTTTGCAGATGCTGCGGCTGTCACATGCATTATTAATTGAGAGGAGCAGGGAAAAAAAATCAATATTTACTTGCCGCTAATGCTGCTAGTAAGCTGCTAAAGCTATATACTATGTATAACTGCATTTAAAATAATACTAATCTAAAAAGAAATGAAAATTAAATTAAAAAACAAAGGATTCATGTGTTGTTTTTCTGTCTTACAGGAGGGACAGAGGGCAGCCTTGTGTATGGACTCTGAGCAAGCCAGATGGAAACAGAACAGGCCAAACATGAGACGGAAGAAAGTCTGATGTTAGCACAATTTGGGACATCTTGCAACTTTTCTCATAAACTCCAGAATGGAGCTCAGTCTTCAGAAGAAGATTCTCTGCAGATCACTGAAGACACAAATTGGATTACACACTCAGCACATTACAAACCTAGCAAAGGTGTCAGCTCTGTAAAGCAGCACAGGGAGAACTGCAACATGCCTGTGTCAGAACAAGGCTTGAGCAAGATGAATGGAGATTTGACAAATGGAGAGTTGAATCATGCACTCTCCGAGCAGTCTTTATTGGTCCACCAGGCCAAGAAAATGAAAGTCGATGTTGAAAGTAGAGAAAACGTTGACGCAGGTTATAATTTGGTGATCGACTTTTCTGAATCGGAAAGCAGTTCCCAGCGGACAGAGACCAGTTTTGATAAAAGGAACTGTCATATTCCGAATGGAGATATTTTCTGTTTACCACGAAATAAACAAGTTCCCAATGGTGCTGTATCATCTTCCTCAACCATAGAAAGCACTCCAGGTGATCTGTTGGAAAAAACACTATCTCAGTATTATCCTGAACAAGTGTCAATTGCGCCACAGACATCTGGGTCACAGTTGGACACTGTGAATGATTCACTGACCAATCAGTTGTCCAGTGAAGGTGCTCAGCCAACTGCTCTAACCTCAGGATTTCAAACCAACTCCTCCCATATGCCTGACTTGCAGCAACAGCAGTCTGGGACATCTGCAAATGCTGAAGGCGACAATAGTTATAACTCTGGCAATTATTCAGTGAATGGCTATTCCCACAACTTTGAAGCAGACCACCAGCAGCAACAACACCATCATCTGCAACAACAGCCATCTTACTCTGGTCAGGAGTTAGCTTTGGAGCCACTGCCAGACATGGTTCCACCTTTAAATAATGCCAGTAGCTCTCAACATCCCAATGGTGGACAGTGTTTTTCAAATGATACAAATCCTCAAGGGGAATATATAGAAGCCCAGCAGGAGTTTAACCCCAGCTCTTTTGTGAAGCGCAGTAATCCTCTGCATACAGCAGAGACAGGTGGATACGGATCCTTTCACAATTCTGGCTTACAGGAGACTAAACAAAATGAAAAATCTGGAACTGGTCAAATTCTGCACCGTGGGACTGGCAGAGGACAACATTATGGAAGTCAGACTCAGAGCTTTCAAGAAAATGTTGGGAAACAACAAAGAGATGATGGTTTGGGTCACATGGGGCCTGGTCTCCAACAGCCACATCATATTAGGATGGAAAATGGTATGGAGAACACTCAACAAAGAACTAAAATATCATGCTCGACTCCCAGCCAGACGAGCTGGATAGATGGCAAGCCTTCACAATCCCAGCAACAACCAACAAGTGGGCCATCATCTCAGGCACAAGAACACGACATGTGGCGGGGCTTCCCTGGTAAGCCTCTTCCAGAACAGCAAACAGAAAGTCCCCAAGTTTGCAGGCAGTTATTAGAGCCAAAACCTTTGCAACTGTACAGGGAAACACAAACACAGGGAGTTTTCACAGACAGCAGCCAAAGGTCTAACAGTTCACAGCAAAAACAGGAGGACTGTCTACCGTCACAAAGGCAGTGTGCTTCATTGCAGCACAACACTGCCCCTGAGTGGCAGCAGTCAAATCCTAAAACACCTCAAACTCAACAAACTTTGCTCCAGAAAATGTCTGAGCAAAGAAACTTCCCTCCCAATCAGCAAGCAGAAACCTGCTACCAATCCCAGATGGAAACAGAGCACTTACATGAGGATAATGACTTGCAGGACATATTGTCAGCAGGTTTTGTAACAGCACAGCAGCAGCAGCAGCAGCAACAAGAGCAGCAGCACTGTCTTCTTCAACGTCCTCTGTCTCATCCACCACAGTTTGAAGGGCAACAACTTAAGTCTCCCAATTACAGACCTCACAGTCAGCCTCCACCAGGTGCACAGCTTCAAACAGACCAGCCCCTTAGAAACAATTTCATTCAACCCAACAACCAAGACACCCATCCCATTGACCAACCAATGTTCACTTACAATAACACAAGAGAGATGCAACAACCACAACCTCAAAAACAGTACTTTGCAAACTCAAGCAGCAAGAACCTCAAACAATTTCAACCACAGCAGTCTAACAACCACTGCCATGAGACCAACCAAGTGGACTTTCCCCAGACCTCTACACAGTCTCAACCGCACTTACCACAAGGTCTGGTAAACCAGCAGGTGACAACACAGATGTATCTCAAAGCTGAACAGCAAATGAAGACTTCTTGCACTCAGTTCCAAATGGGACCTCGACTACCTCTGGGACCATTGGGTCCCCATGGAGACACTCAGAGGCATGCAGCTCTGCGTATGCACCTATTACAAAAGCAGGAACGTCACGGTTCCCCTCATCCCCTTCATGGCTCTAATGACCCCAAACAAATCCCCAGAGGTGTGAAAATTGAAAACGGGCCCCGATTTGAGCTGCCTGCTTCACGGCAGCAAGAACAGCTGTTGCAAATGAGAGAGCCGGGCATGGGTGGAATTCACATCAAGCAGGAAAATCAGCAGCCCCTGTGTGTTCAAAACAAGAAGCAGGGAAGCATCCTGGCATCTATGGAGCAAAGTCTGAGGCAGTACCAGCTTTCACCTGTGTTTGAGAAAAAATCTGTTGTGGTCAATTCATCCAATAAAGTCAAGGTAGAGTCTTCAGGGCCTGTCACAATCCTGTCAACCAACACAGACATGAATGGGGTAGACTCATCAGCAGGGGTCTCATCAACTATAACGCTGAAGAAAATGCTCGATTCCACTCCTAAGAAGGAACAACTCCTAAAAAGTTTCATAGACTCTCCCATCAAGCTATTGGATACCCCCATAAAAAATCTTTTGGATACTCCCATGAAAACGCAATATGAAATTCCATCATGCCACTGCGTTGGTGAGTCTTATACTGTAGGTGCTGAAAAATAATTGATTAGTCAGCACGATGATATTAACACATTTTGCTTCATTGAATTTAGATCAAATCATTGAGAAGGACGAGGGCCCATATTACACTCACCTGGGCTCAGCACCTAGTGTTGCTGGCATACGGGAGGAGATGGAGAAAAGGTTAGCCATGCAGTTACTGAAAGACAAAATTTTACAACTAATATGTGCTTTTTGTTCAACTCGATCCCTTTCCTCTGCGTTAAAGGTCGGGCCTAACTGGCCGTGCCATCAGGATTGAAAAAGTCATTTACACGGGCAAAGAAGGGAAAAGCACACAAGGCTGCCCCATAGCCAAATGGGTATGAACAATTGTTGCACTTTTTTTTTAAATATAGACATATCAGCTGTTTGTGAATATCCATTTTATTTGTTTATGTGCACACATTCTTACATTTATTAATATACATGTTTCAGGTGATTCGTCGATCCAGCGTAGAAGAAAAACTATTGGTCTTGGTGCGTGAGCGTACTGGTCACAGATGTGACTCTGCCTGCATCATAGTGGTAATCTTGGTCTGGGAAGGCATCCAGCCCAGTCTGGCTGACCGCCTCTACCTCGAGCTGAGTGAAACCCTAACAAAACATGGAGCCCTCACCCAGAGACGCTGCGCTTTCAACGAAGAGTAAGGGACAGCAACACAGAACTTTATTGCTGCTTATACTGAAGTACAATTGTGTAGTAAAATATTTCTCTGGCAAATTGTAAATGAACCAATGTACACGCCATAAATCTATAAAGGGAGAATTAAGTGAATTGTTTTATCATTCAAAAGGTTTCTTCACAATTTGTTCTCGTCCCTGTTTGATCTGTGATTAACTTGTTTAATACTGAACAACTTGTGCAAGAATGACGTTTGAACTTTTTGTGCACTTTCAGGAGGACGTGTGCATGCCAGGGATTAAATCCTGAAGCCTGTGGAGCATCTTTCTCTTTTGGCTGCTCCTGGAGCATGTACTACAATGGCTGCAAGTTTGCCCGGAGCAAAATTCCGAGAAAATTTAAACTACTAATAGATGACGCCAAAGAGGTGCTTTGTATTTCAGGTGTGCATCATGGTTACATTTTAGAATGTACTAAGCTAACTTTATTCTGAACATTTTGTCTTTTCAGGAAGAGAAGATTGAGAGAAATTTTCAAAATTTAGCAGCCTTACTGGCCCCCTTGTATAAAACTATGGCACCTGAAGCCTACGGAAACCAGGTGAGTCTATTTGGACATTATATTATGCTCTGTAGAACTGAAGTATTCGTTGTATATTAAACGCTTCATGGAAGGGGCTCAGTTTGTCAAACACTAATTGATCTTCAGATCAAATCTAAAGTAAACATGACTTAATGTCCCATGTTGACACTGTAAAAAAATGTTTTCAACCCATCATAATTCTGTTTAATGGGGTTGTTGTGACTGTGTGTTAGCTAACTTTGAACACTGCGGCTCTGAGGAGTCCTATGACACAAAGTAGCCTGAAACAGACACTCTCAGGACTCATTAGTATTAGACTGATGCACTTTGTCACAAATGCAAATTTTTATATCACTTGTTAAAAATATAGTTTGTTTCTAGTGTGAAAAGAGGGGTTAAATAATCGTAGCCCAGCAGGGGCATTTTCCTGCCACGCTAAGTGTAACTAACTTGATTGCAAATCTAAAACTAGGATACTTGCCGACTGGTCCAATCAGTCAGTCTAGTCTATAGACGATGATCTAGGGTATATTTAAGTTTAACAATGAGTTATTGTTATATAAAGCTTGTAAATATCACAAATACTTACAGGTGTTTCTGTTCTGAAAGTGTAGACACTGGGATTTCATACCATTTAGTGAACTTTCAGGTTTGTTTACTCCTACCTTTTTTCTGATCACAGGTAGAATATGAACACAGGGCACCAGATTGTCGTTTGGGAATCAAGGAGGGTCGGCCTTTCTCTGGGGTCACTGCTTGTATGGACTTTTGTGCCCATGCTCACAGAGACCTCCACAACATGCAGGGTGGCAGCACTGTGGTAAGCTGAACATTATAAACTGGCATTTTCCTTATTTTGTCCATTCCTTCATAAAAAATAAAGCACGGCCAGGTCAACTCCACTTTTAAGATACAGTGTATTTTTTTAATGTCATTTGTCTCTCCATCAACATGACATCTGAGGCAGAATTTGTCTGTTTCTTTTAGAGCTCACTTCAAAAAACACGCAAATAATTTTATGACAGTTGTTGAATAGACAGAGTAAAGCCATGGTGGACGACTGCACTCAATAAATGCCTTTTTGTTCAGGAATGGAAATGATACAAAAGAATCAGACTCAAATTGCACAGCAACATAATGAACAAATAAACAAAAAGGTGTAAGAAAGTAGACTTGGTGTTTACCATCAACCCTATCCCTAAAAACAGTATTTACCTCTTTTTCCAGGTTTGTACATTAACAAGGGAGGACAATCGAGAAATTGGAAAGATACCAGAAGATGAGCAGCTTCACGTCTTACCTCTTTATAAGCCTTCTAACACAGATGAATTTGGGAGTGAGGAGGGCCAGCAGGAAAAAATAAAGGCGGGGGCCATCCAAGTCCTCAGTGCCTTCCGCCGCCAGGTGCGCATGCTTGCAGAGCCCGCCAAGTCTTGCCGGCAGAAGAAGCTGGATGCAAAAAAGGCTGCTGCCAACAAGAATGCCATGCTGGAAAGCTCCAATGATAAGGCAGAAAAGGCCCTCCAGGCCAAGTCAAAAGCAGGCACTTATGAGAATAATGTTCAGAGCACTCTGTTGGCAGGTAGAGTAACTTTTATGGAAATGTGTTTTGCAAATTGTTTTTTAGTTATGTTCACCTCTTTGTAAGGACCTAAGACAAAATGTAAATGAGAACAATGGATTGGTAAAGAATGGTCAATGACTGGGTTTTGTGTTTTAGGTGCTGTGGGAGCAACCCTGCAGTCAGGTCATCCATCATACCCCCTCGGGGCCCAGCCACAACAGATACAGCAACAACAGCACCAGGGCATATTTCCTCCTTACCCTGCTCCAACAAATGCTGCAGTCGCAAGGTTCTCCAACCATCCCGGGCCTTTTCCAAGCACTTCCAAGCCAGGCAGCATGTTTAACCCTCAGCCACCTTCACCAGCTAGCCCTTACCTTTCTACGTTCCACATACCAAACTCCTACATGAATGGGTCAAATCGTCCATACCCAAGTCATCAATGTAACGGAGGAATGCCCATTGGCAACTACCACCCACTCTACGCTGCAAGCCAAAAGCACCCGGACATGTATGGACAACAGCGGGCAACACTTTACTCAGAGCAGCAGTATGGTGTGCATCGTTTTGATGTCAATTATCCACCAAGATACAGTGAACCAGGTTTACAAGTCAATGGTTACAATCCCATACGACCAACTCAACCCATGACACATTATAGCCCCTATGGTCCCAACAGGACTCAGTTTATTGACCCCCTCTTAAGAGCACCCTCTTCCCATGGAGGCATTGATTACACACTTGCTGTAAGCAAAGGCAATCAGTTTGGGGAATACCCAAATCCATATCTGCCTCAGAGCCCACATGTCCTACCCCCGGGTCAAGATCCTTTCCATATGCAAATCAAGACAGAGATGGGTATGCCTGGCCCACTCTCAGCTCAGCTCAGTACCAGGTGTGTAAACCCTGAAAGCCAAGCAGGTCTGGGTCGGCTTAACGGGGGTGTTTTGGGGTCCAGTATTAAGCAGGAGCCCGGAACACCACAGACACCCACAACTCCACAAAAGCCCGAGTTGTGGTCAGACAATGAGCACAATTTCTTAGACCCTGACATCGGTGGCGTTGCTGTGGCACCAACTCATGGCTCGGTCCTCATCGAGTGTGCAAAGCGGGAGCTCCACGCCACAACGCCCCTTAAAAATCCCGATCGGAACCACCCGACACGCATCTCCTTAGTCTTCTACCAGCATAAGAATCTGAATGAGGCGAAGCACGGGCTGGCAATGTGGGAAGCCAAGATGGCGGACAAGGCTCGAGAGAAAGAGGAAGAGGCGGAGAGGAATGGTGGCGAGGGGACACCCAGCAAGGGCAGCAAAAAGGGGGTGAAGCGTGAGCATTCGGACTCATCAGAGACCACCGGGGAACCGCCGTACAAGCGTTTCATTAAGGCACTAATGGAAGGTTCCTCATCATGCACAACTAACACATATGCCATGACAACGCCATATGCATTCACCAAGGTCACAGGGCCTTACAACCAGTTTGTGTAGAAAACAACTCATTAGCCTGACCACAGGCAGCAGAGCTCCATCAACAGCTCGTCTCGCAATGGAAACCTTGCACCTGGGATGGGACATAAACAACCTTACACATCAGGTTTTTCACTTCTTTCACAGCTTTACTTGTTACTTGTTAAACCTTTTTTTTTTTTTTTCAAATTAGCAATTTTGCAACATACACACACACACACACACACAAATAAAAAAATCTGTGGTGCTTTCAGTTTGATAGATGAAGATCTGTTTTAGCTGGAAACAAAGTTTCATTTCTGTGACTTTATTTTTATTACAAAAACTTTTGGAGATTTTGCAAAAAAAAAAACAAATAACAGAAAAAAACCACTGACTTTGTAAGCAGCAACAGTCACGGTGCTAAAGTCGGTCCTTTTACCATTTATTTCAGTTCAAATGCCTTTACACTAAAACCACAATACACTCTAGGAGTGACACTCATTTACCGTCTGTGAACAGGACTCCGGCCGTCAAATCATGAGCATCATAGTTTCTGAAAAGTCAGTGTTTCTTAAAGCACTTTTTAATCAGAAGGAATAAATGTTTTGTAATACCTTTTAAATAATAATAATAATGATTATGATAAAAATCTGGTTATCCATGAATTTTCTAACAAGGTTTTCTATTTACAATCCATGACACTGTTTTAAGTACATGCAAAACAAAAAAAAAAGTGGTTTTTAAAATTGTCGTTATGTTGGTGCTTTTATCACGGATGCTGTTATACTGTAAAATTGAGCCATTTGTATGGTGCATTTTTAAACAAACAAAAAAAAAAGACGTTTCATTTTATTTGACCTGGTTTACGCCGTCGTCAGCAGCTGTTTTTTTTTTAATGTTCCTTACAGCAGGTTCTCAGAGCGCCCTGCCTTGTGAATATTACTTGTAGTTTTATGTCTGTGGTGCTCAGTAAATGTGCTTTTAATACACTGAGGGACACAAAAACAGGGTAAGCTCAGTGTCAAGTTCAGAGGGCAGCTGGCTTGTTATGGGATGTCTCGCTAATGTAACCGAGCAGACGTACAGAGGTGGGATTTGTACAGTAAGTTAATTCCCGTGGTGGATTTAGAGATTTTATGTTGTAGTCGACATTGTATTTCTTTGAGTTTCAGCTGATTATTTCATGGGGTGCTATTCAGCCTACTAGAAATGTACAATATGAGACTCTTTGGGCAGTGAGAATGCTTTTAAATAATGTACAGTACAAACCTATCATATACCTCAAAGCTAGTTGGGCAATAGGATTGAATTTTTTTTTTTTTAAACATATCTTTCAGCATTTGTAATTTACTTTCAAAATATTAACAGTTGAAGCTTCAGCCACCAAAAGGCGTAAAAGTTCACCTTTTTACTTTCAGTTTGCAATGAAAGTACTACTTGAACTTTGACATTACTGTAAAATCAGGGACATTTGAAACTAATTTTATGTGCTTCTTCTAAACCTGTATTCATCGTTTTGTTTCTCTTTTTATTTATTTTTTTATTTTTTCCTACATTCAGGGACTCACCTTTGCATCCTGAATCCCAACAGCGTTCTCGTTTCGTGCAGGAAAATGTGATTTTCGTGGGAGGGGGGTGATGGGGGGAGGGGGAGATGCCGTCTAGCATTTTTCGGTTTAGTCGAACTCGCGAGTTGGGGATTTTCTTTCTAAAGTAATCGGAACAAATATGCACTGAGTTTACTAAAGGGAATGATATGAACTAAGTTAAAGCAATCTGCTTTTACTGCGAGGCGAGGCGAGGCGAGGGCAGCGATTACTGGAGCTGTACGTCTTTGTGCCTGTGTACAGACAAATTTATTTATAACCACTAAGCAATTCATTATTTCTTCTCTCTTTCTATTCCATTTAATTGATGCAATGTAATAGAATTTGTCAAAATTAATCTAACAATTCACACCATTTTTTTTTTTACCTCCCCACATATTAACTTTCTGAAAGCACTTCAGTTCTTTTAAGAAAAAGAAGTTTGTAATTAAAAAAAAAAAATAGCAAAAAGGTTTTATTTAAAAAAAATTATATATGTGTTTTTAAACAAATATAAATTATGTTACATTGTACATACCAAGAATTTGTATTGCAGGAGTATAACTCATCCTTTGATATTCATGTTAGGCTCTTTTGTTTTGTCAAATCGGCTCCTCATTTGTCATCTTTAAAAAAAATAATAATAAAAAAAAAATAAAATCAAATAAAAACTGGAGTTTTCCATGATAACAGAGTGATGGCTGGATTATCTGAGAAGCTTTTGTAAATATTCCGCTCTCCGTCACGCCAATGTTTACAGTTCTAGAGTGACGGTAGCGCAGTCATTAGACGAGCTTAGTTTTTTTTTGTTAACGTTCGCTTGGTAAAACACACCTAACACGAGACGGAAACGTGGAATCTCCTTGTACAGGACCCAGCCACAGTAGCAGGTTGTCGTTGAGAAAGCCAAGACGCCAGAAGCGGGTGAAAAGCATAGCCATACTTGAAGATGCTTCAGTGTGTTTCAGCGTTACTTGAATGACTCTCCCTGGCTTAACTCGTGCGTTTCATGCACTCAGCTCAAAGGTTAAGCTCTCACACACACTTGGTCTTTTTGCAGTTAGACACTAAAGTTATATTTAAAAAAAAAAGTAAGTGCAACTTTTTGCCATATTTTTTTTTTTTATTCATTTTAGAGCTTCTCAAGTTCTCTCAAAGTTTAGTAGGCTGAAAAAATTAAAAAAAAGAATTAAGACCTAAGGATGGGTGTTAATACTGTAAGTATTGTAATGTACTGGATGCAGGTTATTTGAAAACTGTTTATTGTATCATTCCTGATGTTGCTGATATGTGGGTGTTGTTTTTTTTTTTTTAATAAAACTTATATTTATTTAAAGCAATTTCATTTGTTATTCTCAGTCAATATCTAAGTGCTGTTTATGATAACCTATATATTGAAGGGTTTTTTTTGTACAGTAACAAATAAAACTGGATTGAGCGTGTTCAAAATGTTTTTATTTAATGAAACGGTAGAAACATATTGGATACAAACTGTTTAGAGCTGCAGGATGGAACTGATTTTACGTGTCAATAATACACCAATGTATTAACTTAATGGACTTAAAAAACGATATATATATATATATATATATATATATATATATATATATATATATATATATATATATATATATATTTTTTTTTTTTTTTAAATTAGAGCTAATACAGAATCAAACTGAAGTTTGACATGTAACCAAAAACACATTTTACTCAGTGTATATCTGTTCAGGCTGACATCGTCTGTGTATCGGATATTTGTTTTTTCTTCACCACATTATTAAATCTAGATGGCACTTTACACTTTTTTTTAATAAAAAATAAATCACACATCCAAGAATATGCAGCAACACTGAAAGCATGTCCTCTGATGTTGAGATGTTTTAACAGGAAAACGGAGCGCTTCCTTCACACGAAATGCCACTTGTCCACTGTTGTGTAAGATTTAGAGAAACAGAAAAAGCGTTAAAAAGTGGAAATGCCGAAACTCGTCACTAGAACTGAGTCGATATGAGTTTACCTTCCGAAGACACGGGGCGTGCGCTGCCAAAGGCGGGAGCCTGAAAGGAGTCACATTATGGTCGTGTCAGTTCTTCGATCGTGTCGTGAATCTGATTGATTTGCTGTTGTCGTGTGCTCACCGACTGGACGACTCCTCTGGCCTCGTCGGCGCCGCATCTGAAGGGGCTGTCGCAGCGGGAGACGTTTTTGCTGAACGGCGAAGAAAGGAGAGAGGAGGTCAGTGGTGCTCGGCCCTTTTTTTCGGAACCCGGCTGCGTATCCGACGCAAACACGCGGCAAGTGGTTACCACTCAATCCCTCCGGCGGTTTGTTCCTTCCGTACAAGTGCCCTCCAGTGCTCGTGGGTGGACTTGATGATCTTCACGGCAAAATCCTACCAGCAGAGAGCGACTGGTTTCAGTTTTGAACAAATTCATTTCAGCTCATTCAGTTTTAGTCTCAACGAACTGACACAGCTCGGACTTTAACCAACAGCTGTCAGGTTCTACTTTTTTTTTTATTTTATTTTTCCCTGAAGGGAACTGACCTTGTCTTTGAATTGCCCATTGAACCCAAACTGGTTCTCAGGTTTTCCATCAGGGACCTTGTATTTCCTAAACCAGTCCACAGTGGCCTCTAAATGACCCGGTCGGCTCTTTCGGACATCCTCTATACCTGAAAGGGAAAAAAAAAACAACTAAAAAAACTTGAGGTAAGAAACTGGGGAACCTAAACCTTTAAAATATATTCACCTTTATATTTACACTTGACCTTTAAACTATTAAAAGCAGCAAAAGGACAGTTTAGATTAAACAACGCAGGTTTAAAATACTAAGAAACACCCTCAATGGAGACAAAAAAGGCTTTAAACATAAAATATGTTCAGTGAATACAAACAGAACCATGTTGACAATAAAAACTCCACGGGGTGTTTAATGTTGAGCAAACAATTCATTAAGTCAGTTTAACGTATACCTTAGTTTAGTGTGAGATTATGTTTTTCCCAGTATTCCCTTCGGTTTCTTACTTCATCTTATTATTTTTGTGTTTAATGTTTATCTGTTAAGCGTAGAGCTCAAAATGTGAATTTATTCGACAATGATTCCTGAGAAAACTTCTGTCGGACGAGAAACGGATAAGTTTCGTTCAGATTCCTGGCGATGCGGCTCGCCTACGACACTCACAGTTCAGGTTCTTAGCGTCGGGGTCTTCGGCGTTGACGGCGATGACCTTCCAGTCCGTTTCGCCCTCGTCGATCATCGCCAGGATGCCAAGCACTTTCACTCGGATCACTTGACCTGGAGAGCACACCTGAAGAACAAATAATAATAATTAAAAAAGGGACATATATGAATATGATTCAAAAACAAGTATTAGCGTCTGGAGTGCTAACAGAACAGCGGTCCTACCTGCGAGCCGATGTCACAAACGTCGATGGGATCATTGTCCCCACAGCAGTTTGTTTCTGTGTCTTCGTGGCTTGGGTCCTCCCATGTCTTTACCAAGAAAAAGAGTTCAGAAGCACATGAGAAATTCAAAAAATACGTACCCATGGACAAAAAAAAAAAAAAAAACAATAAAATGCTCGTAAACAGAACGGAACAAGGACGCTGTACAAAATAAATGTGGCTTAATTTAACTTTAAAAAGCGCTATTGACAAAAATGGCATGAAAGACAGAGCGCAGTACAGCTGAAGAACTTCACTACATGATCGATGAATTATAGGTTTTACCACCAAGGATTCCCCAACACCCATCAAACAGTGTCTGTGAAAACCGATCTCTGAGCCACAGGATTAACTCTGACAGCCGCCGCACCGCTTCACGTGTCCTTCTCCTCACCTGCGGCAGCGCCCCGTAGTTCCAGATGTAACCTTTATGTGGAAATATGTTGGCTACAAATCTGAGCTTCCCTTTCTTCACGTCTTGTTTGATAGGATTCAGCAGCTCCTTTGTGGCAATCTGGTAAAGAGAGATCAGCAGTGCGTCCTTGTCAGCATTTGTCTGGATCGGATGTTAGACTATAAAGTTGGGGACTTAAAACTCTTTTCTGGAGTAAGGATGCCCCTGGTTATCGCTTTAAGATTTGTCTTGCAACCAGAGTGTGTTAACTACGGTGGCCCTGAGGTGCAAAGCACTACAACATTAACAAAAACACTACAACATTAACAAAAACACTACAACATTAACAAAAACACTACAACATTTCACCAAACCGGAAAAGGTAGGTCCCAGTGGGAGAC
>NC_051432.1:12039892-12135672 GCF_001649575.2 Kryptolebias marmoratus
TTAATGTTGTAGTGTTTTTGTTAATGTTGTAGTGTTTTTGTTAATGTTGTAGTGTTTTTTTTAATGTTGTAGTGTTTTGCACCTCAGGGCCACCGTAGTTAACACTGGCTATCCACGCCATCTACGCTAATCTGTAGATTAGTAAAGTGTAGAGGAAGTGTAGGCACTTCCTTTTTCTCACTTCTGAGATGTTTGTACCTGTAGATTCTGCCTCACAAGTGCAGGAAACTGAAACTCAAGTGAGGATTTCGTTGCCTTACAAGTTAAAAGAATGACTCTCACCCCTCTTTGCTGCAGTAAAGCATTTAATGAATTATTTAAAACTAGTCTAGTTACGGCAGTTAAAAAAAATGTCAGATTACTGCAGCCCTGTTCTCTGATGTCAGTCACATTAAACGCTTCAAGCATTGCGCTGTAGATAAACTGGCAGGAAAAACAACAGGAATCCCGCGGCAAACTATTCCGACTCCCATTTATTCCCACGTTGTAATGAAAGGGACACATTTAACGTCCAGTGAAGGGTCGCAGGAAGCCGTGTATTGTCCATTACACTCATCCTAATTACCATTTAATAATAAAAAAGGAGCAGCAGATCACTGCGATGATAAGCTGAGCTGTGTTATAGCATAAAACTTCATTTCCAAATACATTCATTTGTTTATATCTACGTTTATATCTGCTTTGTAAAATCCAGCACATAAACAAAAACACACATTTACTAAAGCAACGGGATCTGAAAAAGTCAAACATATAAAAAGCCTTCATACGGATGAATATACAAGCTTTTTTTTTACCTCCATTTTAGCGTTTGACCACCGAGGTACCTCCACCACCATGTTATAAAGCACCTGGAAGAAAACAGGACGGGTCAAAGATGTAGACAGGAATACTTTCACGGGATGAAAAAATGGACTTTAGACCAGTAGGTACCTCATTCTCACTCTTGAGTTTTTTAGCTGGCACGTCACCATCCTGCTGAGAGACAAACAAACGATGCAGATTTTCAGTTTGAATGTTAGGTTTTAGGTAAAACCTGTTCAAGACTTACCTGGTCAGACTCTGCGATCAGGGGAATATCATGGAACGGTGAAATGTATTTCCCATCAGAGGTTTCTAAAAGAAAACGACAACAGAGCTCAAATAATTTAACAACCTGCTAATTGAAAAAACTCCTTTTGGATCAGTTTCTTACAAAGCAACAGCTGCATACTGACAAAGCAGCAGGGTTTATTCCTTTCTTTGCTTTTTTCTTTTTAGGATAAATGAACACAATCCATCTTCTGAGAGACAACAGATTATAAAAGCTCAGGGGGAAAGAAAAATGCTGCAAAGTTTGTGTTACGTGTTATAATCTGGGCTCATCAAAATCCTTAAAACTCTAAAGATATACAATATGTAAGAAAATTAATTCCTTTAAAAGTTAGCCAGCTTTTAATGAAGCTCACAAAAACTGACTCAATGTGACAAGAATGAAACCTTTCCACATATTTTGATTTTATTAATTAAAACTTGCATCAAGCTCCACGTTGCTTTTTTTTCCCCATTAAAACGTTGTGTCCCACGTGACCCCCAATGCGGAAGTAACACCATGTAAGGACAGTGCATTACTTTAGGATTGCACCTCATCCGTTTCTTTAATGGTAAATTATTTTTTTGCACGCTTGATACTTGCAGACTGGCAATTTTTAGATTTAGATAGTAAATTTTAGTGGTAAAAAGGTGCAACTTTCCCAGAAAACGTATCAGCAGCGCAAAGGTCAAACATTCACCCTGACTCGCAGCTGTGTGCATGTTTACCTGTCAGACATTCCTGTCGCCAGACATTCCTGTCGCCATTTAAATTATAAAATAACATTTAGGACAAAGACACACGGTTCCCTTACGGCGTGTCTGTAAAATGAACTTACTAAAATAAAGGCGGTAGTCGGGAGAGTTCGGCTGTCCCCTCTGCTCCGTTTGATAGTGCATCGCTTTTCTGAAACAATACAAATGTGGTGCAGCTGCTGCTTGTGTGAGGACTTTATTACAAGAAGCGTAAACTGGCACCAAGCAGCTCAGCGAGGAGCGGAGCAGCTGCGGTCTCATTATACACACTGTTCTGCTCTCCGTCGCTTCCTGCTTCCGGTCCGCTTTCGGCATGAAACCAAAACTTCCGGTTCAGGGACTTTCAAAGTAAAAGTAAAATAAAATAAATAAATAAAATAAATGTGTCCCCACACCAAGGTCATGTTTGCGTTCATGGGGGAAAAGATACTCTGAATGCCAAATTTTTATTTGGATAATTGTAAAAATAAAATTTGCTTAACCTAAACCTAAACCTAAAGAAATGTTGATCAATTCAAAACAATCTCTGGTAACTTATGTGAATCAAAACAAAAATAAAGGTGTGCATAGGTAAATTCCCTCTCTCCCAGTTCTAATTGATCAGCTCCATACAAGCTGTATTTAAATACACCCTCAGATGATTGACATCACATGGCACATTACGTTGTGTAAATATTTATTTAACAAAAACAAAGCTGAATGCAGAGGCAGATTGTGAATTTTTTTTTTTTTAAATGTACCCTGACTGCCCCTATACAAATGGAAAGCGTAATTAGCAGTCAGGTGATGCCTAACAAATACTCTTGGTTGACACCAACAGTAGTATTGAGCGTCTCTATTAAAGCAAACGTTATGAAACATCGCAGGTCTGAGAAGCATTCAGGTACCAACAGTGGCACACCCAGAAATGAGTGCACAGGTGGGCCTGACTGAAAGTAAGTGGGCCACCAAATTTACCACAACGCTTGCAAAATGAACGGGAACTGGAATGTTTATTCGTATGCTGACCCAGTTTTTGTCAGGATGTGGTGAGTAGGACCCAAGAAAGCAGTCTGAAACCGTGAGGGCTGAATTACGTTTAATAACCAAAAGCATAACAAACAAAATACGAAGATGACTAGCATGACAAGGAGCATGCAGGGAACAGGCAAACAAAACTACAGGAAGACTGGCAGGTATCAAACAGTATGTCAGACTTGGGAGTGCTAGTGAGCCGGGGTTGTAAGGAGGCTGGGAGTTTACAAGTGGACACAGCGTGAATAAACGTCGGGAGCAGGTGAGTATGGTTAACTGAGGAGAGAAATGACTGAGGAGAAAATAGCTAAAAAAAACACAAAGACACACTGGGAAAACAAAATGAACTAAATACAAGGGAATAAGTAACAGGAAACATGAAAAAATAAAAACAGAAGAACAAAACAGCAAACAACAACTACACAAAATAAAACCCTTGGGTTATGATAGTTTTCTAACAACAGACGTTCTCAGACTTTTCAGCTGCTGACCCACAAAACAACAGTGGCAGAATCTTATGACTGTTATATTAAATGCTTCACAAAGTTTATTCACCCCTGGGTAGCAAGGAGGATAGATGTCAGCAATGGTTATAGAGAAGCAAAGGTTGGTGCCTGTTAGACAATTTGGAAGCCATCATTTAACAATAAAACTATTTGCTAACTACAGGAAAGCTTTCATGACTATTTTTAATCTTCCCAGTAAGTTTAATCTAATAATGTAAGAGAAATCAGGAAGAAAAAAAGGGGTGCTGGTGCAGTTACACAATAAACTACAGGCCTCACCTACAACAAGTGCATTAAATGACTTGGAAAACAGGTTTGTTGAATGTATGATGCCATGTTCAGTGAAAACCAAACCCAATATCAAACACAGTTTGTAACGCTGATCATTTGGGTCTGTTTTGCAGCCACAGGTACAGTAATTACATCTCTGAACTAATATGAACTGATATTGTCAACAGTCATGTGATCATGTGACATTTGAACGTCCAGGAAATGAGTCATAGTTACATATTTGTCCATACATAGCCGGTCTTTCCTGCAGCCTAAGTTTGGTGTGGTTAATGCATGCTGCCAAATTTGCATACAAGTGACAACATTTGTCTTGCTGACAGCAGAGCTCTGGCTTTAAAATGTTCAGGAAAGTACCCTGGCTGTGTTGCTCCAGTGATTTCAAGATGAAGGGGTATATTTCTAATTTTTTGACTAATTTCTGCACTTCCTTTTAGATTCCATTTATACAATGGTCCACTTAAAATTTGACAAGACTTTGTTTTAACCAGAGTTTCTATTTCTAAGTTAATGTTCTATTTTTTTCCACACACTTCCATATTAAAGGGGAAATGAAAAGTGTTTTGAAGCTAACATAAATCAAAAGAAAGACATAAAAGGTGCTTGTTTTCAGAGTCTGACATTTAGAACAAATTTACTCTAACTTAAAATTTATAATCAAAGACCGAAAAAACTACTTGGGTCTCTTCTGGATTTTCCGTGATCACTCGGAAGTGTGACGTATCGAGAGCCAAATGCAGGAACGCAAATAAAGCAGTAAATAACAAATACAGATAGTGTGGGGGTGAAATGGTTCAGTGCTTTTCAATTAATTGTGTAAACTGACCTAAAACCCCAACAGCTGAGTCCTTCTTCAGCTTACCAAAGGACAAGAGAGTTTGGATGTGGTTAGTTTAACTCCTGGTGAAAATTACAACCCAGAGTCTGGTGACTGACTGTGGAGTTAACGTTTTGAAGAGGACCACCTGAAATACGAACCTTCGGTAAAACAACCACCGCCTGTTGGACGGCACCACCAGCCTCCAGCTGTCCTGATGGGAAACTCCTTGAAGGCTGTGTGACATCACTGTAAAGTTTGCAGGGGTTCCCCTTTTGAAATGTCAGGGCTCCATGTGTCCTTCAGCAGTCTGCCACAGTTGGCCCCGCCTCCTCCTCCTAACTCCGCCCACACAATCACCACACCTCAGTATTTTGACACAAAAACTCTAAAAACAAGTCATTAACGTTTTAAATCAGAGAAATGGACCACTGGAGTGTTTTATGATGGTGTTTAACTAAAAGAAAAACATGAAAACTCATTAGTTTGATATTTTATGTAATTTCCCCTTTAAATAAGCACTGTTTGTATGCTGGCATCACAACTGCTCAGGAACATATGCTCCAAAAAGGCTTTTTAAGTGTCCCTCTTTTTTGTTCTTTCTTTTTTGTTCTAATCTCTTCAATACATCATGAGATCAAAGTCCGTGTGTATTTGTCATATCCTAAACAAACACTCATCCTACACACCTTGATGCGCCTCTTTGAGTGTTAGTCTCTGTTCAAACAAACGTCAAACATAACAGGCAACACAGCTGCCATAAAAAGCTGCTTTATCAAAACTTTTAGGAGCACGCTTCTCTTTGATATTGTTTCGAAAGAGCCTTCCTTAAACTTATTCTGTGTCCTTCAGCCAACAAATCAGTTTGAACTAATTGCGCCGTAGCAGTGTGTGTTGATGAGAGAAGATTTAACTGGTTTAATAGAAGTAGACTGGGTCAAAGTTCACACGGCAGAGAGGTGGAAACTGTGGCCCTTTGAGGTGGGCAGATGGACATTTACCTGAATGTAACAACAACAAAAAAAATAGATTCATAAGGGATGAATTCTGATCATTTGTATTTTATTTTTCATTTTTATTCTTTTCCTTGACTTTAATTTCAACTGTCAATGAAAAACAGCAGGCGCGACTGATCCACAAGGGCAGGTTGGGACACAACCCCACCTAAAGTTTGCCTGATTGGTCCTGATTGTGTGTGGTCAAGCCTCCAGCAAGTGGACGACTTCCTGCAGAGGGACATTCAGACCAAAGGGTTTTTCATGGAGGACTGAGCACCAAACTGTAACAGGAAGATGCTCTACAGACTGGATGGTTGGTTATCATTTTATTTATCAGCAAAAGGTGAATACCGATGTCTGTGAAGTTTTACCAGTGTCTGTGTGACTGTCTGTTACCAAAACATCTCATGAACTACAGAATGAATGTTGATGAAGTTTAAAGAAAGTAATCATTGGATGAACATCAGCAGCTGATTTACTTTTGGAGCCAACCCAATTCAAGTTGGCCAGCACAGCCAACCGAACTTAGAAAACATCACAATGCCTAAAATCCCAATCAGTTTTACAGATATTGTGCTAAAACTTGGTGTGGTAGTTGCTAAGAATCATTTACAACACATACTCTTAGTGCAAGAAGGAAATTTGGCAGGTGACATGCATTCCCTCCAGGAATGCCAGACGATTGATTTTAAAAATGTTCTTCAGCACGTATCAGCTTATGAACTTGTCATAAAAACACACATCCAAAAGTACTTCCCAGTACAAACTGGAATAAAACATCACAGGTATTATGATAAAAAATATTTTTATATTATGAATCAATTTTTCACGAGTCATGTAAAGAAAGTTTAAGAGAAAATGATTCATTTAAACATGGGCTTATTCATTTAAACAGGAAAACAGTTTTTACTGCTACATTCTTGTAAATTTCTGGATTTGTTTAATACTTTCAGATGAAAATGGCTTAATTAAATAGAGTTTAGACTGTAGGGTGTATAGACTGATAAAAACAACAAAAAACAATAGGATGAGTCATGGATTGCGCTTCAAGAGGAAATACACTCATTCATTGTTTTGACAGCTAACAATTCATCTGATTGTTAGGACCAAAAGTTGCTGAGTGCACATATTTGTGATGGTCCAACCAGATCTGACTTTTCTTTTTAATTGATCTACCAGATGGAGTTCATTTTTGTAAGCCTTGGTGAACCTGTTTGTGGCCTATCGGAGTGAAATGTTCATAAATGCACTCATTCAGAGCGGTCTGTATTGATTTACAGCCAGGTCATTTGCATGACTACCTACTTTTACTTCCTCATCAGGCTCGAAGTCTGTGAGAGCCTCTTTGTTTCCCTGGACATTTAATTTAGCTTAAGAAGCAAGGAGTGTCTGTCTTCGGTCTTTATCAATTTGAGCGCATCGCTTCCTTTTTTGCTGGGTAGATGAGACGGCCTAAAGGGGGAGGAAAGCAGAGCGGTGAGGAGGAGTGGCCTTCGTGACAGGTAGACACGGGGAGGAGCTGTGTCACCTGTGCAGAGCCGGCAGTCAGGGTACAGTGAATAGTACACCTGTTGCACTTCCCAGGCTCTCTTTCTCCCTCCCTCCCTGTCTCTCCTTTTCTCTCTCCTTCTTCCCTTCTTTTCTCCTTCCCCCAACCTGAGAGCAGAGGAGGACAAGGCAGGCTCGCCATGGATCCCAAGGAGGGCAGTGGGGCCGAGAAGGAAAAGGAGAAGGAGAAGGTGATCAAAAGACGGAACCGTCCCATGTTCATCCGTTACCTGGAGAGGAGGAAGACGGACACCATAGTAGCTGATGACATGGCCAAAGGTGACATCAACTTGGGGACGCTGGTGAGGAGGAGTCAGTCTGACAAGACGGAGTACAGCGCCAAACTTAAAGGTACATCAGCTAATGATCTTCCCAGGTGTCAAAACTATGGCAACAGTTTAAACACACTTGAGCCAACATTTAATTAATTTAAAAAAAAAATTGATCCTAACTTCTTTCCAACACAGTGGGAACTTATAGCCTACCAGTTAGCAGCTGATGGGCTGTAGGTGCCGCGTCTGTGTGTCTGTAGGGGCAAACTTCAACCCTCACACTCTTAATAAGTGTGTGCCACTCTGTACCGGGCACCTGTTGTGTTACTATGTGCTGAGCTGGATACTCCCTCAGGGGACGAAGCCACATATGCAAACTGTGCCCCAAACTCAGGCGCAGAGGAGTGGCGTTGAAAGTGTTCCGGACCAGCGGGTAAACAAGGCGTAGACGGTACAAACGTGTGGGGGGAAAAAAACTCAAGAACATTTTCTTTTTTTTTTTGTGTCATTTTTAAAAGAAAGATGGGGAGAACTAGTCACGCAATTTGTTTTTCTGAGATTTAAACCATAAAAGAAGGAGAAAAAAAAAAGAAACTCACAGAGCAATAAAGAAAGAGCTAATTATAAAGAAGAAAGAGAGAAAAAAAACAATAATTGCTGACACAGTTATTTAATTTTTAACACACATTGATATTGCTGACAAACTGGCTCCACTCGTCCCGTCCTAGAGTGCACCCAGGGACTGGGAATGCTGCACTTCAGGCAAAATTACATCAGCAGTCATCGGTGGGAGAGAGGGTGACTTTCAAAGTATGAAAGCTCCAGGTATGCTGGCGTTCCTGCGCCACCTGTTCCTCCTGCTTCCTCTCGCTGTGAACGACACACATCAGCTGGAATAACTACAGACGTGAGATTCTCTGTGGAGGTGAAGTGTGAGTGCTGAGCGCTGAAGGACCGCGCTGAAAGCTGCTGAAAAAGATGAGACTAAGCTACTAAAAAGGTCAAAGAAGAAGAACAGAGGCTAAAGGCTGAAGGAAGAAAAATGATTGCTAAAAGCATAAAGTAGCAAAAGGCTACCTTAAAGTAGCAAAAGGCTAAATACAAAACTAAAAGAAGCATAACTCTAGTTAAAGCAGCAAAAGGTAATCTAAAAGCTAAAAGTAGCCAAATGGTAGCAAAAAGATAAAAGTATGAAAAAGTAAAAGTAAAAGTAGCAGACATCTAGCTAAAACCTAAAAGCAGCAAAAGGCTGTCTAAAAGCTAAAAAGAGCAAAATGCTGACCAAAAGCTAAAAGTAGCAGAATGGTAGCTAAAAGCTAAAAATAGCTAAATGTAGCTAAAAGCTAAAAGCATCAAGCTAAAAGATAAAAGTTACTGATTGGTAGACAAATGCTAAAAGTAACAAAAAGACAAAAGAAGAACAACTACGCTGAAGCAGACTTTAAAGAGAACAATGTTTTGAAAGAGCTGAAGAGATTTATATTTATAAATATTCTTATGATATGGAAAATATTTGTAAATAAAGTAAAATTTATATATTATTATAAATTATTATTATTTATATTTACACAAGTTACAAAAAATAGCCCCCATGTCCTGAATGGGCGTGAATAATTTGGTTCAGTATACGAATGATTAAAAGTTTAGAATAAAACATACAAAAAAATTTAAAACATAATCAGTAGTGCGAGTGCTTAATCAGCACTCACTTGATGCTCGGTGACACCATGTTTAAAACAAAAATAAAAAACCTCATCCTGTTTGGGTGTTCCAGAGGAAACAGGACCATTTTCGCACACTTGCTTTATCAGCAGCGGCTCTGTTTACCTCTCCTGCTGCACTGCCTGCTTCCCTGCCCTGCCTGCATCACGGCGGGCACGGCGAGTTGTCAGAAACACACACAGCTGTTTTCAGTAAACCGTTCGCCTCCCTCGCTCGGGCTCCGGCCTCTCGCCTGATGAGCAGCGTTACATATTTACCGTGGTATTACCAATGCAAATATTGACACAACGATGACTTCACTGAAAGAGGAAACATATGAGCTGCTGCCCCATACGGCCTGTTCTCATCTGCTCGTCAAACAGGTTTTGTTTTTTTTTCCAAGTCAGAACCATGGCAACAAGACAACAGCTTGTCCAATTATTTACAGCAGCTGAAATATAAAACAGTTCAGACAATCATTTACCAGCATATAAGAGACATATTTATCCACCCCGTCACGCAGGCGACAAGTCTCCTTGTAGTGTTTAATTTGTTTCAAGACATCTCCTTGTTGTTGAACTTTGGACAAAAGATCAGTTTTGAACAATTTTTATCAAATTCTGCCCGCCGCCAAAAGGCAAAAGGTGGGCGGTGAAGTTTTTGCTCAGGTCGGGGTGTGTGCATGTGTCTGCAGCAAAATATCTCATGAACCACAGGACAGATTTTAGCTCTAACTCCGATTTTACAGACGCAGAGCTAAACTTTGGTCTGGTAGTAGCTGAGAGTCGTCCCCAACTTATGCTTCTGAGCACCGACTGGTCAAGTGCGAGCTTTGTTTTAAAGCGTTGTCACTAACTGTCGAGGTCAACGCCCTCTGTCTGTTAGCAAAATATCTCATGACCCACCAGACAGGTTTTAATGAAACTCTCAGAAAGTCGTCGATGGATGTGCAGCTACAAACGATTAACTTTTAGAGTCAATCAAATTCAAGATGGCTGCCACAACTTAACAATCTTAGTATACACAAAAATGGCTACAACTCAATCAGTTGTATAGGTATTGCTCGAAAATTTGATGTGGTAGTAGCTGAGAGTCATTTATGACGCATACTTTGAGCACTAAGAGTTTGGACAGGATGTTGTCGTATTAAGTGAGATTGTGCACCACTATTTAAGTTCATTACAAACATGTTTCCGCAGACTATACAGTTTTTCATTTAAATGCTACCTGTTTCATTAGGAATATTTTAGCAGCATTCTCACAGATGCGTTTCCACTGCTGTGTGCCAAAGACCCCAACGTGTCGTTTTTCCTAACGGTGCTACTCGATACACAATGCTTTGTATTGTCCGCTGGATTCCTTTCACTGGGCTGAACAGTGAAAAGCCTTGTATCCACTTTCATGGGAACTCCAGCGCCGGTATCCACACCGCACCAAACATAACTCTAGTGGAAGAATCCGTCAGGGCCATGTCAGATCTGCTGCTGAGTCTTGGAAGGGAAATAACGTCAGACAGACAAAGAGTACACGAGTAAGGTTTTTCTTTCTCCTCTCACAGGTGGAGATTTAAAAAAAAAGAAAAAGGGTCATTTCACACAATGACAGCCAGTGTTGACACATGACACTGAATGAGATATCTTATTTGTGAGACACTGGTTAGAGATTACTGCACATTTATATGTATATGTTTTGTCATTCACACCAAAAGACGTTATAATTTGTGTTTTCTTTTATTACGTCACCTATCTTCACAGAAAGGTGGGGGTTCACTTGTAGTCATCTTGACATGATGATGCAATTAATTTTTAAAGTTTTATAAAAAACTCTCACTAGACTCAAACTTTATTTCATTATTAAGCAGATACACACTCTCCCAAACACTTGGGTGGTTGCTGCTGTTTCTGTTTGGCTTTAAGGCAGCTCACACTGAGAGCTGGATGAATTAAAGGGAAAAAAACAAAAAACATCAGAGGTTTGCAAGAAAGTCTAATTTATTTGACTGTAAAAACCTTTCGAAAGATTAAAGTGAGATTTTAAATGTTTTGAAGTGGAAAAGTTACGAACATTTAATATCTTACCTGTAACTCGTACCTCAAATATGTTATAGTGTTTAATGCAAATTTTATTTAATTTACCTTTACATTCCTTTCGATT
This sequence comes from Kryptolebias marmoratus, assembly GCF_001649575.2. Taxonomy (NCBI): domain Eukaryota; kingdom Metazoa; phylum Chordata; class Actinopteri; order Cyprinodontiformes; family Rivulidae; genus Kryptolebias; species Kryptolebias marmoratus. The sequence goes on from NC_051432.1 coordinate 12,051,015, forward strand.
TCACATTACACTGTTATTCACGTAGAACTGTGAGGTTTTCTAGCAAGCGTAAATAACAGTCATATCAGCTACCAATAGCATTTCCTGTCCACTCTGGGGCACTTCCTGATATTAAAGTATTTCTTCCAGTGTAATTGTGTAAAACAAAAGTGACGACAGTGTAAAAGTTTATAAAACAGCAAATCATATGAAAGGCTGAACATTTGAGACTGGAGCTGTTCTAGGTTGGCAGTAATCCACTCTGGTCTTGACCTCCCTCAGACTAGCCATTAGCTCGTCAGTCTGGTCAGAATAAAACTTCATTTGTCCAAACTGATGAGGTTTAAAGCGCCGCCTACAACAGGTAAGACGGTAATTGTTAACAATTTTTCCATAGAACCCATTTTGGATCATTTAAAGGATTCCTTGAAGCGACGTTGAGCTGCACTGAATCTCTTCAAATATGACCTCCAATTATTGTAGAAAAACAGAAAATAATGTGTTTTTCACACAAATTTGTATCTCAGCAATTGGTTGGTGCAACTTGGATGATTTTAAACCGGTCAGAGCGGCGAAGGGGTTTTTGACTGCAGCGAGCAAAGGTATATTTGGACAACCTCTGTCCAAAAGATAAGAATGTGGGTTGAAGGATCGTTTCTTTGACCCCGTCTTGTAGTCTGGGGCACAAGGATTGTTGTTTTGGTCGAACGAAGGTGACAGAATCTCTAAAATACCAGCAAACTCTGGAAGCAAATTATTATATAAGTGCTCTAAAACTGATCTGGAAATCTACGGTGGACTTGATCCAAAGGTATGAACTCAAAATTGAACTTCCCTCTGCACAATTTCTGTTTGAAATTAAACAAAAAATCACCCAAAAACAGATATAAGACATGTAAGCTAGTTTTTAAAAAAATTAAAAAATTCCAATAAATGAGCCTTATTAACTGTGAGACTTCCAGTGAAGGATGATGACTTGCTTTTCTGTTCTTTATCAAAAGAAATTTGACCAGAAACACCTGAACTGCAAACTGTAACATTTGAATAATTACATTAGTGCACGCATAACACTCAAGTTAACGTAACGTATACATTTTAACAAATGTGTTTTCACCAAATCACAGCTTAACAAGCTGAACTCCAGAGGACACATCACAGATTTAACGCACTGTTTTAGGTCTGTCAACGCAAACAAATCCAAAAACTGAGTGGCTCAGTTCTTACACAGATAAGTCAATCACATTCTCGTCACCAAGCATAAAACTGTGATTCATATGAAGATAAAAGGGAAATACACAAATTATAGTCAGTGTATTTCAGCGAATGACTTTTACAATGCTGGAGTTTTAGTTCAAATTAAATAAAAAGAAAAAAAAAAGAGTATTGAGTATTGCTGACGCTATTTTTTACTCCTTCAACTACTCATAATGTAGCAGGAAGAGGGAGATCAGCTCCTCGCGTGTGAACACAAGCTGCTTTGTGCTCACGTTCATCAAAAGACTACTGACTGACCGGAATCACACAAGCCGTCCTGCCGAGCTGCAGCAAAGGGCATCCAGGGGTGTTTTCTACCTTTACAGGATCTGCTCTTCTTTTAGGTTTTTTTAAGGAATTCCTATCACACCCCATCTTAAACTAAGCTCATCTTATGATGAGAAAGGGTGGAGCACTTTGGTTATCCTTAAAAAATAACTTGATGCACAGGATCTGTTGCTTGGAGTGTGTGTTGTGAACGACTGTCAGCTACTACCACACCAAATCTTAGGTCAATATCTGTACCTTTAGGTCAACACCTTAAATGGGGTTGACTCCAAAAGTTCATCAGTTGTAGATGTGCATCCGGGGATTGCTTTCTGAGGGTTTCATTAATACCTGCCCTGTAGCTTGTGAGATATTTTGCTAACATTACATTAAACACTGTTTCATCATCATCATCAAGGAAGTGTGTGGCTGGACAAATGATTGACCAAATCAACACGCCAAAGAAAATGTGATGAAGGTGATTTTTACAAGTTGGGATGAAGGTATACTTTTCCGGTTTGGTTCTTCTGTTTACTGTTGTGCCTATGTGTGTGTGTGTGTATATGTAAAATGTGTGACCGGAGGCAGAAGGAGGGGAATGTTGTTTGCATGTCCATGCGTGACTCTGTGTGTGTGTGTGACTGTGTGTGTGTGTGTGTCCTCTCACAGTGAATCAGTGTGAATGAGTGTCTTTACATTTGTATGTGTGTGTATTGGTGCCCCCTTCTCAAACCCACGCGTACACACACGCACACACAGAGACACACAAAGTCTGAGCAGATGGGATGCCTGAGCACGCCGAAGAATTACATCAGCAGCATGATTAGTTTCATAACCTGACACGAGCCTGGCAGCCTTCTGTCTGCCTGCCTTCACCTCCGTCTCTGCTCTTTATTGCTCTCGCTCTCCCCGCGGAGGAGGAAGCGGTGCTTGGCATCGATTAGGCAGCGAGGAAGCATCCCTCTTCCTTGAACAGACACTCCTGGCTGCCATGCAAAGCACAGAACAGCCTTGGACTGATTAGGCAGCGGAGCATTAAAAAAAAAAAAAAAAGGGGGGGGAAGAGAAGAGCCTGACTGGCATGTTTAAAGAGGCCTTTTGGCACTGGGTTGGAAATAATTAGATCAGGGTGAAATAAGAGTTTTACTCAGATGTCAAGCAGATGGTGGAAAAGATGTTTTTTTTTTTTGCTGCGTTCCACAGAGCAAAGGTGCAGCCTATAGTTTAAATTTAGAACATACACACAGAACGTGCTGTAGTGTATCAGGCCAGGTGCCAGCTATTCATGTGATTAGATCCAACAATTTAGACTCGTTTTCCACTTTTTTTTTTCTTCCCCCTTTAGAAAAACTGATGCCACACAACCTGTCGACCCTCCCCTCCCCGATACTGGACCTGGAAGAGATCAATGCGAGGAAGATGAACCACAGAGCCAAAGTGATAAAGGAGCTTGTGCAGACTGAAAAGGACTACCTCAACGACTTGGAGCTGTGCATCAGAGAGGTGGTTCAGCCGCTACGAAATCTGCAGGTAGATGTTCCTGAGAACGCCTCAGGGGAGGCGCCTGTAGCACCAACGTTCACCTCAAAATAAATCCAGATTTAAATTCCAATGTGAACACTGCATACGCTCATATTCGTCTCTTCTTTGACTAACTTTCTTCCTATTATTAGGCACAGGTTGCTATATGACAACACTGAAATATTAGCCTGCATGATTAAAAAAAGAACAACCCCGACACGTTAAAAATGCAACATATTTGCTCTTAAATCAACCTCACAAGTCAGTTTCTGCCAGATTATTCAAAAACCAAACCAAAACAAACTTTTACATTTGGCCATTTTCTCTTTCACTAGATTAAAAAAAAATCTAAAGTGAATTAAAAGGAATTAATTACACACTGCATCACTTTATATCTTTCAGCTAAAAACTGTAGAAGTAAGCTGAGATACAGAGTCCATTTTGAATCATTTCTTATTAGATGTCCTTGTCTTTTTTCAGGTTGTAGATGTGGATCGCCTTTTCACCAACATGGAGACGTTGTGTGAGGTGTCGGCCGCCCTTCTCCACAGACTGAACGAGGCCATGGCTGAGCCCGACCCAGAAGCAGTTGTCATAGGTTCGGCTGTTTTACTGTCCGACCCACTTTTCTTTTCATTTTTTGTTTTTAATTGTTACTTTCTCTTTAAAGGTAAATAAAAGCCTCTCGTGACTTTTGTTTTTCTTTGAAGGTGACGTATTCATCCAAGCAAAGGCAGCTTTGGAAGACGTGTATAAGATTTACTGTTATCACCACGACGACGCCAACTCGTCGCTCAAATCCTACGAGAAAGAGGAACAAATAAAGCAACATTTCACCACATGTGTGTTAGCTCTGAAGTAAGTTGCACCGCGTTCTTCATTATTTACAACAAGTGAATCAAGAAGTTTAACATTCTCCACTGATCATCTTTCTTGTGGGTGTTTTGTTGCAGAAAAATCTATGACCAAGAGTGAGTACTTTTATTTTCTCTCCATCTTTTATTGGTTTCTTTCATGGATTACCGTTCACTAAACAGAACCCTTTTCTATCACAGAGGAAAGCCCAATCTGTTGGACATGGGCTCCCTGATCATCAAACCCGTCCAGCGGATCATGAAGTACCCGTTGCTGCTCGGAGAACTGTGGCAGGCCACTCCAGAGGACCACCCGGACTATCTGCCACTGCAGGAGGCTCTGACGGCTACAAAGATCATAAACGTGAACATCAACGAGTTCAAAAGACGGAAGGACATCGGTGCGGCTTTATTTACACGATATGCACATCAGTGAGATTTACTGATCAAATGTACACTTTTGGTTGGAGCAAGTGTCTATCTCAAACACGCGGCGGCTTAATTCTTCTTTTTTTGCTGTTTGCGAATCAGTTATGAAGTACAAGAGGACAGAAGATGAAGGAACGCTGAGGGGCAAACTAAATAAGCTTAACATCCACTCCATTCGCAAGAAATCGGACAGGTTTGCTGGTTACCTCAAGATTCTCACTGGAGTCGAACCACAGGTGAAAAATAGCAATAATGGGCAGAACAATATATCAGGTCATCGATCAGTGATCCGACTGATTAAACTCCAGTTTCAGCTGAACTAACCTGAACTGTTTTTTTGTTTCTGAAGGTGAGAGACGAAGTGTTTGACAGAGAGGAGAAACTTTTCAGGAGTTTGGAGAAAGCTGTGAGGCAACTGGCCAAGAATGTCCACTGCTACATGCAGCACGTTCAGGTGAGCTCTGAAAAAAAATGTGGGGGACTTGATTTAAACACATCTGTCAGACGTGATTTTACAGCTTGTTTTTAGCGACGGGAAGGTTTTATTTAAATATATCAAGGTTTAACTCTGAGCCAAAAACCTCAGACTGCTCTCAGTACTTCATTTTTAATTTGTTTTGTGCTGATCTAGCATCAGATGGGTGGTATTCTTCAGCTGTGACCCCTCTTAATTTTGGGGTACCTCAGGGCTCCATTTTAAGCCCCATACACTTCTCGTTTTATATGTCTTCCTCGGGATTCAATGTCAAAAAGCACAATGTTGCCTTTCACTGTTTTGCTGATGACTTTCAGACCTTTTTGCCTGTTCAACAGCTTTACTGCTATTCAGCCTTACTTAATTGTCTTTGACATATATAAAACATGGATAGAGAGAATGCTTCCTTAAAATAAATTAAAAACAATAGTTTTATTTGAACAATCTAAGTTCCTAAATGTAATGACCGCACTACTGGCCCCATTAAACTTAAAATTATTGTCATCCATCTGTTTGACTGGACTGCAGAGTCAAACCATGTCCTATTAACAAATAGGAGCCTAAATTCAAGCAAGTTTATTTACAATTTGTGGTGATGTTCTCTGGGCCAACTTCTCTGCAGGAGATGGTGTCTGTAGCCGTTCAGAATGGGAAGGAAATGGAAAACATCATCAGCGATCCAAGCAGAAACGACCTGAATGGTTCGTCACACAATGGCAATGATCCATACAAGTACTTTGTAAGTAGAAATTTATTTTCACCAGTTTACCTCTGGAACTGTAGGTTATTTTTGCAGTCCAGCCTCCCTGTCTTTCTTTACCTACATGAACCATCTTAATTCTGTGCCTGTCCTTGCTTCGCTCTTCTCTTTTTTCATGGCTTCATATTCACTCTCCGACTGTGAGTCGTCTGTCACTTTGCCGACAGCTACCTGTCTTATTTCCAACATAGTAATCCCTTTCTGCCCCTGGCCCTGTCCTTTAGATTCTGTAGCCCTGCCAGACTCTCCTGTCTTCAGGCTTCCTTTATTTATTACATGCATGTTCTTCTTTATTAACCCTCTCAACTTTAAGATTTGTTTTCTATACAGGCACTGCTAAAACAATGTTAAACAACTTATTTGCATGTTTTATACTTCTTTGAAAATTATTCCTATACGAAACATGCCAACCTTTTTATATCCCTTTGTGTCTTGACTTTCCCCCTGTAGAGAGACAGAATGGAGCGTTTGGTTTTGGCCCCACTATCCTGCCTACAGGGCATGTTCACAGCCCCACAGAAGCTCATCCAGAAGCGCTATGACAAACTGCTGGATTACTGCAGCCGCCTCGAGCGCTCGTCCTCTAATTCATCCTCATCGTCTCCCACGTCTTCCTCCTCTACCCTGGCCTCGGAAGCCCCTCCTGGTCCTGCCAAGAGGGACTATGAAGCTCTAAATGCTTTGTTAGTGGAGGAGTTGCAGAGGTTCAACATGGCGGCTCATGCGATCCTGACTAATTGTTTGGTGTGCTTGGTGGCCCTGCTCAGAGGGCTGATGGGTAATGCGTTGGTTGGTGCTCCATCTGTCCATCAGCTGCCAGTGAGTCTCACACACACAAATTATAGGGTTAATCGTGTGAATGCTGAGTCAGCAAAAAAAACAAAATAAAAATATGTTCTCCATAGAAATACATTGAGATCACTTCCATTTTCTTTCAGAAACATTGTTCTCTTTGAAATCTGCTTCACCAGACCTGCAACTTTTTGCTTTTAGCCAGTCTTTTGCTATTTTTAGCTGTAGTTAGCCTTTTGCTACTTGTAGCTTTTAGTTAGACTTTTATTACTATTAGCTTTAAGCTAAGATTTTTCTATGTTTAGTCTCTAACAAGCCTTTTGCCTCTATTAGCTTTTAGCTAGTTTTAGTTAGCATTTTGCTGCTTTTAGCTGTCCTTTTGCTGCTTGTCGCTACCGTTTTGCTACTCTTAGCTTGTAGCTACATTTTTGTTACTTTTATCTTCTAGTTAGCATTTTGCTACTTCTCTATCTATCTACTATTTCACATTTTACCATTTTTTTAGCTAGTGTTTTGTGACTTTTTGCGACGTGCTAGTGTTCTGCTTCTTTTTAGCTTCACCAATTCAGTTTCAGCGTCTTCATTCAGCACCAAGCGTTTCTCCTTTAGCTTCGAGTTAATCTTTTAAAAGAGAAACTAACCTCTGTGGCGGTCTGCCGTTTCAGCCTCCCCTGTCCAACACTGCTGAGGTGCAGAACAGCATTATGGATGAGCTGAACAGCCTGACGTTTGTCAAGGACAATGCACAGAAGCTGATTGAGAGAAAAGTCAGCTTTGAGAGACAGAAGGACAAGAAAGCAGCAGTAAGATAAAAAAAAAACACTTAAAAAAACATTATTCATCTTTACAGTGCAAATTGTGACCATACAGTGCTTAATGTGCTTCATTTACCATCCACTTCAGTCTGCTGTGACAAACCCTTCAGCTGCACTATGTTGACATATATAAATTAGTTGCTACACAATTTACTAAATACAGACCATGAAGGGGAACTTGCCACATTTGGTGTTTTTCCACTCCATGTTTCAGTACAGTTTGTTCACTGCAGACAGTGCCTCCTCAGTGTGGGCAGGATCAGCTGTTTATTAGCGCACCATGTGTGGAGCTCCTGTGTTTATTTCACTACACTGACCTTGCAGACACTGAGAACAAACTGAAAATAAGGGTAAAAAATGTGAATATTTGAATGACTTTTCAACAAGTGTTTACTATGAAAGCAGTTGTAGACGGTTTGGGGAATTATTGAGCCCAACAGAACTAAAATCTAAGCAGCAGAGAATCAAAGATTTACCTGTAATTTCATATTCGTATTCATGTATTCATACATTTACTGTGAGCAAATGATTGATGTTGTAAACTGAGTGCGGAACTTCAGTATGTGCTATAACTTGAAACAAGTAAGAGCAAACAAACCTAATTTAAACAATAATAGTATGGAATTTAGCTAAACGTAATGGCAAATAGTCAATTTAGACATCATAAAACATAAACCTGAACTTTTATGCATGGTTGTAAATGAAATTTGGCACAGGACAAAGGATTTAAATCAACATAAACAAACATGATTGTTTTTGTCTTATTCTGAGCCACCTTTATTTAGCAAACAGATTTTTTTCTTATTTTAGAATAAAGTGGTATTCCTGGCTGGCAAAACAGAAACTAAACGTGTCGACCTGAAATAAACACCAGACAGTGTGAGAAACAGATGAAGATAATTTAGTTTAGGTAAATGTTCCTTTCTGAACTGTGTCCATCTGTAATCCCCACTGGATGTCCTCACCTTTAGCAGTCCCTCATACACTGATTACTGAAAACACACCTTGGTATTACCCCATACCTGCTTTAAATATTTACACCAACACTCCGTCTTCCAGGTGCCGGAGGTGCAGCATCAGATGGAGGAACAGCGCGCCTGGCTGCTGTCAGAGTATCCTCTGAGCCGGCTCTACAAACTGAAGAGGAAGTGCAACGGCTGCCAGGAGCAGGACCTCAGCCTGCTGGAGGGAGAGCTGGTGGCCCTGTTGGAGGATACAGACCCTTTAGGCAGCAGCAGCCGCTGGCTGGTGGACACTGGAGGTAAGTGTGTGTGTGTGTGTGTGCATGTGTGTTGGTAAAATCCGAGGTGAAACCAGAAACATTTCATGTTCTGTGTAAATGCAGCGTGAATGCTGAGTGCGGAATGACTTCATTGAAATCTGTTGAAGAAGCTAAAGCAATTAACTAAAAGTTAAAATCAGCAAAACAGCAGCTAAAGGCTAAAATTTGCAAAACTATCTGAAAACTAAAATGAGCACAACTGTTGTTAAAAACTACAAAATAACTAAAATTAGTAAAACCATAGCTAAAATAGGCAAAACAGTACATAAAAGCTACAACCTGCAAAGTCCTAGCTAAAAAAAAATATTTCCAAAACTGTGCCTGACGTTAAACTTAGCAAAATTGTAGCTGAAAGCTAAAATTTGCAAACCAGTAAGTAAAAGCTAAAATGAGAAAAAACTGTAGCTGAAGGCTAAACTAAGTGAAGCATAAGAAGCCAAAAGGTAAAGCAAGTCTGCTGAAGTTGATTCCAAAAGGAAAACTGAAGAGATGTCATTTTTATAAAGAAAATGTTTGCAAATAAGTTAAATATTTTGAAAGATATAACAGATACAAATACCAAAAGTCAGAGCACACTATTCCCAGTCAAGCTGGATGTTTTGATAGTCGAATGGTTAATACAGCACAAAGTGTGCAGTCGTAGTTAGACTCCAAAAAATGTACAGAAGAAACTGTAAACATGAGAACAACAGCGTAAACGCTGAGTCAGCGTTCACGCATTAAACGATCAGCCTGGATCACCTGCAGATCTGGTTGCTACAGCTCATATTTCTCTGGGGTGAGGCCTGCCGTTCCTAGATGACCGAGGTGCCGTTCCTACACCAAACTTTCTTTTCTGACAAGTCAGCAGACAGGATGGAGTCCCCAGGGGCTCCCACAGTGTCATGGTTGCCTGCGCCTCTGGAGCCCGTTGCTTCACAACGGGGCCAACTCCACGACTCGCCTCCAGCTCCACTTTTACGTCTCACACAATCAGCTGATGAACCCGGCGCCTTGTTGGAACAAACCACTGAGCGCTGTGATGGTACTCCGTGTACAAAGCCTGTCCCGCTGGGTATTCAGGACCCGGTGTAGGGAGCTTTCTCTTGTGCTCCTCGCTGCTCACTACAATAACAACTTTAGTTTTATGGGAAATATAAAACAAGTCTGAGTAAGTTTCTCGGTACGGAGTACGTTGTTCACAGAGTCGTCTTTTCCTCCGGGAGAATACATTTTCTTCCATATCAACAGTGATACGCTTGCCTCGTCTTTTTAAAACATATTCTTCAGTCACTAAATGCATCTGGATATAATATTATGGAAGCTATCGCTAAAGTAAAGTCTTGCAGTCATGGGTTGACTTTAGTTTTATTCTCTAAAAATGTTGCTCAGTTAATTTTAAGCTGTCAGGAAGTTAATTAGCAAGAGGACAAAAAGTACAACGTGTTTCGTTGCTGCTAAATCAACTTTACTTAAGTTAACTTATAGGGATCCTCTAGATCTTTTGAAGATATGCACAGTTAATATCTTACCTGCTACGACATCAGTTGAACTGGACAGATGAGCTAACCGTTAGTCCAAGACCAAAGTGGATCACTGCTGTCTTAAAACAACTCCCGTCTCAAAGATTTCCTAACAATTCATGTGATCGCAATTTTAAAACCCCTCACATCGCAGTCAGTTTCTCTTTACATGGTTATTCCAGCAGAAATACTACGATACTCCTGTCAGAAGTACCCCGAGTTCCACTGGAAGTGCTAGTGCTAAAAGAACTCTTTGTAAATAACTACTGATTTAAACTTAGTGACTCAAAACTGTTGTCTTCAGTAAATCTGAGTCCTCTTTTAATGACACCCAGGCTTTGTCACACATCTTAGAGATCACTGCACATACCAGGGGTGTCTAATCCTGGTCCTTGTAGGCCACGACCCTGCATGTTTTAGGTGTTTCTCTGCTTTGATGGCTGATTTGATTGGCTGAGTGACTAACAGGCTTTTGCAGAGCTTGAAGGCCTGCTGAAGAGCAGGGAAACAATTAAAACATGCAGGATAATGGCCCAACAGGACCAGGGTTAGACACTACCGGCTTAAAGACTAATGTAATAAGAGCTGCTTTATCAAGCACTCTCAAGATTATACTCGTTTCTGAAAAAGGACTTGATCTACATTTCAGATTTCAGAGTGTTTGTTGAAACCAGAATCAAGTGTTGAATCAGTCGGCATGACAAGACACTAAAATCCCATACATTTGGATTAGAATGTAGATAAAGTCTAAACAATGCATGATAAAGATGTCGTTCCCTCTGCTAGGAGCCCAAGGCTACGTCTACTCCACGTTCCTGAAGCAGTACAACCCCCTGAGAGACTCCCAGAGGTCGGGCCAGAAGGCCAAGGAGCAGCAGCAGCAGCCATCGCCTGCCTTGGCCGATGAGGACTTCGATGACCTCAGCCTGTTCGTGTCAGGAAGCAGCAGCAGCAGCCTGCGCAGCATCAACCTCAGCGCCGCCGACAGCAGCTCGACCATCTCCAGCCTGCAGCTGGAGCTGGAGAGCGGGGAGGAGCTGGTGGACGCAGTGGACACAGAAGCTCAGCAGGTGTGTGTGTGTGCTGTAACTTAGTAGATACCATCAAACGATTGCCAAGATAACCGATAGAAAGGTTGCGTTTTTGTTCATGTAGAAAGCTGGTAAACAGTGCCACCTCCTGGATTCACAGGACGGTGCAGCACCTGAAGAGTTCAAGCCAGAGTGAAACTGACAAATTAATACCTGTAACCCAGGGGTGTCAAACTCCAGGCCTTGAGGGCCGCTGTGCTGGAGGTTTTAGGTTTTTCTGCTCCAACACACCTGATTCAAATGGTTTAATCACCTCCTCACCAAATCATCAAGTTCTCCAGGAGCATGGCCACAAGTCATCCATTTAAAGCAGGTGTTTTAAAGCAAGAACACGTCTAAAACATGCAGGAGAGCGGGCCCAGAGGAATGGAGTTTGACACCTGTGCAATCTTTTTGCTCCTGTCTGAATTCTGTCTCATTTTCCGCAGTTTTATGCCGTGTATGCATTTCAAGCCCGCTGTGACCAGGAGCTGTCCCTGCAGGAGTACCAGCACGTCCGCATCCTGCAGTTCTGTGACTTGGGGGGCAACAAGGAGTGGTGGCTGGCTGAGGCCAACGGACACAAAGGATACGTCCCCGCCAACTACCTCGGCAGAATGTCCTACGCATGAACCAAGGATGTCTTGTTTTATTTATTTATTTATTTTATCCCGTTTTAGTTAAAAAAAAAAAAATCTGAAATTTCAAAGAGCAAAACAAAACAAAAAAAAGTTCATTTTGAATTTGGAGACCAACAAAATGTTTTTACAAAAGCAGCTACAGGAGCAAGTTTACGACTGCGAAGCATCATTTCTTTCATTTAAACAACTTGTTTTTTTATAAAGATCTGAGTTGTAGAGAAGGTCAGGATTGTGGGGTCAGTGTAGCAACAGGCTTTGAAGTTTGGCATTTTCTGGTCGGCTGTTCCTCCAAAAGCTGCTCAGTTTGTTCAGAACACGTGATTTTTTTTTCCTCATTTCTGTAAGTTATACGTGGAAAGTGCACTAATGCACTCTCACGCCATCGCAAACTTGCACACTGACACCAAGCTAAACCGCCACCGTCTATAACCTGGAATATGCAAATCTGAAGATTGCTAAAAGGAGAATTTAAATTTGTTACTGTTTAGCCCACAAGATACTTATTCAGTGCCACAACCCATGTTACCTAAGGTCAGGTCAACATTTTAAATGATACTTTTTAAATTATATTATACAGATTTGTTGCCATTTTTACACAGAAATACATGATTTTTAGATTTAAAGCTATTTGTTTTGTGCAGGGAGGTCAGCAACTTCTCAGAATTGTTACTTCTGGACCACTCATTTTTTATAAATCTTCTTATAGACGATGTTAAATCTATTATGAAGCATTTCAACAATAGCTTAAGCCTTAATTTTCTTTATTTTTGCTCCTATTTCAACATATTGAAACATATTGTTGGTCTCTAATTTAAAATGAGCGAAAACAGTACATGAAAAAAAAGAACATCTCTTGGAATATTTCTTAGGTACTCTTTGCACCATGTTGAATAAAATATTGAAGTTTGGGTAATTGAAAAATGATTTCTTCTTGAAGATTGATTTTATTGTGCCCACTTTTGTTAAAACATGTTGAATGTCTGCTTTGTAACTTTTGCACTTTGTAAACATTATCACCCGTCTCATATTGATCTTAAATTTGAATCGTTGTTATAAAAAAAAAATTGCTTACCAAAGGTATTTAACCTATGAATTGGTTTGAATGTAAGTGAATGAATATGGATAATCAGATGAAACCACGGTGGCCTAATCTGAGCACTTTTTGTATTTCAGTGTTGTTTATATCGATGAAGTAATACGATCATGAAGTAAATTTAACATGTGAAGTGGTTTTTGGAGAATCTATATATGTGACATGATTTATGAAGTATATTTTAAATGATTTATGAATAAAATTATCTGTCCATTTTCTATCTATACAAAATAAATAAATATATATATATTAGTTATGTTATAATATCATACTTCTGCGATTCTAATTATTGCTTGCCTTTTACAACCCCGCTTCCTTAAAAGTTAGGACGTTGTGTAAAATGTAAGAAAGAAAACAGAAAGCAATGATTCGCAAATCTCATAAACCTACATTTTATTCACAGTGGAACATAGTAAACATATTGTACCATTTTATTTTTGAAAAAAAAAATGAAGTAATTTTTAATTTTATGGCAGCAACACGGGACCATATTCACCACTGAGAACCATCCTCTTCTTTTAACATCAGTCTGTACACATCTAGGACCCGAGGAAAGCAGCTGCTGGAGGTTTTGGAGGGAATATTGTCCCATTCTTGTCTGAATTCCAGCTGTTTAACAATCTGGTTTGCTAAAACCTGTACATACTTTTCTGCCATCCCGGATCTGTAAGCTGCCCATGCTAGAAAGACTAATGCACCCCTATACCATCAGAGAGGCAGGATTTTGAGCTGCTAACAGGCAGGATGGTCCCTCTCCTCTTCAGTATAGATGATGTAGCGTCAGTGGTTTTAAAAGAGAATTTCAGATTTTGATTTGTCTGGCACAGAACTGTTTTCCCACTTTGCCTCAGTCCGTTTGAAATGAGCTTTGGCTCACAGGAAATGGCGGCATTTCTGGATGGCGTTCAAATATGGCGTTTCTTTTGCATAATAGAGCTTTAGTCAGAATTTGTGGATGCCACAGTGAGCTGTGTTTACAGATAATGGTCTGTGGAAGTGTTCCTGAGTCCACGCAGACTGAATCAGACCTGTTTTTAATCCAGTTCTGCCTGAGAGCCTGAAGATCACATGAACCCGATACTGACTTTCAGGCTTGCCCTTTGAGCTCAGAGATTTCTCTGGATTCTTGAGATCTATTTGATGATATTATGAACGGTAGATGATGAGATATTCAAAATTATTCTGAAATTGTTCCACTGTTTCTCACAGATTGGTGAACGTCTGTCCTTCTTTACTTCTGAGACATTCAGCCTCTCCAAGAAGCTTGTTTTAAACCCAGTCCTGTTACTAACCTGTTAACCTAATTCATTGGACAATGCTTTTCTTTATATTCCTGAATCAGACCACTTATTCTTACAGCCTTTTGTTGCCCCTGTCCCAATGTTTTTGAGGTGTTGCTGCCACCAAATTGAAAATTACCTTGAAAGATTTCACGTTTACTGTGTTTAATTGTGAATAAAATATAAGTTTATGAGATTTGCAAGTCATTCAGTTCTGTTTGTTTATTTATATTTTACACATTTTTTCAGAATTGGGGTTATAAAATATAATGACTTGCATTAAACACCACTTACTACAAAGTTAGTGCTACAGCCAGTGTATAAGAAGGGGATGTTTAATGACAGGCTGATTAAAAAGTGACACTTCTTTCATTGGTTAAATTTGTGAGGAGAGAAGAGGCACACAAAGTCCAGCAGCATTTACCAAAGGTTAGCTTCAAGTATTTGACTAGATGGTGATCGTCCACAGATGGTCTTTAAGTACAAACACGATGCTCTGGCACTAAATACTCATAATTATTTGACTTTTTCCACACATCCACCTTCTCCCTTTTTTGTGTCTGTCAGTCACAACTCATTTCTTCAGTTTCTTCTGCGCAGCTTTCTTCTTTACCATCTGCAAACGTTTCATGGCGTTCAGCTGGGACTCTTGAGAAGTTGGTGCCTTGTCCCCTGGAGCTGCCTTTGACCCGTTCCCATTGTTCCCGTTGCCCCCTCCGTTATTTCCACCGTTCCCTCCGGTGACCGTCTGGGAGCTGCTCGGAGAGCCAGCCCCAGAAGAGGAAGAGCCTTTCCCCTGACCGTCCCCGCTCGACGAGCGGTTAAGAGTCTGCTTCCCCAGAGTCAGAGGGGGAGGGGGTTTCAGCGTTGCCTGGCCGGAGCCATTCCCGTTGCTGTTCCCGGCGTTCTTTGCGCCTCCAAGTCCGGACTTGGCTCCGGCGAGCCCCGACAACCCGACGGGTTTCTGGGCGGAGGGCGTCGCCAACGTCTTCGTGCTCCCACTTGAGCCCGAGGAAACCAGTTTGGAGGTAGCGGGAAGAGACGGGTTTGTTTTGGCTCCGAACGCAGCCCAACCTGTGAGGCCACTGCTGGAGGAGGAGGAGCCGCTGTTTGTGGGGTTTGCTAATGTGGGAGGTGGCTGCAGGAAATCAGAAAGAGTGAGAACATGTGGCAGTCAGAACTTTCCTTTCACTTTCTGATTTAAAGCTATCTGAAGGACTTCATGTAAAAGGTCATTTTAACATCAGCTTGTAGGCTGAAAACATTTATTTGTTGTAGTTTCTTACATACGACATCATATCTGACATCAAGGAATAAACTACAAGCTCTCTGAAAAGTTTTAAACTTGTACTTTATGGAGGAACAATACAGCACTAAACAACTGTCTGAAATAAAACAACTTCCTGCTCATTTTTCCTCACACAGAGTGGCTTTAATAGAAGTTTTATATCGTTTTATACCTGGTCCTTTTGCTTCTGTTAGTGGTTAGTAGAAATAAAACTGAAGGTGTAATCTTTAGTTAGATAAGACACAATGAATGCTTGTGTACAAAACACATACCTTCACTTCCGTTCGTTTAAAGGCCTGAAAGGTGCTGGCTGTGTCGGTTTTCAGTTTGAGCTCCGTCTTTTTCACCAGTGTGTCTTTTACAACCAGCGTCGATGATGCAGACGCAGGGGACGGTTTCTGTGGAGGTTTCTGGGCCTTGTTGACAACCAAATAAAAAGTTAGTTTCCCAGAGAACACGACCTTGGATCGATCAGGGACAATAAAAAATGTGGCAACGCTGCGAGCACAGTTTGTTGGTCTCACCATGCGTTTCATCTGCTTGGTGCAGCGGGTGCAGTACCACACGAGCCGTGGGTCGTTTACTTCTTTATCTGTCACTGGGGGTTTGTGACAGTCCTGGTGATACAGATTATGACACTCCTGGCACTCCACCAATTGGTTTCCCATGGTCACGGTCATTTGTCTGAGGCAATTAAAAACACAAGAAGAACATGAACGCAGGACAAGGGAGCGGCTTAAACTGACAAAAAAAAAATAAATCACTTGCAAATATCCTGATGGCTCTTATTGGCTAAAAACGAACATGTACCTGCAGAATACACAGGCCAGACCCATTTCCATGGCAAAGTCGTCAGCATTGGTCTCATCGTAGTCATTTATGTTCGGCAGGAGGTCTTTACTCGTCTGAACAGTAATCGGAGAGGAGCGATTCTCCTGTTTCTCCAAACGAGGCTTTTTCGGGTGTTCCACTTCACTTACATCAACCCTGACCTGTTTATCAAAAAAAAAAAACACGAAAGAAGAGCAAAGTTTGGACAAATCATAAAAATGAAAGAAGTTTGTCCGTGTGTTGAAATTTGATTCAGTTTTACGCTTTTAGGACTTCAAGGAAATACGCATGCTTCCTGCATTTTGAGGAAATCTCTGAACTTTAGATTTCAGGAAATAAAGTCTGAGCTGAACTGCAGGGATCTCCACATTCTAGTTGTAGGTCTAGAAAAAAAACTAAAAAAAGAAGAACAAGCTCTTTATTTTACTGCTAATACTAACACTGCCTATGTGAACGTGTACATGACTGCATAAACAGTACACGCAAAGCTCATGAAAAGACAAAAAGCAGTGATAAAGGTGGTTAAAAGACAAAACTTGCTTTGGGTTGTCACAGTAAATCCTGATCCCAATCAAAGTGAACATATACACAGTTTTTTCTTCAGCACAGTCATGCATTGAGCCGTCTTAGGCAATCATTAAGTATTCTTAGAAAGTCAAAATAAGGTGCGATTTAAAAATTGATCCACAAAAATCCCCCCCCACTGTGTAATGTATTGTATTTTTTTCTGTACTGTATTGTTGACTTTAATATTAATATTTGTCATTACTGTTGTTATCTGGTCGTCTCCTTACAACCCAATCAATCTATTTTGCCACACTTTCATTTCTTCTTCGTCATGTGGGAACTCTTTAGTGTCTAAATGAAGCCACACTTATCCAGGATTTGTTATAACACAGAAAAATTAGAACGTGAATAATTCAGACTGCTTCCAGCACCTTTTCGGACGGCCTCTTCTCTCCCGCTTTCTTGCTCTTCTCTGAGCTGGATTTGCTGCTTCCACTGCTGCTGCCAGAAGACGACGAACTCGAAGACTTGGAGTCTTGTTTACTTAAGCTCAGCTTTGACACAGACACTTTTGACACCTCCACCTCCTGAGGGCAAAACAATCACACACACACACAGGATGTACAGGCAGGTAGCTGAGAACGCAGAACATATCAGTGAAACCGAGCGCACAGGATGCATGGATCTTACTTTTTGTAATGAGCGGTAGGAGGAGTCGCTCCCTCTTGCGAGGGACTCGTCAAGCAGAGCTTTGAGTTTCTCGGCTGAATCTTTGCTCTTGGAATGCAAATAACTCAGCCCCTTTAGAAAGATGGGATCCAACTCCAAGCTGACCGGTCCTGCCATGACGTAAACTAGAAATCACACAATTAAGACAGCTTTCATACTTATACTTTGCATAATGTTGTGGAATAGTGCTTTTTTATCTTTGGAATTTCAGTTTTTTTTTTTCTTTCTCTGTTCTGTTTTACTTTGAACGGCATTTTGGTCATCCAGATGTTTTACATGTGTTATAAAATGAACTTGACAGAGAGACAAAGAGAAGCTATTATCTACAGATAAATTCTGTACCACAAATGTTTAATTTTTAGGCTTAGTATTTGTTTTTTTTTTTAAATGGGCATTTACTTAGTGTTTCTTTATGTCAAAGAAGAGCAGCACAGAAAAACAGGATGGATCAAGTCAGGCAAAATGAAATGACAGGGAGTCAGATCAGGCATTTAAAAAGTATAAATTATTCAAAACAGTGAAAGAATGAGAAGCCTATACATATATACGGCGTTATTCTACCAGAATTAGAAGTTAGTTATCTCATTTTGCACTTTTCTACAAGTCTACTGCTATAATAATGCTGCCTTTCTTTTAAGTGAGAGGTCGCTGCTGAAGCTAAACCTGTAGCTTATAAACCGTATGTAAGCAACCTTACCTGGTTGACCTTCTTCTTTCTGTTGTGCTACCTGAATATTTTTGTTCTGGCGAACAGCGGAAGACTGAGCCACACTTCCTTCCAAGCGGCGTTTTTCACTCTTGTGCCACTACCAAATATGTCCGGCGTCGGCATGGGCGGAACGTTGTTAGAAACGGGTGATTTTAGGTTCGTTTGGCTCAAAAGCTTGCTTGCCAGTCCCACTGTGCTTACCAGCATGTGTAAATAAATATTTACAGTGATGCTATTGTTATGAAAACCTATTATTTTGAAAGCATACTTCGCATTTTAAATCCGTGTAAGCGGCCACCAGACGGCGCTGTGCGGAATTCTGCTGGTTTTACAACAGAAGAAGAAGAAGGAGGAATACAAATTACCGGTACATGTGTTCACATTTTTCTTGTACTATTCTAATGTTATGTGTATGCCACACTCTATATGTTATGTTTAAATCAGCTAACATGTTGGCGTAACAATGCTAGCACATTTCCAAAGCTAATAAACGTTTTTTAAAGTCTTATTTCGTTTAACTTCACAGTTTATTTACAATGAAACACACCGAGGAGCAGCGGCGTCCCTCCCTCTACTTGGAAGTTTGTACCCAAAACCAGGAGCCGCGTCTCCCGCTGCACACTTCCATAGTCCTGTTCCTTCTGTCTTACTGCGACTGCAAGTCGTTCTCGGTTTTTCTGGTTTTCAACAACAACGACGACGGTGGCGGCGGCAGCCCGGACTCGGAGTCGCTGAGGGCTCAGCTTCCAGAGTCCGTCAGCGTGACCGCGGTCCGCCCGCAGGATGCGCCCCAGCTGGTGAGGAGCTGCCGTCTCCCGGCCGCTGTGGACGAAAGCGGACAGCTCTGCAGGGCCGGACTGGCTGTGGTCCTCAGGCATATCCTCATCAGAACCACGGAGGCCGATCCGACAAGGAAGGATGTCCCGGCGCTGCTGGGCTTCAAGAAAACCTGTTTGAAGGCGTGTGCAGAGGTCAGTGAGGAGGAAATTATTTAAAAAAAATGCTCCCTGTCTAAACATCAGTCACCTGTACAAAGTGCTGTGAGAGGCTGTCAAAATGCACCAACAGACAGTTTAAAATGACCTGGTTGAATGTCACTTCTCCACTCTGTGTTTGAATAAACAGTCTTAAATCCCACACAGCCACATTTGAGCAATAAGCAGAACAGCATGGCAAGTCTGGTATGATCAGTCTAGAGAATGTCCTCCCCGTTAGCTGCGTGAGGAAGGTTTTATTTGCTCAGATGTGAAGTGGTTTCAGACAGATCCCAGAGCCGCAGATTCCTGCATCCTTCATTACCACAGATCTGACTGGAAACTGAACTGATTTGACACTTTTGTCTCCTGTCAGACAAACTAATGTGTTTGTTGTTGTTTTGATATGAGAAAGATGAAAAAATATTTCAATTCTTTTTGACACAGCATATGTCTTTCTTTTTTTTGTGAGGCCCAGTAAATATTTACATCTACACTTTTGCAAACACATGTGGCCCGCATCACATTTCACTGTAGCCTTAGAGCATCTGGAGAGTCTTCACATCTGTCCAGAGTTGTCCATTAGAACAGAAGTCCCCAACCCCCATTTTTAATAGCCATCAATGCAGTAGATCTCCAACCGTAAGCAGAAACATTTCTCAAGCGTTGACAGCTCTTTAAAAGTGAAGTCTTTGTGACCTCGGTTAATTTGGCTTAAAATGACTTGAAGCCGTTTTAAAGAGAGTGCTATATTTAACTTTAAGCATCTCCTGTCTTCTCTCAGGTGAGCAGGTGGACCAGGCTGTGTGAAACTGGCATCCCCTCTGCTGTCGAGGAGCACCTCCAGAGTCCCACAGCTCAGCTCAGTCAGCTGCCTCTGTCCGTCCTCGCCCTGGAGCGGCGGCTGGCGGAGCCCGTCAGAGTCCACAACGATGACAAAATCCGCAGGCAGAAACTACAAGAGCAGAGACTGAGACAAAACAAGAGCCTCCCTGAAGAGCCTCGGGTTTCCGACGGACTCGAGCTCAGGGCGGCCCTGGCCAAGCTGTCCGTGGAGTCGCTCCCGGCTGCGACCACCAGAGAGAGCTCTGAGATCAGAAAAGTGAGGACGACGGATCTGCCTCCACTGGAGCACGTGTTCGCCGAGGGTCTGTTCTTCACGCTGACGGATGTGGTGCTGCTGCCGTGCATTCATCAGTATCTGGTAAGAGCTTTCCACTTCGGTGACAAAAAGTGTGATTTATGTCCGAGCTCTGTTAGAACTAAACCCTCATTGATCGGGACCTCATTCTTCTTATGTCTCACTGCTCAATTTGGATCCACGAGTAGACATTAAATGTTCATTTCTTGTCATCAAGACTGCATTTGCCTCAGTCTTTTGATATATCGAGGCACTTTTATGATTGTGATGAACGGTCCGGGTTTATATGGCACCTTTTTAACCTAAACCAGGTTCTACAAAGTGCTTTACAACATCCTTTTCATTCACCAGTTCACACAAACACACATTCATACAGCGCTGCCTGTTGTGTTGCACCACAAAAACGATCAATTGTCATTATCCAAAGGCTTTTTTTTATTTTAAACTACATAATCACTACCGGCGCCTCATGTCACCGTGGAGTACCACAGTTGCGCGTGTTCATTGGCTTTCTGATGTCTTTATAATGACTCTGTGAAGTAACGTGTGATGTATGGTTTTGACACTCCGGTCAGGGCGAGCCGTCTCCTTTCAGACGCGTTCAGGCGGAACGCAGAGCCGGGGAGACTCGCCGCATCGGTCTTGGTACATGTTGGCTCACACAGGTGGTCCGGAACCACCTGGCAGAAGCTGATAACGCTGTACAGGAGGGTTTCCATTCAAATGCGTCAGGCTGAAAGGCTCTTCGTTCGCGAGAACTTTTCCCTCCTCAACAAATCAAGTGGACGGGCTCTCGTGATGACCTTAAAACCGCTAACTAAAGAAAAATAAAACCTGAGGACTTGAAGCTCGCAAGCACTGAATATTTATGAGACAAGTGATAACAAAAAGTGGCTTAAATGTGCAGTGTGGGTCAGAGTTATTGCTTCTTATGAGTGGTATGCACAGAAGACTGTCTTTACGCATAAGAAATAATATTGACTGTACATTTTCACAAAATGTTCAAAATTAATGAACATCGATTTCCAGAGAGTTAAATATTTGATAAAGGATTTGACTGGTCCGAATGTTTTCAGAAACCATGGCAGCCAGTGGTTGATTTATGAAGCTAATTTGTTTGTTTTTGTTTTTTAAATACAAAAAAAAAGGATGTTTGGGTTTCTCTCCTGGACCTGTTGCCTCCGCGACCCAATCACAAATAAGTGGTAAAAGATGGATATTCTTTAAATATAACAGTTTATTATACATTACTGAATTTATAAAAAACCTATTACTAGTGATTTAACAACTTAAGAATTTAGCACGAGGACTTGATGCAGATCAGTAAACATTCTTACCTGTGCTCCGGTTTATTGAATGCTCACTGTGAATACAGCTCCAAGTGTTAATATCCCCCCCCTAAGAAAAACAACACACTAAAAGATAGAAATTATTAATGTTTCACCATTTTCTCTGAGAAATACAGCGCCGTTCTTCTGAAAGTTAGCATCATATTCTGGCCATCTTCCTCCTGGATTTGACGGTGCTGTACTGACAAAAACACCCATCGTGGAAAGGCGCCCTAGTTGCTGGAAGCCCATTTTCAAAATAGAAAATTGTCAACTGTGTTGGGCTTTTTAATCAGTTTTAGTATGATTATGTGCGGGTGATGTTGATTGTTAAAAACGAAAAGGCAAAAATCCACCTGATTAATCAGCTGACCAATCAGTCTACTTGTATACAATATGTTAAAACTTCATAGAACAACAAACAGCTATTTGCTATATATATATATATATATATATATATATATATATATAGCTCAGCCTTAATGCTGTTTTAACCAGCAGTCTATTATCTGTTAAGTCGGTTTTGCTGTCACAGTTAAGGAGAAAATGTTTCAAGCATTAATAATCAAAACCACTGGCAATTATTTGACCAAAATTTCCCAATCATTGATGATCTTCTCCCTCAGATGCTTGATTTTCACTGAGATCTGAAGAGTTTGGACACCAGGTCAACACCTCAGTCTTGTTGCTCTGTTGGTCAAATAACTCTTGAACCATTTTTCCTGTGGCAGAGTGTTTTAGCCCACCAAAAGAGGCTGCACTCATTAGAAAATACTCTTTCCACACCAGAAGGGGGGGGGTTACTTCACAGTGTGACACAGCAGCATCCACATGAACATCAGGTTTCCCAGCAGAACGTGACAAAGAGCCACACCAGCCCCGGCAGCTCGTCTTCTTTTTAAGTGACGCACATGGACTCGGGACGTGCACACACACACACGATGTAAAGGAAGTTGCGATTCGTCATGCCGTGCCGTGTTTTTGTCACTGATCCGTGAGCCAGTTCTGTTCATTTACCTCCTGTAAACACTTTCACTGGTGGACCACGGGTCAGCATGGCCCACCTTAATGATCAGCAGCTCCACACTGCTTGTTCCAGCATGTTTCTACACAGGCTGCAATGACTTTTTAAGCCGTTTGAGCTTCAGTAGTTTGTCTGTTGAATGAAACCGTGTGCGCTAACCTTCAGTCCACATATGTTTGTAAGCCTTGGCTTTCATCGACTCCCTAACAGCTCATAAATGTATCTTCTTTGGACTAATTTTGAGGAAAAACTGCAGTTTCTGATGGCTTTGACCCAAATAGGATCCTATTCTTTATAAATGACAGTTGAATAAAGATATGTTGTGTTTTCTCTGGACAGACACAGTAGCAGCCTTAGCCCTTACGACACAAACCCCATACATTAAAGTCCGTACATAGCAATGCACTGCTGAGAAAAAGAGGGCATCCGTTTGGGTTGAAAGATAAATCTGAATAATTCTCATTGTTTGGTGGGATGTGGAAGTAGGGTGAAGGCTTTGAATGAGTGCAAACATTGGGATGAAATGAAGATAATGTTGAAATAAGTCATCAATCAGGCTCTAACGTGTAAACAGGAAGTTAAAATATCCTGCATATGCCTAATGTAAAGGCTGTAACTAGAGTTATGTCTCATTTAGAGTGAGTCTGATTATCGCTGTCCACGTAAACATAGCCTATAGACGCAAAATGTTTTTATTTGTGACACGCACAAGCTTCGTTCATCTGTCTGCCTGTAGTTTCAGCTTTGTACAGAAGGTTTTCAGCAGGATTGAGGTCACAGCTCATTGCCGACTTTACAGCATTCCATCTTTTCTTTTCATTTTTAATCATTCTTTTGTGATGTCGGATGTGAGTTTTGGATCTTTGTCTTGCTGAAAAAGCCCAAACTGTGACAACCTAGTTTTCTGACAGCGGATGACACATTTTGCTTTTCAATGCCTTATTCATCTCCAGATTCCTTTATAGTTTCCATTATGTTGTTGCCTCTAAACAAACTGATGAACTGCATCACCATGAGGCCTATGAGTTTGTTTTGTTGTCTGCAGAGCTGTACCTCATTCAGACCGAAACTTTTCAATGAAAGTTATGTTTTTTATATATATATATATATATATATATATATATATATAATATCTGTGCTATTCTTTTCCAATGACGATCTCTTTGGCACTTTGTCATGGAACGCTACAAGTTTCTCAGGTGAAACATAGCATGTTCTGATCATGTGGTTGAGATGAAGCCTCGCAGTGAATATAGTGTATTTTACAGCAAGTGATGCTGCTGATAACCACCTCTGATGGAACACAGGCTATGAATACACTCAGGTATACCTTTGCTAATTTTGCTAGTCAAGAATGTTTGTGCTCTTTTATTTATTAATGCGTTTGTTTATTCACCCACTCGTCTAGAGGGTGACGGTAAATAAGCTGTACTTAAATTGCACCTTTGTGGCCAACCAGGCCACTCAAAGCTCTTTTCAACGCAATCCGCGCCCTTCATTTACCCATCCACACTCTACTACACCTCTACAAAGCTAATCTGAATAAATCATTCTATAGAGTCTAATCAGTGCCTTACATCCCATTCATTCATTCGTTGGAGGCAACGAGCGGCTCGGTGTCTTGCTCAGAGACACTTCGACGTGCGACTCCTGGCCAGGAATCGACGTCTGACTCTTTCATGGAGGACGACTGCTCTAACCACTGATCCACAGCTGCCCCAGCTGGTTCTAGATGGATTGGTGCATGTTCTGGCAGTGAAAGTTTACCTTTTTCCCCCCAAAATAAATCTTCAAAGACACTAGAAACAAGCACGGGATTGCTTTAAAGTCTTGGGCAGGTGTTTTGTACCCCAAAAAACCACCGTTTTACCGCCACCTTGTGGTGGTCTTGGTGACATATCAGGCGCCGGTGGGGAAAAAAAAACAGACAGTTGCTCATGATTGTTAAAACTATTTGAATTTGTTTGCACAAATATACACAAAATTGAAGTTACTTTAAAATAAGAATTTATATGTTTTCCTTGAAAAAGAAATTAACAATCCTGGCGATCGAGATTTTGTGCAGCGAATCTCTTTATGTTTTTGCAATATTTTCTGTCACCAAACAATAATCCCAGCAAGTCAAGATGAAACACATCAGGCATATTCTGATAAGATTGCAGTGGATTAACTAAAAACTGGTTCACATTTTCTGTAAAGTAAAACCGCTTAAGAAACTTTTACATAATGATTATGACTCGTCAAATTAGTGATTAAAATTAACAAAATTAGGTTGGTTTTTTTTTCCTCATAAAAGCCTCGGAAACCTTTAACAATCAGTCCCTTTTATGCAGTAAAATTACCATTCAGTTGTTAATTTACATAAACAATAATTTAAGCGCCGGAGGAAAGTCTAAGTTCTAATTAAAATCATTATAATCGTTATTCGCAATTAGGTCAGTGTTACGTTTTGTGCTTGCAGTTTTGATTTTTTTCTCCATAAAAATGGATCTTGTTGTTGTTTTCCCTAACTTTAGTCATTTAAAGTTTAATTCTACATTCTGTCCATGCGTGCGGTTTCTCGGTGTCAGTGATGAGCTGTTATTGATCTCGAACGCTGTACAGTCAGGAGTTGAAGAGAGCCTCGTCTCTCCTCTGCGTCTCCTGACTGTGGGAACGAGGCGAAGTTCTCACAATGAGGCTTTTAGCAGTCAGCTGTGCTCCAGTGGTTTCCAGTTTCACACTTAACTTAGCATGTCTCCCTTTAATGACCGTCTCTGTCCACGACACACGCCCGCCCCAGCGGCTCCTGCTCGCTCGCTCTCCATCCTGTTTTTGTGACCCCTTTTCCCTCTTCGCCCGTCCGCACGCAGTCGAGTGCTCTGACGCTGCTCCCTCTGATCGTGTCTCTATTTGTGTCTTCATCCTCCCCAGCTGACAGCTCTGTTTTAGTGTGTGTGTGTTTCCTGTCCAGCGGTGCGATGAGTGACCTTTTAGTGGCACCCAACCACTCGTTTTGCTTGACGTGACAAACCAGTCCATCCACTTAACCCTTATATTGTGTTCGGGTCAGATTTGAACCGTTTTCAAGTTTAGGTATGTAAAAAATAAAAAAGTACCATTTGTTTTTAAGAACATAAGAATTTTTTTAAGCATTTTAGTTAATTCTGAAGGTCTCTAAATAAAAAGAAAGTGACATTTGTGGTGGTATGGGTCCAAAATGAGCTGGGAGAAAATGTTGGCTTTTGCATGTATCAGTTAAAAGCTGTGGATTATTCAGTGGATGAAATGTGGCTCAGTTTTCCCCACCACACACACACACACACACACACACACACACACCTCTCTCTCAGAGGAACACAAACTTTCTCACTGAATATTTACACACATACACACACACACTGCTCCACACATTCACCACTTGAACACAAATTTTCTTGCAGAATATTGATCAATTTTGACTAAAAATAAATATTGGGCCTCTCTAAATCGGGTTTAGGTGAGTTGTTATCAGTTTTATTCTGCTGTAGCATCAGTCAAGATGAGCAAGAGATCCGCTCTCTGTGGGGCTCCTGATCATATCTTTGGTTTCAGAGTCATACTGAGGGCAGAGAGCTAAATAAACCTAAGGATGTGGCTGAGGAAGAGGAGGATTTCAATAGGACTCTGTAATAACTGATTACGAGGGTTAATCTGTTTTTTTTTTTTCTTTTCTTTTCCTTCCTCTGTTTTTCAGCGTTCCCTCCAAGCTCATTCTCCCGGCACTCTGCAGCAGCTCCCCCATGTGCTGCGTTGGTACAGCCGAGTTCAGGAGGTACCCGGGGTCCTTCGGGCGGCCAAGGATTGTGGCATCCATCTATCCGACCCCCAGCTTCCCACATCCAGCCTCCCGGGCCCATTGGAGCGGGACGGCCCAGTTAGCCTGCTGGACCAAGAGGAGGACCGGGAGATGAGCCCTCAACTCCCTTTTGTTGGCGGGCCCAGACCAACCATGACTAAACTTAAAGTAAATCATTCCTTTCTTTAACTTATTCCTCTGGAAGTTTTGCTTCTGTGTTTCACAAACATCTTTGCCTTGACGTTTACACTTGCAGCGCATTTAAAGAGTGTTCTGTCACACCACCCAGAAATAAATTTGCAGACTTTAGCTAGTTGCTACAAATGATCTGTATAAATTCACATCTCCCTTTTTTTTGTCAGGTGCACCTTAAAGAGTCCAAGATTGATTTTCTGGTTGTAGGCTGGCGTGGTTAAAGCGATGGCTTAATAAATCCTTTGAAGTGGGGTTCTGTGAAAAGGTTATAACCAGTATCTTATCCATTGTAGATGGCTGCTAGACTGAGCAGGACCGAGACCAAAGTGGATTTCTGCCATCTTAAAACGGTTCAGATCTCAAAAATGTCATAGTAGTACATGTGAAAGCTGTTTTATAAATCTTTACATCGCTGTCTGTTTCTCATTACTCAGTTGTTTACATAGAATTTTATGGCAGAAGCTAGCTGTAGCACTTCCTGCTCAGTCTGGGAGCGTTTCCAGCAGGAGAATCCTAATATTTCTGCTGATAAACAATGTAATGCAAAAATTGATGGCAGTATGAGCCATTTTTTTATAATGTCAGCAATTCGCTTTGGGTTTGGCTTCACTCAGACTAGCCTTTAGCTCATCAAGTCAGAATTAAGCTCTTTCAATTCTCTACACTGAGTTTACTGAGCGAGCTACCCGCAGCAGGTAGGATATTAATTGCTCAAAACCTTTCCTTGGAGCCCGACTTATAAAAGATCTGAACTGTCCCTTTACTTCTGCTTTAACAATCCTGCCCTTGCAGTAACAAAACTTCTGGAGCAATTTTTCATTTCGCAACACTTTTTAGGCTGCAGGTTTTTTTGTATTTATTAAAGTTCTCATGAAAACAAAAATAACACAAAAAATGACCTTTCATAAGAAAAATATTTGTTTTAAAAAATAGTGTTCTATCACCCTGAGTTACTATCTAGAACGCAGACCTAATTAATCTCAGTGGATCCTGTTGCTTCTTGCAATAATGCAGACAATGCACATTAACCCCCACCCCCCCATATTTTAGGTCCACTAAAACCTGAGAGTCCATTCTTACACGAAGCAGAGCTTTTTTGTTAGAGTTGTTTACAGTCTCGTGTGAAATTCCTAAAGTTTAAAGAGACTAATCAATTTCACAGTTTTACACTTCATTTCCCTCCGGGATCATTGGCGAGGCACACTGAGTCCCCTGCATAGATTCCTCAACTCCGCAGCGCCCCCGATATCACCTCTGCCAGAGATCAGCTGGCTTTGGGAGCAGGAGATAAGCAGGGCGAACAGTTCAGAGGGAGATTGTCTCCTCAACCCTGACTAACTCCTCTCCACTGAGCCTTTAGTCTGTTCTTTTGGCCCTCTTCCTCCTCTCTCCGTGCAGAAATATCTCTGCCATTTCCTGCTGGCTCGACGTCTATAAGAATGAGATGTTGAGTGGCTGCAAACGAGGGAGGGGTCGGAGAGTTCGGACGATTCCGAGTTAGCTGGGTGGTCACAGGATGGGACGTGTCTCACATTTGCCATGTTGTTGGATGAAATTTCAGCCAAGCCCAGATGTGCACAAATGACGGTTTTCATGTCGGGTTTGAAATCAGACATTAACACACAGAGGAATGCACACACACACACACACACACACAATTGCAGCCATTCTCTGTCTGCTCAGAGGGATTATAGAGATGGCTACGTGTCGCCAATATTATGTCTCCAGCGCAGCTGTTGTGTAGGATCTGGCTGTGTGTGTGTGCGCACATATCCCCTCTTATGTGACCTTATATGTACGGGAAATACACCGAGCACGAGAGAAGTGTGACATGATAACCATCGATCTTTCACTGTTGCTGACCGCAGGCACCGGGCCCCCCGTCATCCTGTTACCCGCAGTATAAATGGCTCATAAACTTTCTCACTTTCTCATTTTCGCACATGAGTTAACACACGACAATGCATGTCAGTCAAACTGCCTGCGCAGCGAGCTGTGGAGTCGCCACCTGCGATCCAAACGCAAACCGAGATGGGCCCCAGCACCAGAATGAAGATTGCTCACTGCAACGTCATTAAAAACGGGCAACGGCTTTAAAAAAAAAAAGAAAAAAAAATCAGAGATTATGAAATATCCAGAAAGAAGTTGTTTCTTTAAGGGGGTGAAAAAAAAAATCTGAAGGAAGGAGAATTTCCGTTCAAGTAATTGGTCTCAAAGGGAAGCTGTTGTTTCAGAAAAGGGGGATTAAAGGCACAGTCTGTGTAAAAACCTGCTCTTTCCAAACTGAATTTTTAAGGTACAGTACACACATCTGTTGTTACTGCTTCTTTTTCTGACAAAAGGGCTTGGCTAAGCAACTCAGCTCCCTTTCCCCGTCACCTGCTTAAATAGAGCTGGAAGTAGTGCATCGTAAAGCTGTTTCCTGATTATTAGGGGTGTTTTTAGTTCCAGCTGTAAAGACCGTTTAGGATCATGGCTCGTCGTTCATTTAAACCTCTCAGAGAAACGGCGGTCAGAGGTCCACCAATATGAACCCTTCAGCTGCCGATGTGATGGTCAGTATATCAACAATATATTTGTTTTTGCTCATAACTTTATTTATTCATACACACCACACATATTATGCACATCTACTATATCTTGAAGAATTAAAAAGTTAAATAATGATTTATTGGACTGATTGTTCTGATTGTAGCTGATTCAGTAACTTTTTTCCACTTTGTCATGAAAACATTCAAGCTTAGTATTTAATTTGATGTTTTTTTTTAGCTATTAGATGTAATAAATTCCAAAAGGAGTCAGTTTATTTAATTTTCTGCTTCATTACATTTTAAGTTATTAATTTTTAGTCCAGTGAAGTCTTTGTAAACAGTAAACTCTGTAAACATCTTTGTACCTGTAAGGTTTTACGTTTTGGGGGGAAAACAATCTGAAACTAGTTGCTCTTTAGCAGGTCTTAAAATTTGACAAATACGGTCTTGGATGAACAGCAGCACATGCCGGATCACATTGTGCCGCTTTTTTTGTTGAATAAAAACTAAACCCACCTGTGGAAAAAATTCAGAAGATTCAGTAGTTAGTTAAACAAGCTTGAGCAGAAATACCTCTCAGGTAGTCATCTTGTATTGTGTCGAGGGTTTTCGTTTTATTTTTTTTGCCTTCAGTTTGTCGAGGCTTTGCTGTCATTCATGAACAGCTCTGCGAGGCGCTGGGTTGAGGGCCGGACGTTGGCTGGTTCAGTGGAACACTTCGATTCGCTCCAAATCTCTAGATTTTCTTTGCATTCTCAGGATCATTGTCTCTCTGCACGATCCCAAGCAGTCGGAGCTTCAGCTGTCGGACAGATGGCTTCACATCTGACTCGACAATCGTTTGGCACATAGACTGCGAGGTGCCCGGGTCCCGGGGCTGCAGAGTGACTCCGAATCATCATCATCATCAACATCATTTTTGCTCTCATCTGTCCAGAGGAAACTTTGCCAGAATGCTTGTGTTTTGTTTAGATGCAACTTTGCAAACGGCAGCCACGATGCCCCGTTTCTCTTTAGATCCCAAAGGATTCACAAGCACCGTCTAATGTTTCTGCCATGTCCTGTAGCGTCTGACATGTAGTTCTCGGGTCTTTTTTTTTTCTTTGCTGTTCCCTGAAACATTGCACCGCCTGGCCTTGTCGGCTGGAAACGACTGGGATATTTATTTGTTTTTATATTAAAAAAAAAGGTTGGCAGAAACTTAGACGTTCTCCACTTGTGAGTAATCCGCCTCAGCGTGGAACGATGGGACTCTGAATTGTTAGGAAATGACCTCGTTCCCGGCAGATGGATGGGCAACGACAAATGTTTCTTTAAGATGAGAGCTGATGGTTTTTCTTCCTTGGCGTTGTGTGAAGACACACACACACACACACACACACACACACACACACACACGCGCGCACACACACACACACACACACATAGAAGCACGCTGCCAGAGAAGAGCTGCACACCTGCTGATGTTCAGCTGCTCAAGTGGGCTGGATTGGCAGCACCCGGCTGCTGCTTATCACCTGTATTTCTGGCTGCATTTAGGGGTGGACAGATGTTTTTCCACACAGTTCTGCAAGTTGCCGTTGTTTTTGATAAATATATAATGTCACGGTGTAATGGGGTGTGTAATAATAATCTAAGGTTACTTAATTGAAGAGCCAAAGAAGGAGCAGATGATATTTTAGTATTAACTCTTGATAGTTTTGATTTGAAACGGTGTGCTTATGTTTTACAACCACCTGCATTGTCTTATAGTAGAAAATGTTTTTTTTTTTCTTTTTTTTATCCTATTGCACATTCAGGTTAAATTCAGTGCTAAACAATGTCATTTAAATATGCCTTAGTTATCACTAAATTATGGGCCCCTGCAATCATTTTTCAAAGTGATAAGCAAATAGTAATTCACAGGATACTCTGCTCAGTTTTAAAGCATTAAAGTCAATTGATATTTTCATAACTAATGCCATTAGTGATCTGCCTATCACCGGAAGTGCGCTTGAAACTAGATCAAATTAATATTTGGTTTAGTCACCTTTGTGTTTATCTCATAAAGACTGAAATTGCATAATAATGAGTCGATAAGGGCTTCATCGGGTTGTTGTGCTTGCAACAGGATGAATAAAAGACCTCGCTTAAAACCTGAATATCCAAACAGTAGTTTCTGTTTTACTGCAGGCGTTCCCAACCACCGGGCCAAAAACCAGTCCATGGATCATTTGGTATCAGCCGCAGAGAAATTTTCAAAAACTTTTCTGAAAAACATCTATATAAATTTTTTTTTTATACATACATTTGACTGCACAACATTTTATTTTGAACTAGAAGCACTCTGAGAGCGCAAACTTCCGCTAAGGCCGTAAGGTCAATAAAAACTGTGGGATCTGGATCACCACCAAATTTAATCACAATCCCAACATTTCCTGAAAATTTCATCAAAATCTGTTAGTTTCTCAGCAATCTTGCTAACAGACAGATGGACACACGGACACATAACCTCCTTGGTGGGGATAAAAAAAAACACTTTCTTTTGTGCTTCTTTCCTGCACTGACTCAGCAAACCTACAGGCTAACATGAACTTCTTTCCCCCCCATTGGGAAAAGGGTTGGGAACTCTGTTTTACTGAAGACACTGAACTAATCACATCAGTTTGTTTCACCCACATTATTACTTTCTCTTCTTGGTTGTTGAAATTCATGGTCTCATTGCAGCCGTTTGGACCTGCACAGATCCTCAGAGTAAAAAGACTTTTATGGAAACGTGTGTCTGTGTGTGTGTGTGTGTGTGTGTGTTTCCACCCCTTCAGGAAAAAGGCATTGAGGCCATCTTCACTCCTCATCCTTGCCCTGCCTGGACACTCCCGTGGGACAGTTTACCAGTGGCCATCAACCCCACAGAAGGTAATGTCAGATCTTACCTTGTGGCTCCTCTGATCGTCTCTTTGCTCATTTTTCCTTTGCCGTTCTGTCTCCAAAGCCTCGTTGTACTTCACCGTTGGCCTGTTTGTTTATTTCATTTAAAAACACTGAGATCCCCTGCTTTTCCCCTTTTGTTTCATATCCATTTCATTCATATTCATCCAAATTCCCTCCTCACGCTTGTTATAATTCCCCCCATGTCATTATCTGGATAGCCTTCCAGCACTCCAAACCCTGCCTGACTTTACTCTGAATTTGAAACGGTCAGTGTGAAGCTGTTCATAGAGACCGGGACCAGACGATTCTGTACAGCATATTTGCCTGAATTCTTACCCTACTTTTCTGTTTCTGTATTTTACATTTTTTGGCAACAGAAGCATTCAGAAGGTGCGTACAAAACTAATGTGCTGCATCAAATCTGCGCTCACACCTTAAGGACGCTGATTGTTCTGAGAGCTGTAGGCAGCTAAAGGAATGGTGATCATTGGCTCAAATCACAGCGGTGGAGCAGAAGGAAGAAATCTGCTTCTCCTGCATGTATTATTTTTCTACATATTAGGACAAATTAGCTGTGCTTCTGTGTAGCAAAATAGTGTAAATGATTGTAATAAAAAAATGCTCAATATATGGATGTTGGTAAAGGCCATCGACATAAAAAAGATGGAGGAAGTGTCTCCAACTTCTTTCATTGAACAGAACTGAAACCAGCAGGAACCATTTTACGGGAGCTGCCATGTTGTATTTTTGGAATCTAAGGATGCAGTCGGGATGTGAGGCTTTGAGCTTAGCCTGCTCCCCCCGCACACAACCATGGAGACACATGAGCCTTCTTTTAAGCAGGAAATACTATAACTAATTACAATTATTACAATTATTAATCCAATTGCAACTAATTTAGGTGTATTTCTATATTTATTTTTAAAATATTTTTTTTAACCAAGGGCAATGTCCCATTTATTCATGTGGAGGAGGCGGGACTTTGTATCATAAGCATCCTACAGGATGGTCCCATTCAGGCTTCAGCTTCCAGGATCCAGTCAGATGTCTGGATTTTCTGCACGCTCACTGGTAGAGGCTCACATGTAGATTCTACATGCAATGGAAACGAGTACGCTCATGGGAAATTTTACTTAAAGATCAAAACGGATCAAATCACCCAAATATAAATGCGTTATCTCGAAGTTCAACAAACGGGATGTTGATGCTTAATTTTAAAAAAACAAACTAGTTTTGAATTATTAAGATTTACAAAACGCGTTTGCAGTTTAGGCCGTGTGTTTTTGGGTTATTATTATTATTATTATTATTATTATTATTATTATTATTCTGCTGTAATATTCTGTTGATGGTCTTGAGACCATGACTTCCGTTGTCAGTCAGTTTTGCATAAAATGCAGTAATGTAACAATTCAAATACATCATTCTATTGGATTTTTGTCTTAATTTGCCTGCAAAATAGGAAAAACCAGAACAAACGTAAATGTTCCAAATATTTCATTTGAACCAGACAACAGTCTCTTTTTCTGTGGCTTACTTTTTGGGGCCTTTACTAAAGACAACTCAGTGCAAAAACAAGAAAAAGAGTGCATGTAATATAAAAAAACCTGACTTTGCAATAACTGGTGCTCCTGGTCAGGTTAACTCCAATTATGCCAGCTGAAGAGATTTATCCCCCCCCCCCAAGTATTTACACAGCAGCAGCTCTCACACTGATTTAGATGACTTTTTTAAAACTAGTGCATGTAACCACTGTTTGGCATCGTTTTACAGAAGCAGGCTAATATACCTGAACCATTATTATCTATTCAATACTTCCTGATTGCTGCTGGAGCTGTGTTTCTGATTTTCAGACACAAGTCCTCCTGTGTTGCCTTCCGCCTTTTTGATACATTACAATCACATTTTACAATGGCTCGTGTCATTCTTTTCCATTTGGAGATGTCAGGCTGACACAAAAACACACAGCTTGCCGTTAATTTTATAACTTTGCACCAGATGACTGTAGACTCATACAATTTGGCTAATTGGAAATCACAAGTCTACCTCATTTATTTCACTAATTACAGGCTTTCTAATGTGCACCGGTGCTCAGAGGGGGTATTCACTTGTGCTGCATTGAAAATGTCCTTTTTTTTTTTTTGGTCTAAAGAAACTCCTTTTGACAGCTCTTAGGACCAAAAGGAAATCAAGCTGCTATGTCTTAAAATGGTATTTAATTAATTTAATATTTGCACTAAGTGGGGATTATTAAAATGTTTTCTTTCTTCTTGTTTTTCTTAAATCTGTTTGTTTTTTTTTCTTTCTATTGTCATGTGATTCAAAATAGATTTTCAGTTTTGTTTTTGAATATAGAATAAAGAGAAAAATGGAAAATTATTTTATAATGGGGTTGTAACGGCACCACCATTTCAGCTTGTGTTTTAATATCTATTTCGGTTGGTATTTCATTGTCTTTTAGTTTTTTAAGCTTCCTAATAAGCACTTTTAAGTTTGGCCCTCATTTGTTTTCTTTGCTCCGACGGTCAGCCACTTACTGAGATAATCAGTTCAATCATTACGTTTTGTTTTTCAAACTTCTCTTACATACAAATGACTAAATTATTAACTTTTATAGGCTTTAAACACAAGTACTCTTATGTGGGCAGTGGATTTTGTTCTGAAAGCCAAACTGAAGGAAAGATCAAAATTTGAGCTGCCTCAGTTTTGTCGACACTCTGCAAACTAAAGTGAGCTGCTGATGCAGCCTTCTGTGTCGGCACACCTTCTGTCAGGAGCTGCTGCAGATCAGTTTTGTGTGTTTAAAGAGAAAGTTTTTCCCCTGACTCCTTTAGCGTGGGCTTTCCCCTCTTTAACAGTTTGCACAAATGGCTGCATGAAAGCCTGCTTATATAGTTTTACCGAGGAAATTAAAGCATTCGCCCTTATGTAGGCATAACATTATTTCCATGTTTTTTTTTCTTATTAAAGTAGACTGTTCAGTCTATGAGTGCGTGGGTAGTTTGGCATTTCCATTTGTCCTAATGCATAGCACCACTTTACGTAAACAAGGCAGGGAAAGTGCCAAAACTTTGAGGCTCCGTGTTGTTTCCGTTAACCTTTTTCTTAAGTGCACGGAAAAAAATGTCGATTTGAACAGTTGACCAGTATTTAGAAAGTTAAAGTGCCATCAGCCTTTGTGGCCTGTGGGATAATTACAGGATTCCGGTGAATTAAACGCGGCTCGGCTCAAAGGTCGTGTTGTGAAACGTTCAGGACACACACACCGTCACTTTAAAGCCGTCACCTCAACACAAAACAGCCGGTTTACTGTGAGCTCCTTATGAACAGAACTCGTCTGTTTACGTGTTAGTTTACCCTTTACTGTAAGCTTTTGATTTATTAAATATACACCCAGAAAAAATTTCAATGCAGCTGATTATTTAAAAGGTCAACATTTGAGGTTAAACAGTCTAATACCAAATAGACACTTTTGCTAACAGTCAGACAACAACTCTCAGCAGTGCAGCTAATTTTAACCGAACAAGTTTAATTTGAAAGCCTTGATTACATTGAAAGCATAATTTTTTTTTAAATTTGCTTTCTCCTTAGTAGCTTAAAGCTAATCAAAGACGCAGTCACTTAAATCTTTAACACAAAACATATTTGTAAAGTGGTGAAGTTCGGAGGTGTGTGAAGCCAAAATTGTTATGGAGCTGAAATGATCCGGTGAAATTTTCGCTGTGAAAACATTTCACTTTGGACTTTGGTTTTTCTGTTTTATCTTGTCACTCTTGAGGGAATACTTTGATTTTTTTTTATTTTATTTGAAATTATATTAAAAAAAGAAAACATAGCTGGCTGAAAGAGAGGCGTCAAAGCAAGAACTGAGAACTCCAGCCGTGTGATTCGAGCATTTGAAATCCATTATGTTTTAGCAGAGCCAGACAATAAAGAATTTATCACTAAATCGATTCCATAAAATTGCTCTCAGCATTTCTTTTCACATATCTACGGTTTTTGGACTTGAAAGATAATCACAGACGTGTTTTGCTTTCGACGCTGGCTGATTTTTATTTAGCTGTAACAAATTCTCACTGATGCCCAGGTCTGTAAAAGAAACAAAAACAAAGAAATTTCTGAGTGTTTCGATTCTTGTCCTGCTTTTATGGTCGCTGTTAAGCTCAATTTAATGATGAGCTACCTGAAAACGGCAATAAAGACAGAAGGGCCTGTGAATAAAGCAGCTTTCTTGTCTTTAGCGCCTGACTTAATAGAGGAAAAAACATGGGGTTGAAAAATAAATTAGGACAGAATGAGTGTGTGACAGTAGTCGATGAAGATAAGACTGAGAGCAAGAGGAGCAACGAAGATTATCAGGAAAAAGCAAAAAGCAGTGAAAGAGGCGATGAGGCATACAAAAGGGGGACAGGTGATGGAAGCAGGTAGTTGTCGTGCCCACAGCTGTTTTCCCATCTTGCAGGATTTGTTTTGGTGCAACAGTATTGTGCAAAAGTTTGGACCCAGCTTGAATTTCTTTATATTTTGCTTCTGAGGAGCCCGATACTTTTGCACTCTTCTAAAGTGGTCCTAATCAATAGTTCTTCAGGCTTTCTGAAGGTCTTTCAAAGTTTTTCTTTGGACTTTGGCTGCTTATCTCCTTCCAGTCCTTGTGCCTGACCCTTACAGCATATTGAACACTGTCCGAAGGTTCTTTATTAAAGGAATAGGAAATAAATCTGTCAAAGACCTGACTCAGCACCTGAGAGATCCATCACCCTTTCAGCTGATCTTTCACTGTATGCCAAGTTTTCAGCTACTAGCACTTTGGGACTCGTCTTGTTGGCGCTAAAGTGCTTATTTATGTCTAACCTTGTTATCTTTAGTGTTTGTGACCGGCTGCAGGTAACAAAGTGCCTAAAGGTCCATTTTAACCTGGGTCCTTTCTCAGCCGTCTGTGAGGTGATGACACAACACTGAGTTTGAGTTTAGGAGCCTTTTTACGCCTGAATGGTTCTAAAGCTAGAGATAAATGCCCAAATAAAGAGAAGGGAAAAAAAAAGGTAACTGTAAGAAACCCTCATGTAATTTGTTGATTCTGAGCTGAGAGATGGTAATGAGGCACAATCACACTAAAAGAAAAAGTCAATAATATCATCAACCACCATTGTTCTGAAAGAAACGCACACAATTAGACGTCTTTTTATCCTACTGGACACAAAAAGTAAGGGGAAAACTGCATTACTGTGCTGCAATAAGCATTTATTCATTTCCCTCCTTTAAGTCCTTACAGTCAAGTCCTTTATCAGGATCAAATCAAGTTGCCATGGTGACAGTGCTCTGGCAATCTGCTAGCCTCCTTCATTGCTGCCTGTTCATTACATGCATTCCCCTTTATATACATGTAGTCAAATGCTCCATTTTTGTAAAGGAAATAATCTATTTATCCTTCTTGTAAGCTTATATTTTACATTATACAAGTCCTTATTGCAGATCTATGAAGTTTGCAACAAAAAACACATTTAGCAAAGGCAGATTTTTGCTGCTTCTCTTGTGATGTTATCGTGGTTAAACGTCCTGTCGATTTACTTCATCAGGTGAAACTTTTCAGCCTGCCCGGCTGCGAGGGTAACCCTTTGCAATAAAGTCTATTGATTAGTGGAACCTCGACGCAATGCTAAGTAGTTTCGCAGCGAGCCGAGGCAGCACTATGCACTCTTTTTTTTTTTCAGACGTTGTTTAATTGCAGAGCTGGAATTTACTCGTCTGACCTCCTCTTCCATGGTAATTTAAACCCCAGCAGAAATTCCGGCTCTCATCAGAAGCTGTGGTTCGCCCTCTGCGGTGCTTCGCTGCACCTTTGTGAAGAGGTTTAATCTAAGGAGGTTTAATCAAAGATCCTTCAGGTTTATTTTTAAACCCCCAAATTAATGCTCACCATATTGGAGTGGATTTCTTTTCCTCTGTATTAAAAAAAAAAGCTCTTCATCAGACTTTGATATGAAATGTAAAACATGGTCTTAAACAATGTATTGTTTCCTCTACTTTGAAAAGTTTTTACTGCCTGTGATTTCCCCTCAGGCCCGTCATCTTGCTGCTTCTGAACTCGGGAGAAGATAATCAGCTACATTGGATTCGAGTCCAGATTTATGAGTCCAACTTCAGAGCTTTTAGTTTTTACATCCCAAACTGAGTGGATGGCTTGAGGACACGGTCTAAAATTATCTCAGCTAGACGTACCCGCGTAGATGATCATTAACTTTAAATAATACAATATGGTTCATGATTTAATCTTCCAAATTGCATTTCCCATGATACATTTTGCATTTCCTTTATAGTCCTGTCTAAAATTAGTCTTCTCTTAGTGTTTTATCTGCATATAAAGTCATAGGAAAAAAGAAAGTCCACCCTCTTTTAAGTCTTAGGTTTTATTTAAGCACATACTAAAACTGATCTGGTCTTATTTCTGGTTTTAATCTAACCTCAGGTGTACAAAACCACATATAATATGTCACATTATTATTTATTAAAGAAGACGGAAGCCAAAATGGGAAAATACTGTGCCCACTCCATGAATCAACAGCTAGCAGAACTACTTTTAGCAACAATAAGTTGTTTTCTGGATGACTTTATCAGTTTGTAAAATTGTTATGAAGGAAGTTTGGCCCACTCTCTTTACAACGTTGCTTCAGTTTATTGAGGTTTGAGGGCATTTGTTTCTGCACAGCTCTCTTAAGGTCGCACCACAGCATTTCAATCGGGTCGAGGTCTGGACTTTCATAGGACCATTACAACACCTGGATTCTTTTCTTTTCCAGCCGTTCCGTAGATTTGCTGCTGCATCTGGCGTCATTGTTGTGTTGCATCATCATGACCCAGTTTGGGCCAAGCCTGAGATGGTCTTAGGTTTGACTCCAGAAGACTTGAGTCTACACAGGAGTGCATGCTCGACTCAATGAGCGCATGGTGCCCAGGTCCTGGGGCATCAACCCCTGTTTATCACCCCAGTTGATATGAGGTGTTTGTGTTGATGTGCTGTATCGTTTTCTCCAAACATGTTGCTGTGCATTATGGGTAAGCATCTGTAATTTGCTCTTATTTATCCAAAGGACGTTGTTCTACAAGTCATTCATATGCAACTTTGCAAACTTAAGTTGTGCTGTCAGGTTGGTTTGTTTTAAAACAAGCAGCTTTCTTCTGACAGCTCTTGAGTTTTCTTCACTTTCTCTGAGCATTGCACAGTCTGACCTCGGGGTGAATTTACTGGGATGTCCAATCCTGGGAAGATTGGCAGCCATCTTGAATGTTTCCCACTTATGATGATTTTCATTTTGTCCTGATATGGAAAACCCTAGACTTAAAAGAGGTGGACTTTCTTTTTTCCATGACTTCAATTAATGATTAGAAGCATTTTCTTTTCTTTACTTGTGTCATGTGTATTACACAAGTCATCCAGCTGTGTACATTTGTTTTTTTATTTGGTCCAGTTGCTTCAGTGAGTGAAGCTGAGCAGAGTGATGTTTAATGTCCTGCATATTAAAATACATAGAAGATTCTTCTGGACTGAAGGTTATTTTCCCTTCAAGCCCTTAATCTATATTCATATTTCTCTTCAGCGCAAACCACCAGACAAATCAGAGCTTCTGTCCAGGTTTTTAGATCTATATATGACTTAAATAGGACTAGCTGAGCTTTTCATCTTTTCTAACTGAAATCCTCGGGAGCAAAGATTCCAGCTAAAACCTTAAACTCAAGGTTTCTTTCAAATGGCTTCTTGAGTCCAGGTGTACTTTTCTGAAGAAATGGATTGGGGAAAAATAGACATTCATGTTCTTTAACTTCCCCACTGGCACTAACTGAATCATAATAAAAAAAATAGGAGAAACTGCTTCTAAATGGGTTTTTATGATCAGAAATGTAGCTTCTGCTTTAAAGGACAGACACCAACAGAATCAGACACCTTTGTCATGTAAAAGAGACTGTTGTAGCAACGTCTTCAGGAGTTCACTGTGATGATTACTCTTGCGTGCCACTGAGTACACTTAATGGGGGTTAGTGAGCATTTATAAAAAATAGGAATTTGTTGTTAGGTTGGGATAAGCCATGCTTCTCCTCCCTTTTGTTGCACAACATAAAATTGCCCAGCAACAACTGTTGTCCTTTTGGGTCATTAAACCAGACTCTGTGGGCTGCTTTATGGAGTAGACTGATTCTGAAGTCTGAAAACAGGCCAGGTTGTGTAACAAAATGGTCAAATTAGTTCTGTGAAGAAGCACCACACAGCATCACTAATCTGTTGTTCTGTTGTCATGGTTAATGTTAATGTCTGAGTACATTAAATTCTATTGTAATACTGAGGTAGACTTATCATACAATGACCAAAAATGATCATCGTTTAATTTAGAGGTGGACGGATTGATGAGTTGACTGATTATTTGTGTGGAATATTGCCATCTTTTTCAAAAACTGGCCTTGTGTCAAAAACAATGCAACGCCTGACAAGAGTACATATGCATATACTGAAGAGGGTTTGGGACCAAAAACCAACAAACAGACAAAAAAAAATGCATCAATCTGCCCTCCAAACAAAACCCCTGTGCAAAAGTTTTATTTGTTCAGTTTTAAGAGCACACTCTTCTTCAGACTACCAAAACCCATCTTGAAAAAAACCCCAAATAGTCTTGAAGAAGGGCATCAGACATTTTAAAAACCATATCGGTCAACTTGTAGTTGGATTTTGACAGTGAGCTCTAAAGGAGGTGATGTCGGTGAAAAATTGTGTCGACATGCCAAGTTACAATGATTGATTTAATGCGGATATTCTGGACGTTTAATTTGGTCACTTTTTTTTTGTAGCTGATCTAAACAACAAGTACAACTAATATGCCATCTACACAGAAACGATTTCTGTAAATTTAAAATTTTATTTATTTACTATCTTTTCATCTTTACATCCACACAAAGACAGCATCTTAGGAATGGTTTTCAGAGTGAAAATATCTTGAAACGCCACCCTTGTGTTTTCATGCAAACAGCCGAAACACTGTTTGAAATCAAAGATGTCAAAACCCTGCCTCTAGCCTCACCTGTGACACGAGGGCTTCGTGTTCTAATTGTGTTTACATTTCGCATCAGTCAGGCAACCTTTATGTGCGTGCTCCACTCATTGTTTACCGGTTTTGGTGTTATTCTTTTTGGTGTTACAGCGCCCCATACAGACCTGGCGTAGTTACTACAACGTTTTGGGTCGTTTTTGGCGTTTCCATGTGGATGAAAACAATTCGAGAGTCTTTTGTGTTTACGAGGATTTTGTTAAAAATGACAAAAAAGAAAAGTATTTTTTGGAGGAAATCCATTTCTGTGTGAACAAGGCCTAAAATTGGAGGGGGATGTCAGGAATTTCACATTTCAAGAAGAAGTGCATTTTTTTTTACCCCCTATACAGTAGATTGTATGTATAACTGTCAATCTAATTGCCAAAACAGACCACATTTGAACCTAAATACTTGCCTTGCTGAGGATATTGGTACAGTGTGTTGGCATTTGGTGTATTTATTCCCCCGGGCTTTTAGCTCCAAACAGCAGACTGGGGCTCCCAAATCACTTCTTTCATTCTCTAATAATTGAACTCATTACAGCTTTTAGATTGGAGAAGCGAAGTACGCAGTAAACACGAGACCCAGCGCGACAGGTCGCCAGCTTTGTTACTCCCAATTAGAGGGATAATTGGCACTTTATTAGTACAATTCAAGTTCAAACACATCTAGATTCCCTCAGGGATTACAGCGGAGTTTCACCAGTTGCTGTGGTATTTGACGTGTGCCTATTTAAATTCAGAGCCTCTAGCCATCTTCATAATAAGCTCCTCGTAAATGCCATGTCATGAATATTCATTTGTCTCTATAGTTTTTTTTGTTCAGTAATCTCTGCTGAGGCAATGCGGTGTGGGTGTGAAGCAGGAATCCCACGGCCTGCATTAAGTGACTTTTTTTTTTCTTTAGCCATTTCACAACAGTGTTAATTAATTACTAATTAGTCTTTTCTGTTTTGAGCAGCATGTTAAACCAAATCTTTTTTAAGTGTGAAATGATGAGTAACATTCAGGAATTTAATCACCCATTAGCTAAAAAATTTAAATATGACACGTCTTTAAAGTCCAGATTAAGAGTTGTGCTTTGATACAAACCAAAGATCATGGCTCAAATAATGTCAACAGTGATAGAAGTGATTAAAAAGTCATCTTCACAGTTGTAAACTTTTAATTTTGCCCTATTAGAGACAAGCTGCATCAGAACTGTTACTTTAATTAGGCCTGCTGGGTTTTAACCTCAGTCTTATTTACTGTGCATGTAGTCGTGGCCACTTTCTGTTATTGTTTTGGCTTTCCAAGTGTTCATAAGTGAAAGCGTTAATAGTGAATGACTTGTGGAACTATTTAACCATTTGTTTTTTTGTACCTACTTGATCCTGTTCAGGGTCTCCAGCAAAATATGAAGTATGCTCGCAAAACTATCAAGTTTTGTTTGTTTTGGTTCATTTGGGATTGCTAATTTTCCCAGTTTATTTAGTCTGGCTCAATGCTCATGTTACTGTCAATTGAACAAGGTAACAAGAGCTAGGTTTTTGCTAAGTAGCATGCAATATTTAGTGAATTTATTTCATTTTAAAAGTATGTTGTAATAGGAAAACAACAATTTTGTCCATTTTCTCTTGTGCCAAAAAAGATGTTCTGACTTCTAAGAAGTCCTGAACTTAAAGATGACACGCCATTCAGTGTTTGAGAGAAACAACAAAGAAAAGATCGGACGCCCTGCCTGATCCGTCACGTCCCCAGTGGCAAGTATCACAGCTTTGAAGCTCCTTTTCGTTGTCGTCTCTTGGTCTTTTAATTCCTCTTTGAGCTCATTCTTCTTCCAAAAAAGTCTTCTAGTTTGGGGAGACCGTAAGATCAGCTGTCATGGACTGATCTTGTAGGGGTCTCTGCAGATTTCCAAAAATGTTCAGGTCAGTGAGCTCGAAGAGCCAGAGCGAAACATTTCAATTTGCACATTTATTTTTGGGGAGTGTGGAGGATATTTTTTCCTTATAGCAGAAGTCTAAACATTTTGAAATGTGTTCTTTTTTTATCAGACTTAATTAACATTCATCATGATACAGAACTTTATTTATATATTCTATTTTATTCCTTTATTTGTTGCATAATGTAAGACTCTATAAGCTCTTTTTAGGTGCAGATGAAGCTGAGTATAAAACAGTATTTTACCTCTGTTGTCTGTTTTTCTGCAGTCGTCTTGTTTGTTTTCATGGCTGAAGTTTCTCGTTCCAGCCTTTTTTTATTTTCCACAAACGCCTGACAGCAGAGTTAAAGCATTTGCTGTTCTTGTCATTACACGTGTCACCTCTGTACTTTTTTCCCTCTCAACACACAATCTAAGCAAGCTTGGTGGAATTCCTCATCTTTTTAGCAAAGCTTCAAAGAAACACCTAAACCCTTTCATTTTGTTTAGTACAGTGGGAACTTTATTAGCTCGTGTGTCATATTCATTTTTTTCTGAGATGTACTCCCCACATAGGACGTCTCCCACATCTAATTTTACTCAAAGGTGGACTGAGTATCAACTTTGGCGTGGAAGTCTTGGTTGAAGGAGAGTTTTTTTTTTCCCTCGTGTATTTTACGCCCTTATGCTGTCGGCTTTTTTATACCATAGGGGTTTGTTATCATTTGTGGGTGTATGTTTTGTCTGTTTCTGCATCTGTAGATCATTTTACAAACATACATTAAGGTTAGGTGGTATCTTTTCTTGATACCAAGGAATGTTCCTCAGTTATACTCTCAGAATTGCTTTTGTGAAGTTGTCTTACTGCTTGTAATTTTAGGCAATTTTAAAGACTTTTAGATGAATGCTGCACAAACCCCTGTGAGAAAAAGTTCAGCCAAGGCCTTGTGTTGAGAAGAAGCAAACGAAGCTACGACAAGAACAAAATGACTCAATTTTTGTCACGTGACTCCTCATGGAGTATTCAAACCCCTTAAGGAGGTTCCAGTGCCAGACCATGGCTGGTCCTAGAGCTGGCACCGGTCCTTTAAACCCACTGTTAAGAACCAGTTTGGTTCCTAACAGCCAACACAGAACCACTTCACTATGTCACTTTAAATGTCTCTTCTGGTAAATCTTTGATTCTCCCTCTGTTGGGTTTTGAGTTTCTAGAGACGATCATACTTTATCTCCACAGGGTTCCTCCCATTATTCCTGCAAACAGATGTCTTAATATCACTAGTCTATTTTAGAAAATCTGTTTTAAACAAAAGTTGTTTGCGAGTGTTCGGCATTTATTTTGATATTAGATTGTATTTCTACATGCTGCTGCAAACAGGAGTTGCACGCGGCATTTTAAGCGAGGCCACTAAATAGCAGTTGGCAATATCAAATGAGCCAAAAATGTTTATGGTCCTTCAAAGAGTCTA
The DNA here is from genome assembly GCF_001649575.2 of Kryptolebias marmoratus. NCBI lineage: Eukaryota > Metazoa > Chordata > Actinopteri > Cyprinodontiformes > Rivulidae > Kryptolebias > Kryptolebias marmoratus. Next base: position 12,095,458 of record NC_051432.1, read on the forward strand.
TAATTCAGTTAAAAACAGCAAATGTGATAGCAGCTGTGCGGAGTGCATTTTCTTTATTTATTTCTCTGCCTCCGCAAAGAGTCGGTGCTGAGGTAGCACTGGTTTGTCAGAACCAGGTCTAGACTTTACGGTAGTGGAAACAGAAGTACCTGGTCCTAACTGAGTTCTGGCTTTGGTTTAGCACTGGAACCCATTTGGTGGATAAACAAACAAGAAATATACACAGAGTTTAAATGATTGTTGTTAGACTTCCATGATTGTCATCGTCTTGAATTGCAGGCTTTTTAAAAAACCCCAGTCGTCTCTAATTTTGGCCATTCGTCCATGGTGTGACCTGCTGCTTCTGCCTTTTTACTGTAAGATATTGTTTAACCGGACCATTTTGTTTTATTTTTCTGGTTTTTACTTGTGCAACCTCCTTTTCATCAGTCCTTGCCCTTATCGCTGCAGCACTACCCTAAAATGCTGCAATTGGTTAAAAAGAAAAAGAGTAGTGATATGTTCTTGTTTAGAGAGATTTGGCTCGTGTAATTTACAGGAGTTATGTCTTTGCAAAGAATTTTTAAGTCATTTCATCTGGGTGTAAAATGGACAGGTTAGTGCGAACACTTCGTCGTGTGTTGGTCGTGGCGTGAGTGGGTTTTGATGTTTTCCCCTAACATTTGAGAAGCGCAACGCTGATTGTATGCTAGTACTAGTACATGTTTTAAGTCCCGCCCCCTCCTTATAAACAATGGGACATTGCTCTTAATAACATAAAAACATTTACATATACACACACCTCAGATCATTTGTTTCAGGTGTTGACTCTTGCTGATGTACGTAGTTCTTACTTTGCTGCTGTATGTTTAAATATTCTAATACATGTAGCTGTAATTACTTATTTCATGCTCAATAGGTCATGTGACACCATGATTGTATCCGGAGGAGTAGGCGGGACTGAAAGAGCACAGATTCTGGTTCCAAAACAACAAGCAGCGCCTTGGAAGAAGGTGGAACGCAAGGCCCAGTATTATCGTTTACGGCTGATAGCAGGAGGCACGTTCTTCATACAAACTTAAATAGTTTGCAAACTCAAAAGCACACCCGTAGACTTTGCAGCAGAGACGTTAATGATATCCAAAGCAATACTGTTGTTGTTCTAAGATACCCCGAGAGACAGTGTTATCCTAAATTGCCAACACTTACAAAGATGAATCATCGGATTGGCAGCAGCTATCATACTGAGATCATTATATAGTCTTTAAACGTGCCTTTGCAACTGTCAGTATTTAGACCTTAAATTTCCTAAAACCATCACCCTAAGTGTGTTTAAATATTAGAATAGCTTATTCTTCTGGTTTGTGTTTCAGTAGAGGTTGTAGAAACAATAAATAAATAAAAAGGTGCCGAGTTTATCGCTACGATTCAGTTTTCTTTTTTTTTTTTGCATTCAGGTGGCTCAGGAAGACAGATTAATAATTCAACACAATCACAGTCTAATTATCCAGAGGGCAGGCGCGGTGTTTGCAGCCAATATTCAGTCCTGTGATTCTTGCCCCACTTTTCAAAATAAAAGAAGAAAGAAAAATCTCTGCGGTTATAAGGGAACCGATATCTGTCGAGAGAAAAGTGTTTTCTGTAACAAAAACCATGTAAGGTGGAAAATCAAATAACGCTGAAGGCAATAATAATTTTTTTGTCTCTGCCTAAAAAAAAAAAAAAAAAAAAATTGGTGTTGTTAAAACTTCCCACTCATGCTTGAGGAGCTGACTCCTGCGGTGACAGTACAAGCTGGCAGAGTCAAAAGGACAATCCCTTTATTTCTCCCAACGGAGGAGGAGGTTTGGCTTTGACAGCCCCGTGTTTCTGTAGGGAAACCGCGAGTAGTAAAAAGTAAAGAAAAAAAAAAATATATATATAAAAACACACCAGCTGGCTGCAGTCCAGCTATAGCCTTTATTTATAGTTGAGTTAACTCTGCAATGCAAGAGGCTAAAAGCCCTGCTGACTGGGAGATTTTACAAAGGTGACAGGCCAGAAGACATTTACACAACCCTCCACAGATGGCAGCTTTGTGCCACACACTCCCTCACTCTGACAGCTCTGGCAGAGTACAAAAAACTCAGAGTGTGCCCTGAAAGCAAACCAGGCAGTTTAACAAAGCTTTTGTTTTTCCGCGAACATTACAGGTCCACTAGGTAGATTTTATCCTTTAGTTATTTTGCCTAAAAAAACTCCAATTAAAAAATAAGAAAAAAAATCTTAGAAAACAACAGTCGTCCTAAAGAGAACAAAAGACCATATATTTATGTAGAGAGAATTTTTTTGGCTGCTCCCTTCTGCAGATGTTGCCACAGTGAGTGAACTCACATTAATGATTTAACAATCGTTTTACCCCAGATGGGCTCCCTGATGCAACCTGGGCTCGAACCTGCAGCCTCAGGATTGTGAGACGGTAGCCCTGACTGCTGATCTACAAAACCATCAGAAGAACATGGACTAAATGTTTTAGCCTTTTAAGTGGAAGAGAGTTTATTTGTAGTTTTTGTGACAATTCTTACTGAGATATTTCAGGGACACATTTCTTTGTTTTGTTTCTTTTGTTTGTTTGCTCCTTGGTTCTTTGTTTTTCTTATCCCTTACCTTGTTTTTTTTCTTGTTCCTTTCTTTGTGTTTGTTTTTTCTTTTTTCCCTCAGTTCTTAGCTTTCCTTTGCTTTCCTTTTCTTGTTCCTTGTTTCTTTCTGTTCCTTTCCATACTTTTCTCTTCCTGTGCTTTAGTTTTTCTTTCCTTTTTTTGTTCCTTTTCTTTTACTTTCTTTTTCCTTTCCATCTTCCTCTCCTTCTTTGTTTCCTTTCCTTTGTTCGTTCCTTTCTTTTTATTGTTCCTTGTTTCTTTCCTTTCCTTACTTTTCTCTTCATGTTTTCCTTTTCGTCCTTACTATTCCTTTCCTTTCCTGGTTGTTTTCCTTTCCTTTCCTGTTTTTTCCTTTTCTTTCCTTTCCTGTTTCCTCTCCTGGTTCCTTTCCTTTCCTGGTTCCTTTCCTGGTTTATTTCCTTACCTTTCCTTTTGTGTCTTCCTGTCTGCTGTGAAGAACTTTGCCCCCCACCCCCATCTCCCCTCCGCTCCCCAGAAAAGACGGGAATCACTAAAGTAACCACTGAGTCAGCAGCTTCTGAGTCGGTGCTTCTTATTCAGCAGGTTCTTCTTTCTTATTTTATTCCATCATGGCTGCAGTTGCAATTTGGTTTTTCAATAGCAAACGTGTCACTTCTGATTAGAACTTTAAAACTAATGAGAATTAAGTGAGAGGCTCTGCAGAATTCAATAATTAAAGTCCTCAAAAAAAAAAAAGTACAAAGGGCAAAAAAAAGAGGGTTTGATCTTAATGTCTTAAATTGGATACCCTTCAAAATAAGAGTCTGACTTTGTCAAGAGTTTAAAACAAAATTCCATTCATCTGTTTTTTTTTTACCCGATTTTTCCTTTCCGGGTCACAGAGCTGGATCTCCAGCGGTCTCAGCGGGGGGGGCCTGGACAGATGCCAAGTCCATCACAGGGACACATGAAGACAAACGAGTCAAACAACTGTTCACGCTCTCGCTCACCCCTGGGGACAATTTAGACTTTAACACAACAATAAGTTCCATATCTCTAATGGGGCTAAAGAGAGAGAGAGGAAGTTGGTGTATATTGGACTTTTGGGGCTGTAGCTGCACTTGGCATCCTTCACAATGTTCTCAGATATTTTTGTCACAACTACAAACTGTGGGCATGATTTAATGACGTGTCAGACTGTGGAAACGCTCGCCTCGGGTCATTTGCTCCTTACCTGAGCCGAACTGTGAGTTTGCTGCTTAAGATCACAGCAGTTAAGACATGTAACTTTTTTCTGTTTTTTTATTTTTTTTATTTTTTTATTTTTTGGTACCTATTTATTTAGAAGAACCGCATGAATGACAGTTTTCCTGTGCCCATGGCATATACAGCTCCACAAACAGGGCAATTATTTTCTATACCACTTAGGTTTTAAAGCATAAAATACATTTGTGCTCATAACAATTATGTTTATTTTGGTCATCGATTACGTCAAACTGTGCCGCTCTTATTACCACAGACACAGACTCTGAGTCAGTGTTTAGTCTTTAGCAGTGCTGCTTTATCTTCTTGGCAATATTGAAATGTCACAGAGCTGGTTTTATGGCAGAGAGAGACACAGTAATGTCTTGATAAATGCTGGACTAAAACATTTGTCAAGGCAATTACAAACCATGGGTTTTAAATGTTTTCTTTATTGTCTTTAAACGATCAATCCCATGTCAGTCTTTTAGTACACGTTATAATACTGTGATGAATGCATGAAATCTGAAATCCAAGGAGCTGTAAACAGAAGGCTTTTTACAAAGTGACTCTTTCACATAAAAGAGTTCATTTTTATTTCACAGTGTGTTATTAGGATCAACGTTTGCAAGTACTCAGATCAATGACAGGATTACATGTGCACCAGTGTTTCCGTTCGAAAATGTTTGTTGACAGAAATACGGCCGTGCCATAAATTCAGATTTTTATTGTAATGGTTTTTGTCAGTAAGTTTAAAAAAAAAAGAAAAAGTTGTTTGGATGCGATGATGTGCACACGCATGTCAGAAAAGTCTGTAATTGGACGCGTTCGGAGCAGCGAAATCGCCGTTGCCGTTTTATTGGGCGCACGTTCCGAAGTCTCGCCGCGCAGACAAATTGGAAATGTGCCGTAACCTGTGAGAGGCCCCGTTGGAGTTCAGTAATTATGCAGACGTCTCGCCTACAGCTGCGTCAGGTCGTGTTTTGACAGACATTCCACAGCAGCACAAAGATGCACACAGCGACTAGTTTGTTCCCCTCCTGTTTGCCTTCGTCGCGTTTCGTTTGTCGCTCCAGTCTCACGCGAGCACCTTGAAAAGTTTCAGTCGTTGTTAAAAAGCGAAAACAATAAAACATAATACTGACAGTTCGGTAATGGATTTTGAGCTTTTCTTTGTTTTGTTTTGTAATCTTACCCCTCTGCCAGCGTGGAAGATGAGGCGGAAGTACGTCAATACTTTGTGTGTTTGCTGATGTTTACTGATTTTACCTGCAACCATAAACCAGCTCACGAATTTTAAACTTTGGATTTCTTCTTGTTTTTTTGTTTTTTTATATGAAAAGAGCTTTAACTGACACACTGTTGTCATGACTACCTGGGGCAGGTTTCAGGTGTTTACGATGGGAGCAGAAAAGCATCAGAAATCACGTTGAGTGGAATTCGATCCAGGACACAGTCCTGATTTTGGGCTCACCAGAGGCAACGCTCGCACCTTTTCTCTTTCAACTTGTGCCCCTTTTCCTGATTTTATTTTTTCTTTCTTCTTTATGTTGTCGTTTGTCTGATTTATTTCATTCAAGCTGTTTCTCAGGTGTGAAAAAAGTACACTGGAAAAGTGTAATATTCCCTGGGACTGCAGATCTCATTGCTACATCCATACATGTAGGTACCGTGTCTTTGTCTGTTGTGTTAGCAAAATATTTCATGAATCCCTGGACGGATTTTAATAAAACTCTCACAAAGTAATCATTTGATGTACATCTACCACTGCTTAGCTTTTGAAGTGACGCCAATTCAACATGGCCGCCACATAAAAGTAACCTTAACACACTCAAAAATGACTATAACATACAGATATTAAGCTAAAAATGGGTGTGGTAGTAACTGAGAGTCTTTCCCAGCACATACTCCAGGTTTGCTCAAAGCGTTGCCCAATAACTATTGGAGTCGACGCGGTCTGTCTGTTAGCAAAATATCTTATCTGAAACACTGGACAGATTTTAATGAAACTCTCAGGCAGTAATCACTGGATGTGCTTCTACAACCGACTAACTTTTGGAGTTCACCTAATTTTTAGGAGCCACTGCAGGTAATCAACCTTAGCAAACACCAAAATAGCTATAACTGAGTCACTTATACAGCTATTGAGCTAAAGTTTGTTGTGATAGTAGCTGAACGTCATTAACAGCACAGACTCGGAGTGTTAATACAGCTCACATTGTTGCATGAGATCACACATGTCATTTACAAGGTGATGGACGATGTGCTAGGGCTTTAATTAAACTAGTGATTAATTATGCTTCTGTGCATAGTAAAAAAGTATGACATCCCTTTCAGGATTGTAGCAAGAAATGCCCTACATTTCTTTAAAAAAATAAAATAAAATCATAACAATATTCTACAGTAACAGCTGCCCCAGTTTTCTGTTTTTAAATTTTCAGGAAACTAATTATTTTCACATTTTAATGCTGCGAGGGATTTGAGCGTTCTGTTTTGCTGCGTTCTCAAAAAGTAACAAGTTCCTAATACATCAGACTAAAAAAAAAAAAAAAGAAGTTTTGATGCATTTTTACATTATTCTAATTAGGCCAACTAGCAGTTATTTCTCAAAACATCTACATTAAGTATCTAGCTAATATATAATCTCAAAGGCAGAAAACAATCCAAACTTAAGTTCAGTTGGGCTTGGGTTTGCTTTGTAAACCAGCCTGTCCCGTGAGGAATCAATGTAGGATCCTGCACATCCCGCTTGTTGCCACGGCTTTGTCTTCAGATCTTTATCTGTGCGATGGTCCTGCTTGATAAGGCCTCGAGCAGCACTGGGAAAGAAAAGAGGAGATGGTGGCTCGCTGCCAGCCGCAGGAGCAGGAATGCACACCTTTTAGCAGAGGACGTCCAGGCTAATTGATCCTCAGTCACCCACGATGACTTTGCCACAGCTTGTTTTCCTCCTCACTGAGATGTCAGTCAGTCTGCTGGGGGTGGGGAACACATGCTTTTTTTTAAAAAAATACAGAACCTCTTCCTGTTTGCATTTTACCTGTAGCTTTGGTGGTGTCGTCTCTGCACTTTCTATCAAAGCTTTTAAATCAAATCAGTTTGCAGAGGTTTTTTTATTTATTTTTTAGACCCTTTTTATGTCAATGTCAGGTTTATTTTATATAGCACATTTAAAAAGTTGACAAAAGTGCTTCACAAGGAGGTCAAAAACCAGCAGGAAAAATAAAATGCATATATAGAATAAATTCAGTAAAATCCACACATAAAAAAACAACAGGTTTAACTTCTGGAAGAATGAGTCCCATGCTCGGAAAGTGAAAGCATCCTGTGGTGTGAGCGCCACACATGCAAGGAGAAAAGAAAGACGGATGGTGAAATCAGCAAAAAATCTAAAGATTGTGAAATGACACAGGTTGTCTAAACTCCTCTCACAGGCTCCAACAATCTTAAAATACCTGCTTTGTGTTCATTTATATACATCAGACCGTGTGTGTAAACCTTAGAAACAATCATCAAAACTTGTGAAACGCTCAAACAAAACTCTAAATCTCTTAATCGAAATAAATTAGTTGGTACTCTATATCACATTTCTGCGATATTTTTGTCAGGACATATTGTAAAGTTGTTTCTATAAAGTATGTCAGAAATGGAGGTCAGTTTATTGCACAGAAATGTTTCTTACAGTGTAGGACAGCCGTTCTTTGGCTTGTCGTTGGGATCTGGACCCACTCCTCACGTTATATTGCATTGCATCGAAATGTCTTCGTAGGATGCAATGAAGTTTATGTCTCCTATTATGATAGTGTTGTGGCTCCTTTAAGAGTGCGCAGAGAGAGAGAGAGTGTGTGCACGGGGTGAGCCTGTGTCCATATGCTCGAAATGAGAACTGGAGCACATTGAGATAGAAGACGATTATCTCTAAAATGTTTAATTTTTAGATGCAAATGTTCAGTCTAGGCTGCAGTAACAACAAGAAATGCTGCAACTCTTGAAGATCTGAGTCTGAGTCTCATTGCTTCGTAAAGAAGATGTGGAGTCAGCAAACTAGGTTTCCAAAGATGAGTGGAGCAGAGAAATATGCATTTCATCTGTCCTGACCAAAATATTGGGGACAATTATTCTCACCAATAAATGGGTTTATAAAGCTCACATCACAGCCATTTTACAAATGAACATATAGGTCAGTTACTCTGTCGAACAAGATCTTTTTAAGCCCTTCATTGAAGACGATGTTAGTTAAACAGTAGTAGCAATCTCACAGAATCTGTAACTTTTACCTCCAAGCACTTTGTCGTTAGAGTGCCTTTCAGTTCACTTTATTTAACGCATGAAAGCAAATGCATTTTGTTTTGTTGAGGCATGAAAAGTCATAAAGTTGATGAAGTGTCAGTAAACATGAAGCTTTACAGTCAGAAGTTAGAGCACTTTCGGTCCACAAGCAAACTTTTGAAGGCAAATCCATCTCCTCTGCTTCTCGCCAGCTGCTCTGGACCTCTGACCTTTAGAAATCCAATTTGGACCTTTGAATGGAGTTTGAGAATCCCCCGGTGTAGGGGATGTGTGCACAAGCGAAATATTAATTTTGGATGACGTATGGGAATGGATTCTTTTTTTTTTTTTTTGCATTAATTAGGCTATTTTTGCATCATGATCACACTGTTTGAACTAAATGTGGATGTTGCAGGAATTACAAATTAAGTGGCTGACTTAAAACCCTAATTACAGAACGAGAGCCAGGTTATTAGAGACTCGCCAAGATGCTACGTTCTCTCTGCTCTTTAATGCTAAGATCCCGCGACAAATTGTGTCTCCTGAGGACCCTTCGGAAGGTATTTCTGTCTGACCCTTTTTGAAAAATGTATAGCCATTACTTGTTGCTCTGGTTGTTTGTCAGGGAATAAGGTCAGTGGATATACTTGGGATAAATACACAATGCATGTTGTGTACATGCGTAGTGTGATATTTATTAGGATTTTTTGCAGTAACCGGGGTGAATCTGACCTAATACATAAGATCAGTTTTAATTTGTCTGTCTTAGAGTTTTATATCATCCATTAGCATCATTGGGAACTTCTGCTGCAGCAGACTTAGCAGAATTTTACTTGAGGAGACCAAAAATGAACAATAATTTAAGAGGTCCTCGCTTTGCTGTATTCAGGCAAAAGGGGATTTTGAAACACGGTTGTGCTCGGAATGAGAAAATTCCCCCTGAAGAGCAGTAAAAAGGATTAATATCAGTTATGAATGTTGCCTTTTTCGGAGCTAACTGAGGCATTAGGTCAAATATTGCATGTTTCTACGAAGTGCCTACATTTTCTCCATTTGACTTTACTATCAAAAACTTAATAATGGCGCATGATTCATTTGATTGGGGCCATAAAGCTAGGAAAGCTTTGGTATTAAACAGGTTTTAATAATGTCCAGTATCCCTGCGTGCTCCTTATGGGTTATGTTTAGAATGCCAGCAACACATACAATGTTCTCACATATAGAAATTAAAGCCATTAATCCATTTGAACCCTGACTCACGGCCTCACACTGTTCAGTACATATTACCACATGTGCAGATTGCGCTGCGTGATGAAGAACTTTCTTTGTCACTTGGCTAGGTGGGAAGAAGAAAAAAAAAGCTGAAAATAGTTTGAATTTAGAATCAAACGTTTCTGTAAGTAGAAACCAAAGAAAGACTCGCTTCCACAGTCGTGTCTGTGCTGGATTACGGGGGTGTTCTAGGCATGCATCCATTGGACATCAACCATAAGGCACCGAGGTTCATCACACCCCTTCATGCTCTTATTCCCAACGGCATGCTGCTGTTCGCTGATGTTGGATAGTCTTCTTCGTCCTCCTGCAAACACAATCAATCAATCAAAAAGAAAGAGGCAAACAATGTTTCAGTACGTTACCTCCTCCACTCAAGTATTTCTATAAAATTATTTACCAGCATGTCTCAGAAAAACAATGAGAACGAACACAAAGGACTTGGAGGGCAGCACAGCTGCCTGACGATGTATTGACGACTCTTCTGTATGATTTTTACCTGCTAGGAGAATGACTCATCTGAGGTTTTGGGATTTTTAGGGTTTACGGTGGTTCTTTAATCCTTCCCCAATTTCTTTATGTTGTTGCTCCCAAGCAGCCAAACTCTCAGAAGCTTTAAAAGTGGTCCAGACCAAGAGTCTTTCAGCCTTTTTTATGCCGGAATGATTTGCAGGTCAGCGTTAAATGGCTTAACAAACAAACAGACATTCATCTGACTGGACTTTGCTGTGAAAAAGCAGCCAGTATCCAAAGACAAGCTTTGAAATACCTTCAGAAAGCCCAGAGAACTGTTGATCTAGATCACTTAAAACAATCCGAAGACAGTCCGGCTCGTGGGAAATTGTAAATTTATGAAAGGCGTAAAATCTTTACACCGGGCTGTAATTTTGAGCTTCGTGCCTGCTGTGTTGGAAATCCACCCAACAAGAATAGTTGTGAGCAGCCTGAAAAATTTATGGCTTCCTGCAACTCAGAAGTTTAATATTTTTAGGTAAACAGCACAGTGTAAATGGAGAATTATAGCTTGACTGTAATTTAGCTGTTTCCATAACTACAATGATTTGGAAATCTAAATATGAGTTCAAGTACTTACTGCTGTCAAGTTGGTTAAATCTATTTTATCAGCTGATAATGATGTCCGTGTTGCATTTAATTGTCCTCTGATGCTAGGTTGCCAAATAAGTGAAATGTTTCTGCCATAAGAACAGTTTGTTTTGTTTTGTTTGCATCAAATTGCATCTAAATTATTCTCTCTCATTTCTGTTCTTATTGCACCTTACAGTCCAAATCATTTCAGTAGCATCAAAAAGCCTCCATGCCAGCACCTGACTGGAGTCATTTCTTATCACCCACTGCTGAAAAATGCAGGAGGATGATACTGTTTTTCTCCGTGTGTGTGTGTGTGTGTTTGCCTGTTACCAAAATATCTCATGAACCACTGTATGAATTTTTTATGGAACTCGCAGAAAGTAATCAATGAATGTACATCTATATGATTAACTTTGGGAGTAAATACCATTCAAGATGGTTAACCATAAAAACCCCCACTAAAGTCTCTATAACTAAGTCAGTTTTACAGGTATTGACCTAAAACCTGGTGTAGTAGTAGCTACGACTGATCCCCAACACCTATTGTACTCACTAAGTGATTGTCTAAGATCCTTGTTTAAAGTTTTGCCATAAAGTATTTGGAGTCAACTCTGTCTGTTTGTTAGCAAATTATCACATGAACCACTGGGCAAATTTTAATGAAACTTTCAAGAATAAGTCGTTGAATGTACATCTTTAACTGATTAAGATTCAAAGCCAAGCTCATTCAAGATGGCCACCACTGCCAGATGACCTTAGAATACACAAAAATGGCTCTAACTCATGCAGTTTTATAGATATTGTTCTAAAACTTTATGTTGTAGTGGCTGAAGGTCATTCACAACACATACTCTGAGTGTGACACGTTGTGCTACATTATTTTGGAGTTTTGACCAAAACGGCTACAAATGCATCATTTCTTATTATAAGATAATCTGTTAAACTCTGGCAATAAAGGCAACGGGCGATATGCATTCGTTTCCTTGTTGTTTCGTTCCGCTTTCCTCGTCCTGAAATAAATTTGACACTTTCTTTGTGCTCAGATTAGCTCAGTAACAGCTTCTAGTGAGAGTCTAAATACTGAAAACGTGTTTATTTTTTTGTCTGCTCGCCTGTTGTTTTATTCAAAGCAAAGCATTGTCAAGACTATAAAATGTTTTTGTGTAAGAAAAAGTTTCTTTATTTTTTATATTTTGGCTTATCTCTAGGATGCAGCTCGGGGGGCAAATCAAGGCCTCATCAGTCTAAATAAATGAGCACAAAACGGCATCTGCGCAGCACATCAATGGCTAATATCGTATACGTCGTACCGGAAGACGGAGGATCCAGGAGATTTCTCCTGGCTTTGAGTTAATGGGATACATATTGCTCACACAGCAGTGGGGAGTTCCACCACAAACAAGGAGACACTTGATTTTGGCTCTGAGGCTCTGTTTTTATGATGAGAAATTGTTTGCACTCCCCAGCAGATGGTGAGCATCACTGTGATGAGGCAGCGGAGGCCTTTTCATCCGGGTGCCGTAACCATTACGTGAAATTGTCGGTTGTGAATTCCAATTCGAGCCGGTTTTGCAAGGACAAGAATCCCGTTCGCTCAGGGACAACGAGGAAGCAAAGAGTTGAGATGAATGAAAATGATTTGGCGTTTTAATTTGATGTTTTTATCCATCCGTAGCCACCAAAGCCCAAAACTAACCTTGAAGTTTCGATAAAATCCCATTTAAGGTAAATCTTCGTTCTCTGAGTGGGTGTTCTTTATACTTTCCTGAGTTTTCAGCTGTAAAACAAAAAAAGAAAAGAAAAAAAACCCAAAGAAAATGTCGCTCTCCACTTTGTGCTGGAACGCAGTAAGAACTTGTCATTTTTCTTTCCTTCTCTGCAGGGAAAATGTCGAACATCCGGGCCGTCAGGAAGATGCAACAGCTAAATAACTTGGTCGCCATGGTTACGGAGCTGGCCAGGCCAGGATGCACAGTCGTGGATTTCTGCAGTGGAACGGTACCAAAACTCATCTATCAATCCAGCAGCACACACACACTCACACACACACACACTGTACTGAGAAATCTGACCAAGACATCCTGAAAGACGCTGCTTCACTGGAGACCAGCTGAGATGAAACAAGTCCTCACATTTCCTCATCCTTTTGTTTTCCACTTAGACGCCTTTTGTAGTTGGATGATGCGCTCAAGTAGACTGGTCATTACATTCTTTAATAAAAAGCACTCTCAGAGCAGCGCTGCTTCATGGTTAAAGTTTTTTTTATTTTTTTTTAAGCCTAGCAGTAACCAGACCTCTGTTGTTGCTCTTTTATTTTGATGTGTTTTGTGCTCATGTTGTACTTTTTTTTTTGTTGTTGTCTCTTTGTGTCGCTCGCTCTCAGGGTCATGTGGGGATTGCTCTGGCTCACACTCTTCCAGACTGCCAGGTAAAGAGTGTGTTTGAAGAAATATTCTCTTGTCTGTCTGTGTGTGTGTGGGTGGGTGTGTTCTCCTGCACTTTGGAATGAAGCTACCTTTCAGTTTAGTGGCTTTAATTGCCCTTGTCACTATATAAATGGTGTCATAAAAACTAATTTAGTGAATAATGATATTAATCGTTAGGAGAACGGTGTCTTTTTTTTGTTTTTGTTCAAGATCATCTTGATAGAGAACAAGGAGGAGTCTTTGGTCAGAGCCCAGCGTCGCAGTGCTGAGCTCGGGCTGAAAAACATCGGCTTCCTTCAGGCCAATCTGGATTACTTCACTGGGCCATTCCACATCGGGGTGAGCAATGTAGTTACTGCCCGCCGCCACGAAAGGCGGGCGATCCTGTAAATGCTCATGTCTGTGTGTGTGACAGTGTGTCTGTTAGTAAAATATCTCATGAACCAGGCTATATGTTTTAATGAAACTGTCAGAAAGTAAGCACTGGATGAGCATCTGCAGCTGATTAACTTTTTGGAGTCGACTCGATTCAAGATACAGCCAGCTGACCTCAGGAAGCTCTACACCAGTGGTCTCTAACCCTGGTCCTGGAGGGCCACCATCCTGCATGTTTTACTTGTTTCTCTGCTCCAACACACCTGGTTTGAATCAATGGGTGATTAACAGGCTTCTGCAGAACATGAAGAGGTAATTTAACCACTGAAACAGGTGTGTTGGAGCAGGGAAACAAGGAAAACATGCAGGATGGTGGCCCTCGAGGACCAGGATTGGAGACCCCTGCTCTAAAATGACTATATGCATTCTTCTAAGTAAGACCAGGTCTTCCTGTGTAACTTTTGTTGTAGTATAATTGACAGATTCTCCTTACAGTGTCAGTATTCTAGGAGCATAATGATGAAAGAAATTAAACGGCAGAAACTGAAAGTAAAAGCACCAACAAAATTTATATCCCCAAGGTGTAAAAGGCTGAGTTCGCCTTTCAGTTTGTGTTTGTGCTCTCCTTGCCTCTGGCTTTTCAGACCTGGAGTTTTACAGATTTGGTTAAGCATCAAAGAGTGTGCGTCATTCTAAAGACCTAAAATCAGTCTGTGATGCTTAAAGTCACAGAAATTACTCCAATCTTAAGATTGTTGTCTGTAAAGTTCTATTACTTATTGTTTTTGAGATAACGGGGCTGCAAGATCCCTAATAACTTTTATTTTGTTTAGTCTTTATTTAGTCACAAGAAAATGAGCTTCCTTGTAACGTCGAAATCTTTTCCTGTATTAAAATCTAGCAACATTCTTGCCCTTCACATGATGTATTTATGAATATATTCTCAGGAGCAGCATGTTAATTTGTTTTTGGATGAAAAAAAAAGAACAAAATCACAATAATTCAAATTAAATTCATGATTATCATTCAGTTCAGGCTGAAAACTAAGAAATAAGCATGTTCGATTAGCAATAATTTACATCCGATTTTGCTGCGGTTGCAGCTTTCCTTCGAGATGTCGTAAAACATTCATATCCGTTTGAAAGACCCCGAGCCCCCATCAGAAAGAGATGTGTCAAAACCCTCGTCTTCATACGGGAACTGAAAATGCCAGCGTGCAATTATAATAATGAGAGCAACAAAAATGACTTTTCATTTCCTGAAGGGTTGCTTTTAATCAGAAACCTTTTAGTGCGGCAAGCTTCACTCAAACAGTTTGCCTTTTTTTCCCTCTCCCTTGTAAATATTAGTAATTTTATTCAGAAAATTAATGGCAGATGTAATGGGGTTCAGGGATCTTTTCAAGGATAATTATTTTTCTTACTTTAAAGATAAAGAATTATCTTGCTTACTGAAAGGATAGTCTGTTTATAAATGCACCGTAGCTTTCTGAAATATTTGTAGCGCATTATCTCCTGGGTCCCCACGACTAGCACTACAGAGTTAAACACATGGACGAAAACATGTTTTTGTGTTTAAAAAACAGACAAATTGGTCAAATTTAAAATGGCTGCAAACGATGTTTAGTTTTCAAAACACTTTTCAGGACAAAACAAACTCATCTTTACTGTTTTAGCCCATTAGAAATCCACATCTTCATCTTCATGTAGCTTCAGTAAGAAAGTCAAGAGAGGACTTTTGTCGACTGGTTTTATTTTCTACAAAGTACAGATTATTTCATCTCCAGAGAACAAAGCTCGTTTTCTCGAGATAATGGGGTAATATTATACGCTGAGTCAGCGCTCACATCATTGGTTTCCGGTATTTTATTTTTCTGTAAATATGTTGCAATAAAACGATTTCTTCATACTTTGTGCCATTTTAGCCATTCGGCTGTTAAAAGGTTCAGCTCATTCAGGAGATGGAGCTATGGCTTTTGGATTTTGTAATTTTAATAATTTTAAAATATTTAACTTTTTCTTTTTACATAGATTTTCACCAATAAATTACATTAATTCATTAACAAAAAACATTCTTCTCCTTGAAATCTGCTTCAGCTTACTTGCTTTTAGTTCGTAGCTACCATTTGGCTACTTTTAGCTTTTTTCTAGCAAATTGCTACATCTAGCTTTTAGCTAGCCTTTTGCTACTTTTAGCTTTTTGCAACATTTAGCTAGCCTTCTGTTACTTTTAATTTTTGGCTAGCCTTTTGTTACTTTTAGCTTCTAGCTAGCATTTTGATCCTTTTAACTAGAATGTTTGCTACTTTTAGCTAGCCTTTTTCTACTTTTAACTTCTAGCTAGCATTTTGATCATTTTAGCTTTTAACTAGTGTTTTGATGCTTTTAGCTTAGCTTTAAGCAAGCCTTTTGCTACTTTGAACTGTTGATTTGATAGTTTTAGCTTTTAACTAACAACGTCATCCCTACTCATCACCAGATGATCTTAGTTTAAAGACTGGAGGGAAAAGCGGTGTGTGTGTGTGTATGTGTGTGTATACACCTTCCTTCGAGGAATGCTCGGCTTTTAATTGTTGTTGTACGTGCAGAAAAAAAAAATATTTCTATCACGTCTCTTTGTTTTATTGTTTCTTTCTCACAGAGCGTGTCTCAGGTTAGTTTTTCTCTCTGCAGACATGTCCAATATCCTGTTGTGTGCCTTAGCCCAGTTTTAGAGGAACCAGCTGTTCCAGGAGCCATACTTGAACTTTCTCTGGGACAAACGGGGATCTATATGCACCGTCTCTAATTAAAAAAAGCTCTTGTTACCATCTCATTGCTCCATTGAGACCTGTTCCACTTAGCAAAAAAACTAAATAAAACCCAGATAATTCCTCGACAACGTGGGTGTTAGAGTGGCCGAGCCAGAAAGTTTATTTACTCTCTTGGATTCTTTATGCATAATGCATGTATAGTAACGTTTATGAATAAAGAGCTTGCGTATTCTTTTTTTCCCCCCTCTTCACTGCTAAAGATTTTGGCTTTCTTCCTGCATGTGAATGGTGCCCTAAAGGATACACTTGTCACAAAGATTTTGAATCCTTTCTGTATTATACATGCTCCCATTTTTAGTCTTGTTCATTTAGTCATGCTAATTACATTTGAGATGTTCCTAATATTAGTCCGTGTTCGATCTTCCAGGCTGATACTGCGCAGCTCTGGTGTTCAAACGGGCCAACCTTTAAGACAGTGTGTTAAGGTTTTTCTTTTAATCTATTCTTATGCTTGAAATTGTTGAGCCAACAGATTTCAGGAGCAGGAAATGGTTGTGACTCTTCAAGGTTATTTAGATTTTACTGTTTCTCTGGTAGATGTTGGCTTTAGTTGAGTTTTCTGTGTTTTTATTTTTTGTGTATTTTTAATTGATTCTGTCAGATTTATGTTTGTTTGTCCGTCCATCCGTCCATTTATCCAGAGTTGCTGAGGCAACAGGTCCAGGAAGGAAACCTAGACGTCCTTTTCCCCAGCTCCACTCTCTCGCTCCTTCTGGGTGATATCAAGGTAGATATCAGGCCAGAGAAGATGCATAATCTCTCTCCTTCCAGTAGGATGTGCCCAGAAAACCTTTCAGGGGAGGTGCCCAGAAGGCATCCTTATAAGATAGCTGAACCACCTCAGCTGACTCCTTTCGATACAGAGGAGCAGCAGCTCTTACCCGAGCTTCCCCCAGATGACGAAGAGCAAATTTCAACAGCTTGTATCTAAGATCTTGTTCTTTTGATCATGATCCAGAACTGATAAACCGGTGAATTGAGAGCTTCGCCTTTTGTCTCAGCTTCTTCGTCACCATGGCAGACCAGAGCAACGCCCTCATTATAGTGAATGAGGTCCCAGTTTGTCGATCCATCTCCTGCTCCATCCTCAGCTTGGGACAGAAAGTCATCCCCAGCCCGGAGGGAGCATTTCACCTTTTTCTGGTTGAAAACCATTACCTCAGACTTATAGGAGCCGACTCTCATCCCAGCTGCTTCACACTCGGCTACAAACCGGCCTAGTGCACGTTGAAGGTCACGGCCTGAGGACGACAACAGAACCAAATCAACTGCAAAAAGCAGAGATAGGACGGACCCTGAGGTTCCCAAACCAGACGCCCTCCTCTCCACAACTGCACTTTTAGATTCTGTTCATGAACAACACAGAAAGAATTGGAAACGAGGGACAGCCCAGGCGGAGTCCAACCCGCAGTCCAACTTTGTGTCGAAGATGCATACACGACTCTTGCTTTGGTTATACAGGGACCAGGTAGCCCATACAACCACAGTCACACACACACACACACACACACACACACACACACACACATAGAATACCTCAGGGAACACGGTCATTAAATCCATGTCATGGCAGAGGTCATGGAGGTGGGTAAAAAGCTCCTTGGTGGCAGGGTGCCAGAATATTTTAAGGGATGTCAGGATGTTTCCTGACATCTCTTCTATATCACATGGGGAACCGGGATAACACCTGCCGAGTGGCAGACCTGGGTGGTGGTCCCCTATTTATAAAAAAAGGGGGGACCGGAGAGTGTGTTCCATCTACTGAGGGATCATACTTCTCAGCCTCTCTGGGAAAGTTCACTCCAGGTTGTTGGAAGAAAAACTCCAACCGACTGTCAAACCGCACATTCAGGAGGAGCAGCTTGTTGTGGAACAGTGGGGAAATATGTGCGTTATCATATGACTTTAATCTGGTCAGGCTCTAACAGGTTTTTACAGGTGTAATTACAATCCTAATGTTTGTGAGGATATTAAGTGATTTTTTTCTTATTTTGGTTCTTGTTACAGCTGTAAACTCTTAACTCTTTAAATCCATTTAATCATTACACTTTATTCCAGTTTGCTTTATAACAACACATGCATTCATACACAATAAGAAAGGGTATTGTGCCATTTCTAGACCGAACCTAATACCGCCCAGACTTTTCAGGGGAAAAAGAAAACTGCTGCAACATTAAAAGTTTGCAGCCTATTTCTGCAGAAGCATATGATGATTAGGTGTCAGATGGCTGCAGACATTTCGCACCGTCTCAGCCCCACATGGACCAAATGAGGGCCGTGATTATTTGAATAGTGAATAATGAAGCCTCATTATTTCTGTGATGTGATTATTGGGTGAAAGAGTGACAAAGAGACGGCTTTTCCTCTCGAGAAAAGATGGATTAATAAAGAATTTACTTATACAAGCGCCCTCATGGTTAGAGCATACTAATGAAAGATTTCCTCTGCCAGACTCTGCAGAGATGAAGGTTAGCACAATATATATATATATATATATATATATATATATATATATTTGTTCGACTGAAATGATTTTTAATGAGTCACTTCATTATGTATATTTAATTAGAAAATAATTGACTGTAGCTTTGCTTCAACAAAATTGCTTTCAGGAGACAAAAAAACAATTTATAAGGCAGAGATGTGTTTTGTTTTGTTTTTTGTTTGTTTTTTTACATCAAATGAATAATTAATTATCAAAACAAGTTTCTCCTTGTGTGTAATTCTTTTGCTTAAATGATTTGGTGTGAATCGCGGCTGAAGGTTATAAAATCTAATGAGAATTTAACCCCCATGACTAATGTACAGCATTAATTATCCGGGTAAGACGGTGGCTAATTGATGTTAATTTCCCAAATTTACGTTTATGGTTAGCTAATGACTTCGTATTTAAATCAATACCCAGTTCGCTGTGGAGGAATGCTGTTTTGTTTAGCTGACTGAGAAGCAAAACTTAACATTTCTGAAGGGTAAATTTCCTGTAACATAATGTTCAAACAGATAATATTTCTAAAAAAAAATACAAAGGCCCAACAGAAAACCAGTTTTTAGAAGGAGATTCACACTATTCATATGCTGGTCGCAAAACTGTATTCTAGGCTGTATATTGGTTTTTTGCCCACCTCCATCCACATCATACCCACCTCAGCCCACTTTGTACTCAACTTTATTTTTGTATTTTGTTGATTGTTCTTGTGTTTTTGTTGAAAACTGATTTTGTTTTTTTTTCATTGTTGTATTGTATTTTACTTACAGTTTATTTATTTATTTCCGGCATGTATTATAAAGTATTTTTAAATTCAGATGTTTGCCAACTTATAATTTTTGCTCCCCTGGGGCCACCGTAGCTAAATGTTCCCTCAGTGAGCGTGGAGCTTTTTTTTTTTTTTTTTTTTAAACCAATTCCTGGGTACAGTCTGTGAAAATGATACATTCACGAATTCAGCTTCCATGGAGATTTAAAGACCCTTGAGGAAATGTATTTCTGTCTAGACACATCAGAGAGCTTAGGAGAGGCTTTAGCCATGCAGCTCACAGCGTCTGGATCCTCCCTGCGACTGGAGCTGCAGCCAGTAGCTTCAGTCCTGATCAGCTCTGAACTTCTGCTCTGTGGCACTGCTGTCAAGGCAACAAGCAGCCCATTCAGACTCGCAGACGCCCTGTGACAACTTCTTGGAAAACAAGAGCCGAATAAAGTACTAGCTGCTGGAATTGAATTGGGGGGTTTATTTTCAGAGAGCCTTAGAGTAGCTATTGTCATATCAAACTGTCAGTAAGGTGTTTTTTTTCAGCCATTTACAGACTCTATTTATCCAGTGTTCACTTGAGTGGAAATCATCTATAATCACTGCACCTTTAGGTTTTCCATGATCATTTTTAGCAGAACTTCTTGACAAGAAATGTAGCTGAAGGACAGAAAGAAATAGAGTTTTGGGGTCTTTTAGCCCCCCACCCCTCAGTCATCCACAGTATAACCCCAGAATCACTAATGTATTGACAGATGTTTACCACCACGCACAGGTTAGCCACTCGATGGGATTCCTGATGCATTTGTGCCCCCGCTCCTAAAACACTGATACATTTTATTTGCCCTACTAGTCTGCACTTTGAGAGCAAAGATGTGTTTTAATTGCAGGAGCCATTATGAAGCAATCAATGAGGCTGAGTGCGTGCTTTCAAGTGTCAATAGTTTGAGTCCTACTTTTTGAAGAAATTGATGTTTTAGACCAGATTTTATTGGTTATAGTGACGCATTCCTGGGTTTTTGTCTGTGCCCGTTTCCCCTCAGGTTGCCCTCCATGCGTGTGGCGTTGCTACAGATATGGTTTTGGAGCACTGCATCCAGGCAGGGGCCGCCTTCGTCGTCAGTCCTTGTTGCTACGGCTTCATCCAGAACGCGGTCAAGTTCTCCTTCCCCAAGAGGTTTGTAGCCACGTCCCACATCTCACTCCAAGTGCCACCTCTTTGGGCTTCCACTCTGTAAAATGTTGTTTTTGACCTTGTTAGTTACCTTCCTGTCAGATTAATGTGGCACTGCTGCTTCTCCTCTCCTCCTCTCGTTTTATAGCCTCACACTCAATCTCACTCTAGGTTTTTTTTTTTTTTTTTTGTCGCACACAGATTATCTGTCTTGTCGCTGCTTTTTGTGCAGCTCCCGTCTCTTATCAGCACCACTGACAATTTGAGGCAGCAGTGTCACATCACCTCCGCAGCAGGGTCCGTCCCTCACATTTTCAGTCATGCTGTCAGCGCCGGGGAAAGGGGGCTTCCCTGTGCCGAGGCAGTCAGGGCTATAGTATAAATAGACCAGCATGAAAAATCGGCTCGAAGGAGCAGAAATAAATTAGTCTTGTATGTAGACATGCAGCGTGTGGTTTACCACAGGGCAAACCATATATAATCGAAAGAATCACATTGATCGTGCAGCTCCAGTGATGCCGTTTGAATGCAGGCGAAAGAGACAGAATCCACGAGGCAATAAAAAGGTTTGAGGCTGTGCTGCTAATTAGTGTTGATCTGTTGCTAATTCTATAATAGCTTTGGAATTACAACGCTGTAGACAGCTGCTGAAACAACTTTATGTGAGTGACTGCAGCAACACAAAGTGCTGATGTAATTCCATGATATTCATTGCCCCAAGTCTGTTCCCGTCTCCATGTTAAAAAGAATTACACTGTCTGCAATGTCTTTTTGGGATTTTAACATTTTATCCTATAGTCTGTTAAGTATCCAGTGTTTTTTCCCTTAAAGTAATCTAAACTGTAATTAGTACAGTTATATATATATATATTTTTTTTTTTTTTTCCTAAAAACCTACTGTAAACCAAACACCCAGACTGCTGCTGTGTGACATGAAGGAAAATAAATCACCATTCAGTGAGCCTTGCATCAATTTTTCAAACCTCTCTGCCAATTTTAGGGGTTTTAGTAACAGCTCACCACTCCCTGTTGGCCCTTTTCATGCAGAACTTTAGAGCTGCGGCTCGTACTCCTTTGTCCCGGCTCGTGTCATGTATGAAACGACTGAGGCAGAATGATCCACCACTGATACTCCTCTGAGCACAGCTACAGAAGTAGTCACAGAGTCAAGTGTGAAGGGGGTGTGGGGGGGCATCACAGGCAGTTCTTAGTTATAACCAAAGCACTGCTTAAGCATTGTGTGTAGACAAAAATTGTCATGGGATATGGCTGGCTCAACTGGTTCGTGTGTGAACAATCACAGACGCTCATTTTTTTTTTTACACTCGTATCACAGAACCATTGTGTGAAAGAGGCTTTTGTCTCCAGAGATGTTCGTTTTTGCATGATTTTCTTGGGCCTGTTTCTGTTCCAAACAAACACATTCAAGAATTTGTAGTGCTGTAAAGTTTTAATCATTGTAATTTCTGTTGAACAGCCAGTTTTTTGTTGCAAGTAGGTTTTTTTTTTTTTAGGATGGCTGGTGTCGAAAAGATTTGCACAATTGCCAGTTGCCTGTTTTCACCATCCTCTCCAGAGTTCTCACTTCCTCCTTCAGAAAAACACACCATTTTAGTTGAATTGGCAGCTCTAAATATTCCTCCGCAGCAGGTGTAAACATCTGTCTCTGATTGTCAACCCTGTGGTTTAGCGATCCCGTTCAGGATTATCCCACTTCTTACCCAGTGTGAGTTTAGGATGTGATTCAGCTTCATTTGAATTTTAAAACAACAAGCAGGGATGTGTGAAACTAAAGATGAACAACTCGCTATTTGTTGTAACATTTATGACAGTCTCGAAAAATGGAGCTGGACTTTTACTTGTTAGAAGTACAGTGACTGACTATTACTACTTTTGAATTGTTTGAACATATGAAATCCTGTCAGTTAATGAAGATGTAAATATTTTCTGTCTCTGAAGTATTACTGACCCTTAAATTGTGCCTCAAGGAGATTTTTTGGTCTCTCTCTCACACACACATACACACACATGTATATATATTCTTACACTTTTGCTGACTTGATTCTTTACCCGTCCTGACTTCTCAGGTGATGTAAAAATGACAGGAACGATTTTGCGCCATAAACGAACAAGAAGAAGCTGTGTGACTCCGGGGCAGTATGTCCGAAGGATGTCCCCCGCCTGACTCTGTCAGTCATGACACTTTTAGTGTTTTCTCGCCTAAGGTCACGTTCCAGGTACTCATGTGGACATTCTGCAGGTGTACACATTCCAAGCACTTCCCAGGTTTTTATGAGCTGTGAAACTCAACTGCCCGAGTCACGAACGCCTCAAATGTTCGCGTTAAACGCACTTCTTCTCTCCCTGTGGCCCGACTGGTCCCTGACCTTTGACATGCCTTGTGTTGAATTTTAATCACCATCAATCGTTAACCAAACTGGATTCCATTTATCCATTGAAAACAAACTGATTTTGTCCCCTTGTCGTGACACATAATGAAAGTCCTTGTTCTCCAAAGAGAAAGTGATTCATATAAGAGATCACTTGTGTTGTTTTTGTTTAGTTTGGGACTTTTTTTCCCTTCCTATTATTCATAGTTTATTTGTAGAGGGCTTTTTCCTAGAGACACCTCCCACACACTACCCCTTTGACCTGACCAAGTAAACTAATGACATACACTGGCCTGTAGAAGACTTCACTCTCCCTGGTGCAGCGCTTGTAAATTAAATGAAGATGTTTGGGGGTTTATGAAATACTCCTACGCAAAATAGTCCTGTCTGACTTGAAAATAAACAATACAAACAGTGAAAGGTAGTACATGTATATTCTCCACTGTTTTGAATCACTAATTTAAATGAGAGAGGAATAAAATATGCATTGTATGTTTAAGATCTTATAGCACGTGGTTGTCTGAAGGAACCAACTCAAAAACTCTGGCCCTTAGTTTGTGGCTGCCCAGACTTCGTTATCTAATTCAGTGACAGCTGACAGGCAAGCCGGTATACCATACCTTTGTCAGTTACAGGGAATGTTTTTTTTCAGAGTTTGGCAGGAAGGTCTATGAGCAATCATGAGACGGCTCAACATTAGTACAAGCATAATCAACTCCACAGAGGCAATGTATAAGGCAGCTAAGGGTATGATAATGATTGGCAACAACTTCAGCAAGTGCTTTCTATTGGCATGCGTCAGGGCTGTATACTCTCGCCTACACTGTGTAATATATTCCTGAAAGATATCCTATCCAAAGCACTGATAAGAAACCAATTCCCCAGTAAAACTGGAAGGAAGAGTAATCAGCAACCTTCACTTTGCCGATGGCATAGACCTTACAGATGGTTCTACCAGTGAGCAAGCCAGTCAAGTGAAGAACCGAGACACTGTGAGTGGTCGTCATGGCATGGAGAGTAGTGTTAAGTGGGTAAAGAGGAGCCCGTCATAGTGAACATCAGGGAGCTAGATCTCAAACAAGATAGAGAATTCCTTACCCTCGTGTCTTTGTCGACCACTTGTCTCGTCAGTCCTTCTGACATTTGTTTTTTGTTGTCTTACTAGTTTGTCATAGTTTTTTTGATACATTTTCAAATGGTAGAAATAATAAGAATGTATTATTCTAATTTCTCAGTACAGCTTAAATGTAGCAAATACTTTTTAATCCTTTATCACTGCACCTATTATATTCATGTTTTCTGTTTTTCCAGCAAACGGTTCCAGGATACTCTGTCATACAAGGTATGTTCATAAATGTGACTAAATCTCTTCACAAATGTAATAATTATTTGCATCATTTGTTTAGCTACACATCAATGAACGTCTTGAATGAGTCATGATTTTCTGTAAGATATCTTCATCATTACAGTTTTTATGTGTATTTTTCTCTCAACTTTTCTTCATGAAGATGCCTCATGTCAAATGAAGTATACTGGAATCTGAGGCAGTAACTTTGACAGTTTTAGTTTGACATGCCTGAGCCAAACCTCAATGACCCTTTGAAAGGTGAAAGTATTCTCATACCGCAGTTGTCAACAGCTGGCAAACACAGAAGTTAAAAAAAACACTCCGACAAATGGGAAACAAACTAGCAAGCAAAGAGGGCTGAGTTGGGTGGCACACATTTATTTCTAAGTATGTTAATACATTTGTAATAAAGTACAATATTTCTGATTTCATAGAAGTTATTACTTTATCTAAAGTTGATGATTAATAAATAGTTTAAGTGTGGTGTTGCAGTGATCAATTTGAACTTAACTTTAGTCTTTTATACACTAAAGTTTCACACTGTAGCAGCAACATATTAACAGATATAAAATATTAGTTCAGTTATTATTAGATTAATCAGTGCATCTTTAAATCGTTACTTACTGTGTGTTCCCATTTTTATAAGTTGGACTTTGCTTCAGTTAGCTCAACGTTTTAACCTAAAAAAAAAATTAAAAATCCGACATTAACACAGAATTAATCTGATTTCTACACAAACTACTGTCCTGGAAACAAATATTCTGCAGGCCCTTACAAGGGAAAGTTCACACCCTGCAGCCACCCAGCCCTTTATCGCTCAGCACAGACATATCGCCACTCGCTGGGAGGGGCCATCCTGACGTGATGTATGGGACGTGTCAGAGATCTGTGCAAAGTAGCTGCAGGTCCTAACCATAGCAACGTCAAGTTGACATGTCACAACATTGGACCAACTCCTTCTCTTTTGTGCAGGGCAGCAATCAGACTTTAACATGGCTTGAGTCACTCAGAAGATGCCATGTTTACACACGTTCTGGGATAATAAGTAGTGATTGTTTGTTTTTTGAACATTTGTGCAAAAGTCTGGTGAGCAAACAAATAAAAAACAGCTTTAAAAAAACAGTCATGGAGCCACACAGCAGAATTCTATATTCATTGTAAACCAGCAAAGGCATTATCTGTCACCTTAAACCTGAGCACTAAAGCCAAATACCCTTTTCTAGTGTTAACCCTGCTCCTACATCCATGCCTAACTCTTGGCCCTTAATGTAAACAGTAAATGGACTGTACTTACATAGCGAGTTTCTAGTCGACCAGGCCACTCAAAGTGCTTTAAAACACAACCTGTGCCCTCATTTACTCGTCCACACACACATTTATCCAGCACTCAACTACATCTACTACAAAGCTAACATGAAAAAGTCACTTTATAGAGTCTAATCAGTGCTTTAAACTCCGTTCATACACCAAGGGGCGCACATCGGAGGCAATTAGGGGTTCAGTGTTTTGCCCAGGGATACTTCAGTGAAATCGAACCTCCAACTATCTTATTGGAGGACAACAGCTCTAACCACTGAGCCACAGCCGCTCATAAACTCACAAACAGTTTGGACTTTAAACATTTCACTGCAAAATGGGGCACCCCTTGAAGCCAATTAGTGATCAATTTGCCAATGTTAGATTATTTTTTTAACAGAGAGACATGACATTAGTTTTGGTATTTCTTTAATCTTCTTTGGGGTAATCAACAATGTTGCCAAATAGTACATATTGAAGTGTTATAAACTAATACAATACAATTGCTTTCATGCTAGTTTTGAGTGCATTTGCAAGTGCAGCTTTTACCCCTTCGTTTAAAGTGTGCTTCAGTTTGCAGGACCAGACTGCCTCCCCCTACACTACAAAAAGGTTTTGGTAACTCCAGCCCTCATGTGTGAACATGGAAATGTAGCGGTATGGCTATGGAGTAGTGGGATGAAGTCATATGGGACTCAGCCTAAATCTTCAATTTTATTTATTTATTTATTTATTTTTGTTCCCAAGACAACGCTTGCAGAACCAAAAGCTGCAGTGCATCGTTTTTAAACCCGAACCATAACTGTCCTTCTGGAGCTATAGTAGTTAAACTAAATGACAGCCCGCTGACAAATGGTGCTGGAATAAAGAGTTAATGGTGTGAGGTATTGGTGCTTAACGCAAACTTTAAGGAGCTGCTCCGTGGCCTTGCATTCAGCGTTGACCCAGGCGGTGTGAAAAATGGGATCAATTAAAGCAGAGGCAGGTTTAGAGATGACTTACGGCTCTCCCGAGTCACTTGTTACATGAACCATAACAAGGCAAAAGCAGAATGGGAAAGCTTGTCCTTTGTTTGGACATAAATTACCTGAGTTCACGTGGCTTGTTTGGGGGGAGCCGACAGGGATGTACGATATATTTAGCCCCGGTGCTGGCGGTCGCATTCATTTGCTGCATGCCGTCTATTTTTGACAATGAATGTAAATGAGGAAAAAAAAAAATGTCACTTAAAAATAATTACAGGCAAGCGAACAGCTACGGCTTGGATTCCTGTCACAAAGTTTGATGCCATCTAATGCGGGAAGGCAGACAGAGACTGCTTGTGGGGGTTTGGCCTAAACAACACCTACCACAGGAGGCTCGTTAGGGAGTCTGGCTGTTAATATTAATGCCAGTTTGGAAGTTTGGAAGAACAAACCAACTTTCTTTCTGGATTCAAATAATTATCTCGAAGAATGTTAAGCTGTTTGTGTTTCTGACAGATTTACGACACAAAAAGAAAACCTTTTTTTTTTTCTTTTCAAGCTTGTTTTTTTTGTCTCTGTGTAGTCCCACATACCTCCACTGTTCATACATATAAACCTATAAATCCCAGCCACGTTATCAATGCTTTGTAGTGTTTGTATGTGTGGGTTTGGCTCATTTTGACTCAACAGTTGCCAGCAACTCTAATAGGATGATTATAAAATTAAAAAAGGACACAATTAAAGGCCTAGCATTCCTTACAAGATTGCATATCGCTCGCTGCCTCACACGTCAAGATTATTTTACGCTGAGAAAAGGCAGAATTGTAGCCGTTTTGGTCAAACCTTGTAAATGACTTTATTCATGACCTCATGTTAGATCTCTTGTGATTTGTTAGCACTTGAACATTTGTGGGTTTTGCGTTGCTACAGTTGATTTGGCAGCCATCTTGAATGGGTTGACTCCAAAAGTTAATGAGTTGTAGATGTACAACCATTGATTACCTTCTGGAAGTTTCATTAAAACCAGTCCACTGGTTTAGGAGATATTTAGATAACACTACAGACAAATGAACACACCCACACGCTCGTGGGCAAAAACATCGCCTTCAGCAGCAGAAGGTAAAAATTACAAGTTATTCATGACTACCAAGGATTTTTGTTTCATTAACCTAAATTTGGTTGTTTAGTCGGAATGCAGAAGTATCATGTGAATCATACAAAACCTGTTCAGATATTTAGGTCTGGAACGTCAAACTGCAGTGCTACGTGAGCCAAAAGAGACACTTTATACTGTTTTATAGGATTGATTTCATTTTGATAAAATGTAGCCATGTGATCTGCTGGGATTGCTGTCATGCCTTTTAGTCAGTGCATGAAAGAGGCTGCATGGATGTACACAAACGCACACAGATGTAGAACAAAAAGATGAGTACCTGAGCAGAAGTGCTTTGTAACGTTCCAGTAAATTCTTTAAATCGTTAAATGCAGAATTTTTACTGTTAAGACATTTGCAGGTTGAAGGCGTTTTGGTTTCAAAATTAATATATGACACTCGCGTGTTTATTGCCACTTTCAATAAAATGCTTTTGTTTGCCATTTTCTCCAGGAGCACATGATCCTCTGTCGTTTCGCCGACCAAACTGCTGTCCAGCTCCCACCCGAGAGGTGCCACATCGGTACGATTCTCAGTCTCTTTCCTGAAGTAGTCACTGTGCCCACTGAATCATGAAAACAATCTAGGCACCGAGGCTCTGAATTTCCTTCAAGAAATGCTAGTTTAATTTTTGATGTTTCGGGGCAGCATGCTGGAGCTTCATGCATAGGTTAGACCCGACTAGTGCTGAAACCAGCTCGGATATGCCCTGAGCTACAGGATCACTAAAGGCCATTGGGTGCAGGAACCATATTTCTGGGTTCATAAACACAGATTTCACTCATAAATTAAATAACTGTTTTCAAAATGTTTTCATGGCAACATTAGATTAGGTCTTTCAGATCAAAGTGCTGGTAGTTTATTTTAATACATATGTTTTCTAATAATAAGCCCTGTGGTGGATTTTCTGAAATAATAAGGATGTGTGCATATTTATGTTCATACAATTTCCATGACCCTGACAAATCTTCATCAAAGCTTCAGTATGATTTTGCTTTTCTATAGTGTAACATAATGGACACCAGTGTGCCAGATTTACGCATCTTTTTTTAAATTGGACACCTTTTGATACAACTGAACAGTTAACGGCAGCAGAAATGTGTAAATGCATTGAGGGAACGACCCCCAGTCCTGTTCTTTTTTTAGCGTTTCGAGGTTTGAGATGCGTTAAAAATGGTAATGTACGGATGATTTACAGCACGGCGGAACAGCTGCAGTAAACAGTTGCCAGATCAGAGTTTAAGGGAAGTGAGAAACCTCCACTCCCGTGTCTGAGCCCCACTGTACGGTGTTACATCGTGTCGAGTGCTCTCTTCACTCTGATAGCTCTTCAGTTTATCAGAAAAAAGCTCCCCGATGCCTCGTCAGACTGAAGCCTTTTTATATGTACCTGACAGCACCCGTCACCCTCTGGTTTATCCTCTCGATCTGCTAACAGATCTCGGTCTTTCACACTAACATTGTTTCACCAGGTTTCGTCTCATCTCTCCTGAGCCTGATAGGCAGACTTTACCCATCAGGAAAATGGCAGATCAGCACTTACGTTTAGTTTGTTTGCCACCAGCTACCAAAACAGCGCACCGCACAATACTTATATCACACAAATCAGCAGGAGAAGATTCACATCAGGGAGGTAAAGTAAGCACGCTCAACAGAGCCGGGCTTTTTATAATGTTATCTGGCTGGCATACATATGGGAACTACATTGGTGATTATCAGTTTTCAATGTTAGCTCAGGCTTTAATCTCTTCAGGCTTTGTGTCTGTTTACAAAAAACTAGTGTTTTACACAAGGTTTGATACTTCTGCTGCAAAAAAAATACACCAATCACCCAACACTTTGCTTACAAGAATAGCAGGTTGCATGAATAGTGAAGTGTATATATTGTCATTACATAAAACTACAGTTAAGACAACAGACGAATGCTGCAGGCTGTAAGTTATAATCAAATCACTTCATTGAGCAAATATTTTAACTTTCAAGTATTTACTGACAGATACATATGTAGGCGGCTAAATATAATCCTTGTTAAATTCAGTATCCGTGGTTTAACTTCTCAACAAGTCTGGACGAAACATAAAAACACGCAGTTTGTTCTAAACCATCAGCTAATAATGGTTAGTGTGATGTTCTCAATCTAAAGGGTTTGTTCCTTTTCCTACTGTATCCAAATTGCATTTTTTTGAGGTGGCTCTATAGGATTGCAAGATTATGAGAATATTAAACATGTTCAGCCATCTAAGCTGTGAAGAGAAAGCTCAAAACAATGTAGTGTAGTTAAGATCACTGGATGAAATGGTGAAAATGTGTTGCTGAAAAGGTTTTGTGTTGTGGTTAAAATGAACGTCCGAGTCACGTGTTCCGTCTTTTAAGATGATTTTGAACTATTTGACAATCAGACGTTTGTTTGGTAATAATGTAGCACTTTTTAATTGGCTTCAGCATCTAATATCTAATTTGTTTTAGATTCCTTTTCCATCTGAGAGGTCATCAGGAGAAGAACAAGTGGCATTTCTTAGTTTATTTGAAAATCATTCTTTCCAGACCAAGTTATGAATTTAGTGTCACCGTACAATGGTGCTTGTTAAAAATGTGTATTCACATAGTTTTTTTTTAAGGTTTTGTTTTATTTAACTTCATGAAAAAAAAGTCAATTGAACATATTTAACCAGTACATATTAGCCTGAAATTAAAGCATGTATTTTATTTTATTTTTTCCCTTCAGAAAACAAAAATCATAGTATTTTTTTTTCCTTTTCTAATGCTTTTGTCTTTGTTTGACTGCAGGTAAACAGTGCATGGGCCTGGTAGACCTGGATCGATCGTGGGCAGCAGAGACTCGTGGGTACTCGGTGCAGGTGATGACGATGGAGCCCGAAAGCTGTTCGCCGAAGAACAACATGCTGGTGGGAAGGCCGCCGCAGAGGGCGGAACAGGAGGTCAGGGGTCACCAACTGGAGGCGTCGCTGCAAATTTAGGACTGTAAGTTTTACAGCAGAGCGTCTCGTGACCCGAGGAGCCGTCTCGTGGCTGAATCGTCACTAGTTTTTTATACGTTTCCCCAACATTTTTCAGTAGATTTTGGTTTTCAGGGCAAACTAAAGCCGCAAGATCTTTTCAATCTTTCTTTTTTTTAAACATCTGAGTGTGTTACTCCTCTCCTCAGAGAAATCCTTTTAGTCATTGCTGCTTGATTTTAATAAAAACGGCTTAAGCCTTTCACCAACTTGCAGAGTGATGCTTGTGTCTTTGCTTACACTGTTTGCCCAAGCTGTCGATGTACACAGACGCAGCGGGGATCTCACGCCCACTCCGCTAATGAAGCGCACCATACGTCCACGCTCGCAGAGAATCTGTCCTCCCGCGAAAGCTGCTCATCAGTCAGCTCCGTCTGATTAACCGGAGGAGAAATCCCGAGCTCGGCGAAACTCATCTGCGCCTAAAGATGAGACACGGAATCGCCTCCGTCTCAATCTCGCCTCCACTTCTGTGCGTTCTAATGACAGACCGAGACGGAGAGTTGCTCAAGGGGCAGCGGGCGGGGGGAATAAGATTTAAACTCCCATCGCATCAGGTGAAAAAGACGACTTTTCAAGCTTCTGCCGAGAACCTGATTATTTCTCGTGAAGAAGCAATGTGAACAGGGGTGTGCATTCGATAATAAATTCAGCTGCAATGAATATTTTATGATTCCGCCAAGAAGGTCAGTATGCCTGATTAGGTGCGTGGTTCAGATCCCCATCGCTGGAAATTACACACTGCTCCTTTTCCACTTTGTTGACAAACTGCTACTTCTGAACATCTCATTCCTGCTGCTGACTCTGGTTCTCTTGGGGAAGGAGGGGGAAAAAAATCAATCTGTCACAAATGTGCGGCTGCAGTAAAAATGTTAAGAGGTAGCTGGAGAGCCTTCACAGAGTGGATCTACATGGGAAATGTAGGCTTTTTAGCAACGGCCTCATCTGAATTCGGTCAGGAGAGTCGATCTGTCCTGAGGTGAATGGCCTCAAATGGAGCTCTTTCCAAAAACTGGAGGTTTTTTTTCTTCTCCAGAAGGGGAAAAAAAAGGTTTAATCTTGTGGCTCTGCACAAGTTTACATATAATGTGAAGTTGTACAAAAAAAAAAAAAAGGATCGACTTAACTTAAACACAAAGGGCTGGATGGTGAGTCCAGTGGAATGTGTATTTATTTATTTTTGGTCTAAAAATGGGGAATTATGTCAGCTGAATTTTTGCCTAAACAGAAAGCTTTTTCTCTAATAAGGCCTTTCCTCAGAGAGCTATCACACAAGTGCATCACGACGAGCTGAATCCGTTTTCCTATTGTGCTTCTGGAGTAAACTGCAGCCGTGACACACCTCCACGCCATCGGGCAGCCCTTCATTGCCCTTCGATCTCGCTTGGTTTTTATATTTAGTTTTCAGCTCTGTCAATAAATGATGTTTTACTTGATTTGCATGCGTTTCTGCCAAGCATTAAAGTCTCTGGTGTGCAGATTGCACGTACTTTTAGTTGCATTTTAAATCACACTGCCTTTTGTAAGATACTTATCGGTGCTGCATTTCAGATTTTTTTATTTTTTTTATTTTGTCATCTGCTATTCATGATGCTTCCTGTGAGCTCTCATTAAATTATTCCATCCATACTGGAATTGTCTGAGGCTGTGCATAATTTATGAAAAACGTGATGAAATGAATCATTTCAACCCAGCGCTTCATTAAAGCGTGATGACCCGAATCGCACAAATATAGATTTTTTTTGTGAAGTTATGACGCTGCTTTGATTTTTCTAAAGAAACTGCCTTCATTCTGCCCAGTCATTGCTCCACACTCACTTGGTTTAGCAGTCATACACGCCTTGCTCTCTGTAGCATGAAATATTATTATTATTAATTATTATGAAAGGTGAACAATTGTGTCCAATCGTCTGTCTGTCTGTCTGTTGCAAAATATCTTAGCAACCATTGGATGGATTTTAATAAAACTCTCAAAGTAAACACTGGATGTACGTCTAATAGTCTGAAGTCAATCTGATTCAAGATGGTCGCCACAGCTAATCCTTATTAGAAAACACAGTAAATGGCTATGACTCTGTCAATCTTACAGATATTGAACTGAAATTTGGTGTGGTAGTAGCCGAGAATCATCCCCAACGGATCCTGCGACGTCTTTGTTTATAGCTTTAGCATACGAGGTGGCGGGCGAAATGCATTCCTTCAGGAAATACTAGTTTCATTTGAGTAGAAAAAGCTGTTTAACAATTATTTGCTCTTTTTCCACTCATAGAATCAGAGTTATCTTCAGTAACTTCAGTCCTTGTTGGAAGAAGAAACCAACTTGATTACCAATGAATGGTATTTTTTTTTCTTCAGTTTATATAAATTACGCAATCTGTTTAAAAAGGATTTAATTCATTGAACCAAAAAAATAAAATAAAAAACATGTGGAAGTGGAAAAAACAGAAATTGAAAAAAATTGCAAGTAATTGGAAAAGAAAGAAAACTCATTATACAGAGTTTGTGTATAAAAACAGATAAATTGAACTTCTGAATGTAAACCACCCCTTCCCCCACGTCAATTTATGTAAAAACAAAAATAATTGTTTGCTTTTTTGTTTTAGTGGTAATATGTTTGACTTATTTTTTGTCACGTTACATTTAATGTTTGTAATCCACTCATCCAATCCTGTTTCCTCATTCATTAATGTTTCTTTATTTCAAACATCTGTGTTTCTTTGAAGCCAGTTTTTCTCAGAATCAGCAAATACTTTCTAAAAGCAGCCCAACTACGAAAAGGTTGGCTTTTTGTGTTTGGGAGGAACTCCTCATTGAAAATTCATCCTTTCGGTTCTGCTGCGTGCAGTATTTACCTCCAGGCTGGGTGTTGTTGGTAATGAGGCATGATTTGGGAAATCTGCATAACCCGTTCCTCGGCTTTAAACGTAATAAATCATGGGGTGACATTCTTCCACAATATGACTGATTGTCTAATTATAAAAAAAAGGCAACATTTCTGCGATCACCTCACGTCAAACCTCTTTGCCACCATGTAGATTTATTACCAAATAGGTGACAGGGCGTGAAAAGCTACCACCGGCGCCATGAATCAAAAGATGACTGGGAACAACCAGCAGCATCAAAGGCTTCCTCTCGTTCATTTCAGTCTCCGAGAGGCTGCTGTTTGGTTTGTTTGTCTTTAATTCTGCGGGGTTCTTTATTTCCTTTTTTGGATGCTTACTGCCAAGCAGCCGTCTGTCACAGCAGAAAATGAGAACAGCAGTTGTGAATCTGTCACCAGACAGGAAGTACCTGCAGACTGTAATATCTGCTGTGCTGCTTTGAGTCCAACAGGGGGTAACCACGCTAACAGACCTGCCTACACCGCTCCATGGGAACGGGAGATGGAGGCTCTTTTTGAAATGCTGATGCAGCCTATTTTAAACAAGCCCACTATCACGTTGTGCCTTACAACCACAAACAAATACGGTAGCTGTTTTCACTACATCGTCTCGATCCTTCCCATGATTAATAACTGAGAGGAAACTTAACTGGTGTCAGAAAACTCAAGAAACTTTAGCCAATCAGATCATGTTCTTTCTCTGTATTTTGAGATGTTATTGTGGACATTCTTGCCACTTAGTGGCATGGCTAGTTCAGCGTTTGTGTTAGAAGCATCGACATATAAGGAAATACCAGACACCCTACGGGAACAGGAAGTAGGTACAGCGTCCCCCCAGGATGGTCCCTGTCCAAGTTTTAAGGTTAAATCCCTCTTTAGATTTATACAGGACATTGTCCTTATTAAAGTAAAAACAGTACAACTCAGATATAGTGTGCAGGCGTTGACTTTTGTTGATTTGTGTAGTTCTTACCTTGCTGCTGTATGTTTAAATATTCATTCAGTTTTTTTGTTTTGTTTTTACACGTTTAAATTATTTGATGCTCAAAAGAAAGGTCAGGTGACAACCTGATTGCGCGTGTGTGTGTGGTAGTGTAGGTGGGACCTAAAGCCCTAATTTGTTAGTGTGCAGACTCTGGTTCCAAGAATACAACATGACAGCACCCAAAAAACTGACATTTTGGCTTCAGTTTTTGATAACAGAAGTTAACAGAGTCGCTTTGTCCTGCCTTACTTACATCGATGGTCAGGAGCAGCAGAACCTCCTGTACAGCCTGGGGTCAGTTCTGGCAGGAAGTTCACAACATTTCTGCTGAAATAAAATCCACCCATCCCGTAGCATGTTGTTTGTTTATTTTACCTACTTTTCCATGCAGGGTTGCGGGGACAGCTGGTGTCCATCTCCAGCAGTCATTGTGCGGGAGGCGGTGGACACCTTGGACAGGTCGCAAGTCCATCGCAGGGCCACGGAGAGACATCTGGAGAAAACCCATGCATGCATTACATTTTGTCAAAGCCTTCAAATAACAGAGCTGTTTTAAAACTGCAGCATCCACTTTGGTCTTGGCTCTGTTTGCTCAGGATTCAACTCTATTCCTCCAAACCTTAGGCCAGGAGTGGGCAATCCTGGTCCTGGAGTGCAGCTATATCCTGCATGTTTTACTTGTTTCTCTGCTCCAACACACCTGATTTAAATCAATGGGTGATTAACAGGCTTCTGCAGAACATGAAGAGATGATTTAAGCACTGAATCAGGTGTGTTGGAGCAGGGAAACAAGTAAAACATGCAGGATGGTGGCCCTCGAGGACCAGGATTGCCAATCTAAAAGATCTATCCACAACAGGTAAGATATTAGGCAAAGCCCCGCATCGAAATGGCCGAAACATCCCTTCGAAGTTTATTTTTCCTCTTCCCAAACATCTCTCATTTGTCCCGCCTGTCAGCCTCCTTGTTTTTTATTTTCCACTCCTACCTACCTGGGTGGCCCGCTGCACCTGCGTGCCTCTGCAGGTTGCGCTCATTAATTAAAGACCCCCCTCGGCACGCATGCGCGGAGCTCCACGTGCTGCCCGTTTGTTAAGGTAGTGAAAACAGGGAGAGGTGGGGATAACAGCTGAGTGGATTTTCTTCACACTGCTGCTGGTCTTTTTTTTTTTCTTCCTCCTCTCTCTCTCTCTCTCTCTCTGTCTCTGTCTCTCTCTCCCAGATGAGGCGACTGAAGGTGAGCCTGCAGGGTTAACGCTGCTCGGTGATCCCGGCTGCCTGAACTTGTGAGGGGAGGGAGGAGGCTGCGCGCTCTGCTTTCCTCCCGGCAGAGTGCGTCCCGCTCCACACACACACACACACACCTAGCAGCAGCAGTAGTAGCAGCAGCGCTCCTCTCCGTCCTCTCGTCTCCTCCTGGATATCTGACGCGCGCGAGCAGACTGCCGGGAGCACCCTCACCCTGCGGGCCGAAGAAACTTCCCCGTCCCCTTTCTTTTTTTTTTTTTTTCTCCGCTCGCCTTCGAGCCGCGCATCTTTTGGATTACTGGCGGCGAGCAGAAAACCAAGCCCGAAGTGCGCGGCTCGTCATGGAAATGTGGATAAAGTTGATGTTGTTGTGCAGCTGCTGCTTCGGAGCGAGCGCGGACTTCGATGGAAGGTAGGGTGAGGGATTTAGGATCTAAACACCGGAATGGCTCAATAGTGGGTGGGTGGGAAGGAAACAACAAATAAATGCGTTCACGTTTCACTACTTTTACCATCTGCGTCCCGTGCGCTTCGCGGGAGACGCGTGTTTGTGTTGTAGGGTTTCTTTTTTTTACATTTTTACAGAGAAAGCCAAATAATAAAATAAAAACAAATCAAGCGGCTCTCGCTCCACAGTGCGTGCGGATGTGAGGCTGATCAGATCAGAAAGTGATGTGAGATCAGCAGCAGAGCCGGCGCTTCGTGTCCGAACACGACTCCTCTGGAGTGTGTTTGGAGACGCCAGACGCCCAAAGAATGTGCGCGTTTTTTTTTTTTTTTTTTTTTCCTTTTCTCCCGAGATCTCAATCTGCCCGTTAGGAGCACCTGAGCTGAACTTGATGGATGAAGCTGCTTTGTTTTTGTTTTTGCTTAATCTTTTAATTATCTTTTCAACTATGCGTGATGTTTTGCGCGCAGGTTTCTGCTGAGTGCCTTTTGGAAATGAGAAGGATGATATATCACTGTGATTGGCATCAGTCGCATTTCGCAGGAGATTAATTTGTTTTCTTAGCTGGGAACTTTACAGCAGAACAGCCGAAACTGTCCCACTCCTGTTTTAGGTGTTTTTCAGATGTTTCTTTTCTTTCAATCTCAGATGAAGAGTTGGACTCTGATCTCAAAAAGTTACACAAACAAATTCCTTCTCCACAGATTTCTTCCATCTCCCACAGAAAGTGGAGCTGCTGAAAAGCGAAAGCGGGCGATAATGTTTTTGGCGGGTTTGTGTTTGTCTGTTACCACAATATCTCACGAGCAGCTACGTGAATTGTAATGACGTTTTCACAAAGTAATCATTGGATGAACATCTAACAACTGGCGAACTCGTGGAGTCAACCCCATTCAAGATGGCCGACAGAGCCAACTGGCCTTAAAATGCACAAAAATGGCTATAATTTTTCAAATATTGGGCTGAAAGTTGATGTGGTCGTACCTGAGCCTCATCCCCAGCACATATTCTGAGCTCTAACAGATTGCTCAAGATCTCTGTTTTAAAGGTTTGCCACTAGCTGCTGGAGTCAGCTCTGTCTGTCTGTTGGCAAAATATTTCATGAGCCTCTGCACAGATTTTAATGAAACTTTTAGAAAATAGTTATTGGTTGGACATCTATAACTGTTTAACTGTTGGAGTCAGTCCAATTAAGGATGGCTGCCACAGGCAACTGACCTTAGAGAAAACAAATTACCATAATTCTATCAGTTTTACAGATTTTGGGCTAACATTTGGTGTGGCTGTAGCTGAGAGTCATTCACAAAACATACTCTAAGCGCTACTCATTGAGCAGTATCTTTGTTCAAAACTGCAGCAGTAGCAGTTTGAGTCTGTGAGCAAAATACCTCATGAACCACTGGACAGATTTTAATAAAACTTTCAGGAAATGGTCATTGGATGTACCTCCACATCTGATTAACATTTGGAGCAAACTCCACTAAATTGGTTGCCCCAGCTAATCCATATTAGCCAACACAAAAATGGTCATAACTCCAGTCAGTTTGACAAATATCGTGCTAAAATTTGATATGTTAGTAGCTAAGAGTCATTTACAGCACATACTCTGGGTGTGACATCTTGAGATATTCCATGATATTGCACATAATGTCATTTTAGATATAAGATAATAGTCTAAAACCCTAATGAAAGACGATATGCATTCTTTCATAGAATGCTAGGCCTTTATTATTATTTCCTTACATATTGTGTTGATTTTTTTTTTCAAACGAAAGCATAGTTTTTCCAGCATTATTAGAGGCACTTCACTCCGGACAGTCGTTCCACCTGTTTAATAAAGCTTGACATGAGGACTTGTATAGATTTTTATTTATTTTTTTACCCCTTTCTTCTCAGCTCCTTCAGCCCAGTTTCTGCTGTGAACAAACATATCCCAGCATAAGTAATCAGATGATCAAAGGTTTGAGCCAGGAGGAAGAACCGCTCTTCTCCCAGAGAGAGGGAGAGAGAACTAAGGAGAGGACGGAGAATAAAGCAGGAGAAAATAGATTAACATTTGCCAGATTTATTTCTTCCTAATCATCATGCCTAATATCTCCAACAGGCCGCACTCATCAGGACTGCACGGCTCTGACTTTATTTCACACTTTGCCTTTGTGTGATAATCATTTATTTGAACCTAGCAGCAGCATATGGTGCATTATTAACATTCCTGCTGATGGAGTGACTTGTCACCGCGGCCGTAATTTGCCAATTTTTATGGGTATAAACTTGCTCAGGCTTGAGTCGCCGCTTCAATATTAATTAATTTGTGGAAAATATCCCCCGAGATGGAGCACAAGCAGAAAAAAACATTTATCGCCTCGTCCGGCTCGCTTATTGCCTTTTTAGAGAGCATTCCTAACAGGCTTATCCATCTGGCCCTGAAGGGTCCTTCACACGGGCGTCTCCGCTGAGATAATTCTGTCCTCCTTTTTATAATGTGCTTACCTGCAACAGTGCTTCCAACGCTGCTCTGTTCCTGGCAGGGGCTCCAGAAAAAAATTAAATAAACCAGCCAATTTTCATGTCATAACAGAAAATACCCGAAAGTGAAAGGCATACAGTAGAGGGTAGCCTTCGCCTGGTGATGTCATTAAATTGTTAAGTCTAACAGAGTCAAGCGGCACATACCAGACGTCCTCGGTCATAAAGCCAAATGCTTGTGGAAAGGTGCCAGGTTAAGTTTGGATTGGAGCATCACACCCACATTTGGGCTTTCAGGCGTGACGGGGAGCATAAAAACCCGTTCAAGCCACCAAAACAGACGGCAAGAACTGAAACAACAAGCCGCGTGTGTGGAAATCTCTGTTCGTGGTCGAATTGTTGAATAACTACTGTATCTCAAAAAAACCTTGGAGAAGATATTACAAGGAAGCAAATGGCTGAGCAAATAGAAGGCAGTTATGTGCTTCGTGTTAATGGAAGAGCCGTTTCTGTCAGGTTATTGTAGCGAGCAGAGATGACTTCCTGATGCAGCTCTGACACTCTGTCGTTTGAGCTGTTCATTGTGCGGAAGGATATTTAGTGTTGTCCAATGTATTCGGCAGTAGAGGCAGGCCAATCATTCTGGCTGGCTGAGTAAGTGGGCTGATATTTGTTGGTTTTTTAAGAATCTGCCATGCTTGTGTGGCTGTTGCAGTATGGACGGTAAAAGTGTGAAACGTGGGGCCACTACAACTTCATGTCGGTCAAACAGCTACAGGTAGATCCCAAGGGTAGGATCTGACTGGGCTACACCTGTGGGTGAAATGACAGAAACTAAACTGAGGATATAAGAAAGATTCTTGTTCAAAATTCAAACGACTCACCTGAGGAAACTGAGAACCGCTGCGAACATTTCGAGACATTCTGAGGACCCTCTTGCGAACACCGTTTGCCAACTAGTTGCTAACAGTCGCAGCCCAGTGAGATAATCCTTTTTTTTTTTTAAATGCCAATCAGCGGGGCACCAGTGTCTGTACGTTAACTTTTAGAGAAACAACATAGCTGCTGTTGAGAACAGTAAGAACGGATTCCTCTTTTTTTAGTGAAATAGCCTACAAAAAGAGGCTTATATCTATGAGCTGCTTTGGAATTGGATTTATAGTGAGCGTTCAGTCTAACCGGCATCGGGTCCCAGAGCTAAATTATTTAAGACACTAACACTTTTAAACTTCGACATTTTCGGCTCTGTTTTGGTGCGGGAAAATCTCTCTCTTTCAGCGGCGGTGTATGAAGCGGAGCAGCTCTCATAAACATGCTGCATGTGTGTATAATTTACCATGGAGCCACTGGCGGAGCAGCTCTTATACGTGTGTGTATACAGGTGCTGGTCATAAAATTAGAATATCATGAAAAAGTAGATTGATTTCAGTAATTCCATTTAAAAAGTGAAACTTGTATATTATATTCATACATTACATACAAACTCATATATTTCAAATGTTTATTTCGTTTTATTTTGATGATTACAAATGACA